>NC_034179.2:76720390-77060390 GCF_002021735.2 Oncorhynchus kisutch | reverse complement strand
GCTGTACCGACTCTGATGACGTATCCCGGGTAAGCCATGTTTCCGTGAAACAAAGAACGTTACAATCTCAGATGTCTCTCTGGAAGGCAACCCTTGCTCGGATTTCGTCTACCTTGTTGTCAAGAGACTGGACATTGGCTAGTAGTATGTTCGGGAGCAGTGTGCGATGTGCCCGTCTATGGAGCCTGACCAGAAGAACGCTCCGTCTGCCCCCTTCTGCAACTCCGTTGTTTTGGGTCGCGGCTGGGATCTGATCCATTGTCCTGGGTGATGGACCAAACAGAGGATCCGCTTCGGGAAAGTCGTATTCTTGGTCGTAATGTTGGTGAGTTGACGTTGCTCTTATATCCAATAGTTCCTCCCGACTGTATGTAATAAAACTTAAGATTTCCTGGAGTAACAATGTAAGAAATAACACATAAAAAATGAAATACTGCATAGTTTCCTTGGAACGCGAAGCGAGGCGGCAATCTCTGTCGGCGTCGGAAGTAGTATTCATGTCTGTGAAATGTTAAGTTAAGTTAAGTTAAGTTATCTATTGTCTATTGTCTTTTGTCTGTCTGTTGTCTATTGTCCCCCCCCAAAAAAAAAAACATATTATAATTGTACACAAAGAAATTAAGCAAGTGGGTCTACCTGTTTTTAAACGGGAGCAGCTTGATGCACTGACAGACGATGTTGAATGAAGGCCCAAAGTCATCCTTTCTAACTCCTGTCAATCTGTTTTTCTGTGGGGGAAAAATGCGGGGAAGGAAGGGGTGGTGTGTGAGAAAACAAACACAACCAATGAGCATTCATGTTTTCGAAGTATTTCGATTCCTCATCTTTCTTCGGCTGGTTCCCAAGTCGGGCTGTGTTCATGGTATGCAAAAGAGTACTGTCTAAACATTCTTTGCCATCTCAACTTTATTTGAGGCGACAGTACAGAATGTCACCTTTTTTTTAGGGTATTATCATACATATCTGTTTTACCGCTTAAAAATTAAAGCACTTTATGTATCTTGTCCCCCCATTTGGAGGTGTCATAAGTATATGGACAAATTCACTTATGGTGTATTAAAACAGTCAAAAGTCAAGAATTTGGTTGCATATTCCCAGTGGCGATTTTGTCATGGGAATCTTAGTGGGGCAAAGCCACTAAAAAACACAACACAACGCTAAACAATACATGAATTGCACTATAACGGTGACAAACGGTGCACACAATCTGTTAGGGTTTACATATAGCTGTCCCAACAGCAGAGCTTTCTTTTCAGCACCATGGAGTGAATCCTTACCACCACTACACCTGGCTATCGGCGGAACCTTGTCTGGCAGCGAAACAGTTCATTCAGCCTCATTTACTGCCTTTTGAAAAACATAGCTCATATGGCTGACTTGCTTAAACAAATGTGGTTTCTCATGACAATTGAAATCCACAAACTATGGCATAAGGGAACAATAAGAGACAATCCGTAATTTTGATTAAGACACTAATGAGCGATCTAAACAGGACGTAGTCAGTATAACTAATTGTTCAGCACTTTTAAAATATACAGCAACAGAATTGAGAACATGGGCTGTTCTTACAGTATTCTCTCTGTACAACAAGTCAGAACTGTAGGATAAATAAAGGGGCATATACGCAATCAATAAAAGCTCTTACATTATTCGGTGATGATATTTCTCTAAAACAGGCTTTAGGCGACAGTGAGGGAAAAAAGTATTTGATCCCCTACTGATTTTGTACATTTGCCCACTGACAAAGAAATTATCCATCTATCATTTGAATGGTAGGTTTATTTGAACAGTGAGAGACAGAATAACAACAACAAAAATCTCATTTTAATGAGGGAAATAAGTATTTGACCCCTCTGCAAAACATGACTTAGTACTTGGTGGCAAAACCCTTGTTCAAATCAAATCAAATTTTATTTGTCACATACACATGGTTAGCAGATGTTAATGCGAGTGTAGCGAAATGCTTGTGCTTCTAGTTCCGACAATGCAGTAATAACGAACAAGTAATCTAACTAACAAAACTACTGTCTTATACACAGTGTAAGGGGATAAAGAATATGTACATAAGGATATATGAATGAGTGATGGTACAGAGCAGCATAGGCAAGATACAGTAGATGATATCGAGTACAGTATATACATATGAGATGAGTATGTAAACAAAGTGGCCTAGTTAAAGTGGCTAGTGATACATGTATTACATAAGGATGCAGTCGATGATATAGAGTACAGTATCTACGTATGCATATGAGATGAATAATGTAGGGTAAGTAACATAATATAAGGTAGCATTGTTTAAAGTGGCTAGTGATATATTTACATCATTTCCTATCAATTCCCATTATTAAAGTGGCTGGAGTTGAGTCAGTGTCATTGTCAGTGTGTTGGCAGCAGCCACTCAATGTTAGTGGTGGCTGTTTAACAGTCTGATGGCCTTGAGATAGAAGCTGTTTTTCAGTCTCTCGGTCCCAACTTTGATGCACCTGTACTGACCTCGCCTTCTGGATGATAGCGGGGTGAACAGGCAGTGGCTCGGGTGGTTGATGTCCTTGATGATCTTTATGGCCTTCCTGTAACATCGGGTGGTGTAGGTGTCCTGGAGGGCAGGTAGTTTGCCCCCGGTGATGCGTTGTGCAGACCTCACTACCCTCTGGAGAGCCTTACGGTTGAGTGCGGAGCAGTTGCCGTACCAGGCGGTGATACAGCCCGACAGGATGCTCTCGATTGTGCATCTGTAGAAGTTTGTGAGTGCTTTTGGTGACAAGCCGAATTTCTTCAGCCTCCTGAGGTTGAAGAGGCGCTGCTGCGCCTTCTTCACGATGCTGTCTGTGTGAGTGGACCAATTCAGTTTGTCTGTGATGTGTATGCCGAGGAACTTAAAACTTGCTACCCTCTCCACTACTGTTCCATCGATGTGGATAGGGGGGTGTTCCCTCTGCTGTTTCCTGAAGTCCACAATCATCTCCTTAGTTTTGTTGACGTTGAGTGTGAGGTTATTTTCCTGACACCACACTCCGAGGGCCCTCACCTCCTCCCTGTAGGCCGTCTCGTCGTTGTTGGTAATCAAGCCTACCACTGTTGTGTCGTCCGCAAACTTGATGATTGAGTTGGAGGCGTGCGTGGCCACGCAGTCGTGGGTGAACAGGGAGTACAGGAGAGGGCTCAGAACGCACCCTTGTGGGGCCCCAGTGTTGAGGATCAGCGGGGAGGAGATGTTGTTGCCTACCCTCACCACCTGGGGGCGGCCCGTCAGGAAGTCCAGTACCCAGTTGCACAGGGCGGGGTCGAGACCCAGGGTCTCGAGCTTGATGACGAGCTTGGAGGGTACTATGGTGTTGAATGCCGAGCTGTAGTCGATGAACAGCATTCTCACATAGGTATTCCTCTTGTCCAGATGGGTTAGGGCAGTGTGCAGTGTGGTTGAGATTGCATCGTCTGTGGACCTATTTGGGCGGTAAGCAAATTGGAGTGGGTCTAGGGTGTCAGGTAGGGTGGAGGTGATATGGTCCTTGACTAGTCTCTCAAAGCACTTCATGATGACGGATGTGAGTGCTACGGGGCGGTAGTCGTTTAGCTCAGTTACCTTAGCTTTCTTGGGAACAGGAACAATGGTGGCCCTCTTGAAGCATGTGGGAATAGCAGACTGGTATAGGGATTGATTGAATATATCCGTAAACACACCGGCCAGCTGGTCTGCGCATGCTCTGAGGGTGCGGCTGGGGATGCCGTCTGGGCCTGCAGCCTTGCGAGGGTTAACACGTTTAAATGTTTTACTCACCTCGGCTGCAGTGAAGGAGAGACCGCATGTTTTCGTTGCAGGCCATGTCAGTGGCACTGTATTGTCCTCAAAGCGGGCAAAAAAGTTATTTAGTCTGCCTGGGAGCAAGACATCCTGGTCCGTGACTGGGCTGGATTTCTTCCTGTAGTCCGTGATTGACTGTAGACCCTGCCACATGCCTCTTGTGTCTGAGCCGTTGAATTGAGATTCTACTTTGTCTCTGTACTGACGCTTAGCTTGTTTGATAGCCTTGCGGAGGGAATAGCTGCACTGTTTGTATTCGGTCATGTTACCAGACACCTTGCCCTGATTAAAAGCAGTGGTTCGCGCTTTCAGTTCCACACGAATGCTGCCATCAATCCACGGTTTCTGGTTAGGGAATGTTTTAATCGTTGCTATGGGAACGACATCTTCAACGCACGTTCTAATGAACTCGCACACCGAATCAGCGTATTCGTCAATATTGTTATCTGACGCAATACGAAACATGTCCCAGTCCACGTGATGGAAGCAGTCTTGGAGTGTGGAGTCAGCTTGGTCGGACCAGCGTTGGACAGACCTCAGCGTGGGAGCCTCTTGTTTTAGTTTCTGTCTGTAGGCAGGGATCAACAAAATGGAGTCGTAGTCAGCTTTTCCGAAAGGGGGGCGGGGCAGGGCCTTATATGCGTCGCGGAAGTTAGAGTAACAATGATCCAAGGTCTTTCCACCCCTTGTTGCGCAATCGATATGCTGCTAAAATTTAGGGAGTCTTGTTTTCAGATTAGCCTTGTTAAAATCCTCAGCTACAATGAATGCAGGCTCCGGATAAATCGTTTCCAGTTTGCAGAGAGTTAAATAAAGTCTGCTTGGGGGGGGATATATACGGCTGTGATTATAATCGAAGAGAATTCTCTTGGTAGATAATGCGGTCTACATTTGATTGTGAGGAATTCTAAAATCAGGTGAACAGAAGGATTTGAGTTCCTGTATGTTTCTTTCATCACACCATGTCACGTTAGCCATAAGGCATACGCCCCCGCCCCTCTTCTTACCAGAAAGATGTTTGTTTCTGTCGGCGCGATGCGTGGAGAAACCCGTTGGCTGCACCGCCTCGGATAGCGTCTCTCCAGTGAGCCATGTTTCCGTGAAGCAAAGAACGTTGCAGTCTCTGATGTCCCTCTGGAATGCTACCCTTGCTCGGATTTCATCAACCTTGTTGTCAAGAGACTGGATATTGGCAAGAAGAATGCTAGGGAGTGGTGCACGGTGTGCCCGTCTCCAGAGTCTGACCAGAAGACCGCCTCGTTTCCCTCTTTTTCGGAGTCGTTTTTTTGGGTCGCTGCATGGAATCCACTCCGTTGTCCTGTTTGTAAGGCAGAACACAGGATCCGCGTCGCGAAAAACATATTCTTGGTCATACTGATGGTGAGTTGACACTGATCTTATATTCAGTAGTTCTTCTCGACTGTATGTAATGAAACCTAAGATGACCTGGGGTACTAATGTAAGAAATAACACGTAAAAAAAACAAAAAACTGCATAGTTTCCTAGGAACGCGAAGCGAGGCGGCCATCTCTGTCGGCGCCGGAAGTCGATGTTGGTAACAGAGGACAGATGTTTCTTGTAGTTGGCCACCAGGTTTGCACACATCTCAGGAGGGATTTTGTCCCACTCCTCTTTGCAGATCTCCAAGTCATTAAGGTTTCGAGGCTAATGTTTGGTAACTCGAACCTTCAGCTCCTCCACAGATTTTCTATGGGATTAAGGTCTGGAGACTGGCTAGGCCACTCCAGGGAAGGAGGTTCACACCCAAGATTTGATGGTACATGGCCCCGTCCATTGTCCCTTTGATGCGGTGAAGTTGTCCTGTCTCCTTAGCAGAAAAACACCCCCAAAGCATAATGTTTCCACCTCCATGTTTGACGGTGGGGATAGTGTTCTTGGAGTCATAGGCAGCATTCCTCCTCCTCCAAACACGGTGAGTTGAGTTGATGCCAAAGAGCTCTATTTTGATGTCATCTGATCACAACACTTTTACCCAGTTGTCCTCTGAATCATTCAGATGTTCATTGGCAAACTTCAGACGGGCATGTATATGTGCATTCTTGAGCAGGGGGACCTTGTGGGCGCTGCAGGATTTCAGTCCTTCACGGCATAGTGTGTTACCAATTGTTTTCTTGGTGACTATGGTCCCAGCTGCCTTGAGATCATTGATAAGATCCTCCTGTGTAATTCTGGGCTGATTCCTCACCGCCCTCATGATCATTGCAACTCCACGAGGTGAGATCTTGCATGGAGCCCCAGGCCGAGGGAGATTGACAGTTCTTTTGTGTTTCTTCCATTTGCGAATAATCGCACCAACTGTTGTTACCTTCTCACCAAGCTGCTTGGCGATGGTCTTGTAGCCCATTCCAGCCTTGTGTAGGTCTACAATATTGCCCCTGACATCCTTGGAGAGCTCTTTGGTCTTGGCCATGGTGGAGAGTTTGTAATCTGATTGATTGCTTCTGTGGACAGGTATCTTTTATACAGGTAACAAACTGAGATTAGGAGAACTCCCTTTAAGAGTGTGCTCCTAATCTCAGCTCGTTACCTGTATGAAAGACACCTGGGGGCCAGAAATCTTTCTGATTGAGAGGGGGTCAAATACTTATTTCCCTTATTAAAATGCAAATAAATTTAACATTTTTGACCTGCGTTTTTCTGGATTTTTTAAATGTTATTATGTCTCTCGCTGTTCAAATAAACCTACCATTAAAATTATAGACTGATAATTTCTTTGTCAGTGGGCAAATGTACAAAATCAGCAGGGGATCAAATACTTTTTTCCCTCAATGTATATGTGCACCACGAAGTCAGAACAGTAGGCTAAATTATGAGGGGGAAAGGGACGAAATTATTAGGGTGAGGCACATGGGCTACTAACAGTTTACTACACTACATACACTTAGTATTACCTTCTTACCTACAGTATACATATCTCCCTGGCATATTACATAATTTATGCAGCAGCATACAAGACATTTCTGGACTCATCTTGTTGTGCTGTGCTCACTTGAAAAGGAAGATGGCACGTAGGTCCTTCTTGTGGGCAAATTTTGTCATCAAACTTTGTCATCAAAGTCTGACATTCTCCGGATTTATGGTGCTTTTAAGACAACTGGGAACTCTGAAAAAAACAAGGTTGGATCATGACGTCAGTGATCTTCAGGTCAGAGCTTTAGAAAGAGGCCTAAGTTCCCTTCGTGGAATTCCGAGTTAGATGATCATTCAAAACTTGATTTCCCAGTTGGAGGTCATTTTTTTTTTAGAGTTCCCAGTTGTCTTGAACTCACTGAAGTCTGAGATTTCCCAGTTCCGAGTTTCCAGGTGTTTTGTATGCAGCGAAATTAATGCTGGATTGATAGCATGGTCAATTTATTCAACCTTTTCTGGCCCATGGTGTTGCATGTGAATGTTTATCCTTTTAAGTTTGGAAAAGAGACACTTAAACCCAGACTTGGACCGCACACCTTCTCCACTAACTAGTAGTTAGCCACTTGCAGTTAGCCACTGATTCCTTCCAAACCAGGCAGCAGGGTAGCCTAGTCGTTAGAGCGTTGGACTAGTAACCGAAAGGATGCAAGTTCAAATCCCCGAGCTGACAAGGTACAAATCTGTCATTCTGCCCCTGAACAGGCAGTTAACCCACTGCTCCTAGGCTGTCATTGAAAATAAGAATTTGTTCTTAACTGACTGGTCTAGTTAAATAAAGGTAAAAAAACAAACACTCATTGTTAAATTTGCAATTTCCAACTTGTGTAATATTTATAAACACAGATACATTTTATCTATAATTTCTCTTCATATGACAAGGATAGAAAAGGATTTGCCAGTAGATTTTCAGCTTTATTCATGATGAATGCTGCTTGTCTAGCTTGCTAGCTAAGATTTTGAAAGTATGATCAATCAAAGCTACGGTAGATATAACTTGATTTGACGTCATTTTATCAGTGCACAATGACTTTGAGCCTTCTTGGATGGGCACTTCTAATGTAAAACCCAAGGGGCTTGAATTTTCGAGCTCTTTCTGTAGTTTTTGCGGTGCCGTAGTGTTCCCATGAGTGACAGAACACTGAGCCAGTCACGGCACAACTAGAGAACACTACCAACACCTACGCTCTGTATTTTCCCACTGAATTGGATTCCATGAAGTAGAGTATATTGTGATAAATTGCAGGCCACACTACTTGCCTAGAGAGTTTTCAGCTATACTTTTTGTGGCTGTTTATTTACCACCACAAACAGATGCTGGCACTAAGACCACACTCAGTCAGCTGCATAAGGAAATAAGCAAACAGGAAATCACTCACCCAGAGGCGGCACTCCTAGTGGTCGGAGACATTAATGCAGGGAAACTTAAATCAGTTCTACCAAATTTCCATCGACATGTTAAATGTGCAACCAGAGGGAAAAAAATTCTAGATCACCTGTACTCCACACACAGAGACGCATACAAAGCTCTCCCTTGCCCTCCATTTGGTAAATCCGACAACAACTCTATCCTCCTGATTCCTGCTTAGAATAAAAAATTAAAGCAGGAAGCACCAGTGACACGGTCTATAAAAAAGTGGTCAGATGAAGCAGATGCTAAACTACAGGACTGTTTTGCTATCACAGACTGGAACTTGTTCTGGGATTCTTCCGATGGTACACCACATCAGTCACTGGCTTTATCAATAATTGCATCGAGGACGTCGTCCCCACAGGGACTGTACATACATACCCCAACCAGAAGCCATGGATTACAGGCAACATTCGCACTGAGCTAAAGGGTAGCGCTGCCACTTTCAAGGTGCGGGACTCTAACCTGGAAGCTTACAAGAATTCCTGCTATGCCCAAAGACGGACCATCAAACAAGCAAAGCGTCAATACAGGGCTAAGATTGAATCATACTACACCGGCTCCGACGCTCGTCTTATGTTGCAGGGCTTGAAAACTAATACAGACTACAAAGGGAAGCGCAGAAGCAAGCTGCCCAGTGACAAGAGCCTACCAGCCAAGCTAAATCACTTCTATGCTCGCTTCGAGGCAAGCAACACTGAGGCATGATGAGAGCATCAGCTGTTCCGGATGACTGTGCGATCACACTCTCCGTAGCCGACGTGAGTAAGACCTTTAAACAGGTCAACATACACAAGGCTGCAGGGCCAGACGGATTACCAGGACGTGTACTCCGGGCATGTGCTGACCAACTGGCAGGTGTCTTCACTGACATTTTCAACATGTCCCTGATTGAGTAATACCTGTAATACCAACATGTTTCAAGCAGACCACCATAGTCCCTGTGCCAAAGAACATGCCGAAATGACTACAGACCCGTAGCACTCACGTCCGTAGCCATGAAGTGCTTTGAAATGTTGGTAATGGCTCACATCAACACCATTATCCCAGAAACCCTAGACCCACTCCAATTTGCATACCGCACAAACAGATCCACAGATGATGCAATCTCTATTGCACTCCACACTGCTTTTTTCCACCTGGACAAAAGGAACACTTACTGTATGTGAGAATGCTATTCATTGACTACAGCTCAGCATTCAACACCATAGTACCCTCAAAGCTCATCACTAAGCTAAGGATCCTGGGACTAAACACCTCCCTCTGTAACTGGATCCTGGACTTCCTGACGGGCTGCCCCCAGGTAGCAGCACATCTGCCACGTTGATCCTCAACACTGGAGCTCCCCAGGGGTGCGTGCTCAGTCCCCTCCTGTACTACCTGTTCACCCACGACTGCATGGTCAGGCACGACTCCAACACCAGCCACAGGCACGACCCTGCCATTCAGGACCTCTACACCAGGCGGTGTCAGAGGAAGGCCCTAAAAATTGTCAAAGACCCCAGCCACCCCAGTCATAGACTGTTCTCTCTACTACCGCATGGCAGAGGTACCGGAGTGCCAAGTCTAGGACAAAAAGGCTTCTCAACAGTTTTTACCCCCAAGCCATAGACTCCTGAACAGGTAATCAAATGGCTACCCGGACTATTTGCATTGTGTGCCACCCCCCCAACCCCTCTTTTTACGCTGCTGCTACTCCTCTGTTTATCATATATGCATAGTCACTTTAACTATACATTCATGTACATACTACCTCAATTGGGCCGACCAACCAGTGCTCCCGCACATTGGCTAACCGGGCTCTCTTTTACGCTACTGCTACTCTGTTCATCATATGCATAGTCACATTAACTATATCTACATATACATACTACCTCAATTAGCCTGACTAACCGTTGTCTGTATGTAGCCTCGCTACTTTTATAGCCTCGCTACTGTATATAGCTTCTCTTTTTACTGTTGTTTTATTTCTTTACCTACCCATTGTTCACCTAATACTTTTTTTGCACTATTGGTTATAGCCTGTAAGTAAGCATTTCACTGTAAGGTCTACACCTGTTATATTCGGCTCACGTGACAAATAAACTTTTATTTGATTTAATTACCGACCCCTGCCTACCTTGACTTGTCGTTTGCCTGCCCCTGTTGTTGTAATAAACATTGTTACTTCAACGCAGTCTGCACTTGGGTCTTACCTGAAACGTGATAACCCCACCTGCCCTGAATGAAGGGTCGCCACTGCATATTCCTAGTACGCAATGACTACATCAAGCTTGTGACTTTACAAACTTGTTGGATGCACATTTGCAGTTCATTTTGCTTGTGTTTCGGATTATGTTGTGCCCAATAGAAATGAATGGTAAATAATGTATTGGGACATTTTGGAGTCAATTTTATCATAAATAAGAACAGAAAATGGCTGTGTTTGAAATCTGGCTTGTCTACTACTTACTTAAACTGCATGGGCCTACTGTGTACTAGTCGTGTTACTTAGTATTTAGAACTTACTGTTTAGTAAAAATGAATGTAGTGATTAACAAATATCATCTAATGCTCAATTACGATGATTTCTGCCATTCGTTAATTTTGTACGTCGTCAACAATCTAAGCCTCTGTTTTGCCCCATAGTTGCACACGTGTCAGCATTGACTGATGAAGTTGAATGAAGGTCCCCAGTCACCCCAGTCACCCTCTCCTCCCGTCAATCTGTTTTTCTGTGGTAAAAGAAATGCAGTGGAGGAAGGGGTGGTGTGTGAGAAAACAAAAATGACCAATGAGCATTCATGTTTTTGGGGTACTTTGATTCCTCATCTTTCTTCGGCTGGTTCCTAAGCCGGGCTGTGTTCATGGCAAAGGGTACCATCTTAACAGTCTTTGCAATCCTCACCTACTCACTAATTCTCCATTAGCAATGACCTCATATGAGCTGTGTAGTGTGGCCCCATATCACCATTTAAGGTTGGTAAAAAAAAATTGAACTAACCATTTCCAATGTATCATGAATGCATTCATAGGGGTTTATGAATTTTTATGTAGCAACTATCTTTTTTGAATGCTTATAGCAAGTGATAATGCATGAAAAGACCATTGCAACACAAGGTTAGGGATGAATGCCACTATGGAATATTGATTAGAGAGATCGATAAATACATATACTATATTATCTCTGACATTATGAAAAATATGTCATTGAGGCAGGCCCTTGGATGCGTGGCATATACAGTACATACTGTATCTCTCCCATGGGCCTTGATACCTTATAGGTCCTGAGTGGTTGATATCATAAAACACTATGAGAGATTGGTTTATGGAACCAGAGATAAACAATGTTATTACTCAACTCTATCAGAGTAGCTACCAGAGCGAGGCTGAGCCCCAACTACAGAGAGATATGCCCGTGACTGAAGGGACTATTTTTCATCACAGCTTTATGCCACAGCCACTTCTCTCTAGCTGACCTTTAGCAGTTTCCCAGTCTCTTATTCAGCCTGAGTTTCTTTTCATCCACATTCAAATCCGCTGCTAATTACATTTTCAGCTGAAGTCGGAAGTTTACATACACTTAGGTTGCAGTCGTTAAAACTAGTTTTTCAACCACTCCACAAATGTTTTGTTAACAAACTAGTTTTGGCAAGTCGGTTACAACATCTACTTTGTGCATGACACAAGTAATTTTTCCAACAATTGTTTACAGACAGATTAGTTCACTTATAATCCACGATATCACAATTCAAGTGGGTCAGAAGTTTCATACACTAAGTTGACTGTGCCTTTAAACAGCTTGGAAAATTCCAGAAAATGATGTCATGGCTTTAGAAGCTTCTGACATCATTTGAGTCAATTGGAGGTGTACCTGTGGATGTATTTCAAGGCCTACCTTCAAACTCAGTGCCTCTTTGCTTGACATCATTGGAAAATCAAAAGAAATTAGCCAATCAGCCAAATTGTAGACCTCCATGAGCCTGGTTCATCCTTGTGAGCCATTTCCAAGCACCTGAAGGTACCACGTTCATCTGTACAAACAATAGTAGGCAAATATAAACACCATGGGACCACACAGCCGTCATACAGCTCAGGAAGGAGACGCGTTCTGTCTCCTAGAGAAGAACGTACTTTGGTGCGAAAAGTGCAAATCAATCCCAGAACAACAGCAAAGGATCTTGTGAAGATGCTGGAGGAAACCAGTACAAAAGTATCTAAATCAACAGTAAAACGAATCCTATATCGGCATAACCTGAAAGGCCGCTCAGCAAGGAAGAAGCCACTGCTCCAAAACCGCCATAAAAAAGCCAGACTACGGTTTGCAACTGCACATGAGGACAAAGATGGTACTTTTTGGAGAAATGTCCTCTGGTCTGATGAAACAAAAATAGAACTGTTTGGCCATAATGACCATCGTTATGTTTGGAGGAAAAAGTGTGAGGCTTGCAAGCCGAAGAACACCATCCCAACTGTGAAGCACAGGGGTGGCAGAATCATGTTGTGGGGATGCTTTGCTGCAGAAGGGACTGGTGTACTTCACAAAATAGATGGAATCATGAGGCAGGGAAAATTATGTGGATATATTGAAGCAACATCTCAAGACATCAATCAGGAAGTTAAAGCTTGGTCACAAACGGGTCTTCCAAATGGACAATGACCCCAAGCATGCTTCCATAGTTGTGGCAAAATGGCTTAAGGACAACAAAGTCAAGGTATTGGAGTGGCCATCACAAAGCCCTGACCTCAATCCTATAGATATTTGTGGGCAGAACTGAAATAGTGTGTGCGAGCAAGGAGGCCTACAAACCTGACTCAGTTACACCAGCTCTGTCAGGAGGAATGGGCCAAAATTCACCCAACTTATTGTGGGAAGCTTGTGGAAGGCTACCCAATACGTTTGACCCAAGTGAAACAATTTAAAGGCAATGCTACCAAATACTAATTGAGTGTATGTAAACGTCTGAACCACTGGGAATGTGATGAAATAAATAAAAGCTGAAATAAATAATTATCTCTACTATTATTCTGACATTTCACATTCTTAAAATAAAGTGGTGATCCTAACTTACCTAAAATAGGGAATTTTTACTAGGATTAAATGTCAGGAATTGTGAAAAATTGAGTTTAAATGTATTTGGCTAAGGTGTATGTAAACTTCCGACTTCAACTATATGTCCTAATGATTGCAGGGTCTTTGCTCTGCGTTATGGATATTTCAAACTCCAGTGAGTCAGTGGAGGGTTGTTCATGACAAGTTTGGTGAAAGACAGGAATGATAGTGTTGTCATCTCAATAACTGTGGTTCATTCAGGCACCTCAGACTACATTTGCGACATGCCAAGCTGGCAAGGTGGACAGGGACAGAGTGGAGGGAGGAGATAGGAGGAGAATAATTGATATGCAGGGCACTGTACCATGACTTTTCATATTGGTTCCGTCTTGATGTTGGCCTGGGAGGGGGGGGGGGGTTATGACAGTCATAAATACCTCTTCCCCCCCTTTTTCCTCTCTCTATCCTACTGAGGTTACATTTGCAAAACCCTTGGTTAACATAGAGATTCTGGGAACATCAGTAGGTGGGGGAAATGAACTATATTCTGGTAATCCGAACAATTGAACATATGCGGTGGTACTTAAAGAATATGATGTCAGTTCGGTTGTCATCTGAGACATTCTCATCAATGATAAGATGACATAAACTCTACAGTGGAAAGTCTGCACATCAGAGTTATCGGATTCACATGGAATTGTTGTTCAATGTAAATGTTTGAATATTAAATTATTTGTGATGGGATGAAATGTGATTTTAGCTTCTAAAATGTGAAATTTGTGTTTTCATAAGATAGGGCTGCTCAATCAGTGGCACGCCCCTGTGAAGGGACATGGGCTATAAAACTTTTCAAACACGCCCTCCTCTCCCTTCCTATATAAGCCCTTGACGACAATATAACTTCCTGTTCCGAGGATGTAGGACGACGGTCCTATGTCAGAATGGTTCAGATAATAACTACAGAACGAAGCCAACGTCAGAATGAGCTTTGGTTGCGAATGGTATGAACTTTGAACTCTTATTCACTACAGAAGTGATACCTCCTAGCCGTTGAGTTAGCAACAGCCGCCTCAAACGAGGTTTAGGAAGAAACAGACAGAGTATCCCATCTATCACCCAACAACGTTACTACAACTTATCCAATTGACAACCAGAGACATTCTTCAAAGGACTCGGTTTGGCAACACGGCCTTCCATCTACCACCAACCTACTGAAGCGCAGCTCAGAGTAAATATTTATTGCATTTTCCTTTTCCAAATGGGCGGTAATTTAGAATGCATAAGATACTGAATTTACGATAGCACAGGCTTCGCCTTTGTTCCTCAGTCTTCCTGCTCCTTCACTCAAACCCAGGCCCTTTTCTTTTGTGTAACAAGCTGTCATATCTGTTCCGCCAGGGACGTTTTCCTTTATGACGTCATTTGTAATCAAGTTATTATTTAATTATGTGTATGTGTAATTCTGTGTGATTAGTTAGGTATTTAGTAAATAAATAATGAAACCCAATTTTGTATTGCTGATTCAAATTGTTAGCCAGGGTTTGTGCAGATAACAAAGAATGTACAACTTTCAGATGAGACGGAATTAAGATGACGATTGATATGGACTGCTATTGATGTAAAATATTACTAGGTCTTTAAGAGTTTATTCGGAAGATAACAGCTCTATAAATATTATTTTGTGGTGCCCGACTCTCTAGTTAATTACATTTACATGATTAGCTCAATCAGGTGATATTAATTACAGAGAAATTATTTTTTAGAATAGCATGTCATATCACTTAATCCGGCATAGCCAAAGACACGACAGTTCTAATCATGCACATTGAGATTACTAATATTGGAGAGTTGAGTTTTAAATGTGAGGATATGTATTGACATCTGAGAGCTGCTATCTGTCTTCTGGACAGCCTCAAAGAGAGATTACAGTCGTCAGTTTCTGCTTACCGGGGCACATTTATCTATGAAAAATGGATGACAAATTGATATTGTGGTTAATAAAAGAAAATCATATACAGTATAAGTCTGCCTGCACTCCCTGACTGAGCATTGATCATGTATAATGCAATGCATTAGATACGACATTAAAGAGATTTGGTATTTGGTATTTTATTAGGATCCCCTTTAGCTGTTGCAAAAGCAGCAGCTACCTTTCCTGGGGTCCACACAAAACATGAAACATAATACAGAATGACATAATGCAGAACATCATTGGACAAGAACAGCTCAAGGACAGAACTAAATGTATTTTTTAAAAGGCACACGTAGCCTACATATCAATGCATACACACAAACTATCTAGGTCAAATAGGGGAGAGGCGTTGCTTTATCTGTTTTTTGAAAAAAGGTTTGCTGTTTATTTGAGCAATATGAGATGGAAGGAAGTTCCATGCAATAAGGGCTCTATATAATACTGTACGTTTTCTTGAATTTGTTCTGGATTTGGGGACTATGAAAAGACCCCTGGTGGCACATCTGGTGGGGTAAGTTTGTGTGTCAGAGCTGTGTGTAAATTGATTATGTAAACATTTTGGGATTTTCAACACATTAATGTTTCTCATAAAAAGAAGAAGTGATGCAGTCAGTCTCTCCTCAACTCTTAGCCAAGAGAGACTGGCATGCATAGTATTTATATCAGCCCTCTGATTACAATTAAGAGCAACACGTGCCGCTCTGTTCTGGGCCAAATGCAGCATAACTTGGCTTTTCCTTGCTGCACTAGACCACACGACTTGGCAACAATCAAGATTAGACAAAACTGTCTAAGTGTGGTGTCAAAAAAGCAGAGCATCTCTTTATTACGGCTAGACCTCTCCCCATCTTTGCAACCTTTGAATCTACAGTGGGGAGAACAAGTATTTGATACACTGCCGATTTTGCAGGTTTTCCTACTTACAAAGCATATAGAGGTCTGTAAATTTTATCATAGGTACACTTCAACTGTGAGAGACGGAATCTAAAGCAAAAATCCAGAAAATCACATTGTATGATTTTTAAGTAATTAATGAGCATTTTATTGCATGACATAAGTATTTGATACATCAGAAAAGCAGAACTTAATATTTGGTATAGAAACCTTTGTTTGCAATTACAGAGATCATATGTTTCCTGTAGTTCTTGACCAGGTTTGCACACACTGCAGCAGGGATTTTGGCCCACTCCTCCATACAGCCTTTCTCCAGATTCTTCAGGTGCCGGGGCTGTCGCTGGGCAATACGGACTTTCAGCTCCCTCCAAAGATCTTCTATTGGGTTCAGGTCTGGAGACTGGCTAGGCCACTCCAGGACCTTGAGATGCTTCTTACGGAGCCACTCCTTAGTTGCCCTGGCTGTGTGTTTCGGGTCGTTGTCATGCTGGAAGACCCAGCCACGACCCATCTTCAATGCTCTTACTGAAGGAAGGAGGTTGTTGGCCAAGATCTCGCGATACATGGCCCCATCCATCCTCCCCTCAATATGGTGCAGTCTTCCTGTCCCCGGTTGGGATGGTGTTCTTGGGGTTGTACTCATCCTTCTTCTTCCTCCAAACACGGCGAGTGGAGTTTAGACCAAAAAGCTCTATTTGTGTCTCATCAGACCACATGACCTTCTCCCATTCCTCCTCTGGATCATCCAGATGGTCATTGGCAAACTTCAGACGGGCCGGGACATCCGCTAGTTTGAGCAGGGGGACCTTGCGTGCGCTGCAGGATTTTAATCCATGATGGCGTAGTGTGTTACTGATGGTTTTCTTTGAGACTGTGGTCCCAGCTCTCTTCAGGTCATTAACCAGGTTCTGCCGTGTAGTTCTGGGTTGATCCCTCACCTTCCTCATGATCATTGATGCCCCACGAGGTGAGATCTTGCATGGAGCCCCAGACCGAGGGTGATTGACCGTCATCTTGAACTTCTTCCATTTTCGAATAATTGCGCCAACAGTTGTTGCCTTCTCACCAAGCTGCTTGCCTATTGTCCTGTGGCCCATCCCAGCCTTGTGCAGGTCTACAATTTTTGCCCTGATGTCCTTACACAGCTCTCTGGTCTTGGCCATTGTGGAGAGGTTGGAGTCTGTTTGATTGAGTGTGTGGACAGGTGTCTTTTATACAGGTAACGAGTTCAAACAGGTGCAGTTAAGACAAGTAATGAGTGGAGAACAGGAGGGATTCTTAAAGAAAAACTAACAAGTCTGTGAGAGCCGGAATTCTTACTGGTTCGTAGGTGATCAAAGACTTATGTCATGCAATAAAATGCTCATTAATTACTTAAAAATCATACAATGTGATTTTCTGCATTTTTGTTTTAGATTCCGTCTCTCACAGTTGAAGTGTACCTATGATAAAAATTACAGACCTCTACATGCTTTGTAAGTAGGAAAACCTGCAAAATCGGCAGTGTATCAAATACTTGTTCTCCCCACTGTACTGTATATGTTTGACCATGACAGTTTACAATCTAAGGTAACGCCAAGTAGTTTAGTCTCCTCAACTTGTTCCTCAGCCACACCATTCATTACCAGATTCAGCTGAGGTCTAGCACTTAAGGAATGATTTCTACCAAATACAATGCTCTTAGTTTTAGAGATGTTCAGGACCAGTTTATTACTGGCCACCCATTCCAAAACAGACTGCAACTCTTTGTTAAGGGTTTCAGTGACTTCATTAGCTGTGGTTGCTGATGCGTATATGGCTGAATCATCAGCATACGTAGACACACATGCTTTGTTTAATGCCAGTGACAGGTCATTGGTAAAAATAGAAAAAAGTAGAGAGCTGCCCTGCGGTACACCACACTTTACATGTTTGACATTAGAGACGCTTCAATTAAAGAAAACCCTTTGAGTTCTATTAGATAGATAGCTCTTAATCCACGATATGGCAGAGGTTGAAAAGCCATAGCGCTTAAGTTTTATTATGGTCAATAATATCAAAGGCTGCACTGAAACAGTACAGCTCCCACAATCTTCTTGTTATCAATTTATTTTACCTTTATTTAGCTAGGCAAGTCAGTTAATAACAAATTCTTATTTACAATGACAGCCTAGGAACAGTGGGTTTCTAGGCTGTCAGGGGCAGAACAACAGATTTTTACCTTGTCAGCTCGGAGATTCGATCTAGCAGCCTTTCGGTTACTGGCCCAATGCTCTAACCACTAGGCTACCTGCTGCCTGTCTTTCAACCAATCATAAGTCATTTGTGTCAGTGCAGTACATGTTGAGTGCCCTTCTCTATAAGCATGCTGAAAGTGTGTTTTTAATTTGTTTACAGAGAAATAGTATTGTATTTGGTCAAACCCAATTTTTTCAAAAGTTTGCTAAGAGCTGGCAGCAAGCTTATAGGTCTGCTATCAGAACCAGTAAAGGCCGCTTTACCACTCTTGGGTAGCGGAATTACTTTGGCTTCCCTCCAGGCCTGAAGGCAAAGACTTTCCTCTAGGCTCAGATTCAAATGTGACAGATAGAAGTGGCTATAGAGACAGCCAACATCCTCAGTAGCTTTCCATCTAAGTTGTCAATGCCAGGAGGTTTGTCATTATTGATCGTTAATAATCCTTTTTCCACCTCTCCCACACTAACTTTACAAAATTCAAACTTGCACTTTTTTTTTATGCATGAATATAATTGCTCACTGTTTGTCATGGGCATTTCCTGCCTACGTTTGCCCACTTTGCCAATGACATAATCATTAAATGAATTGGCAACATTAATTTTATTTTGTTGAATTTGTCTTTCTGCCCATAGTTTCATTTAAAGTACTCCAAAGTTTTTTTTTCCCATCATTCTTTATATAATTGATCTTGGCTTCATAATACAGTTTCTTCTTTTTGTTGAGTTTAGTCACATCATTTATCAATTTCCAGTCCGATGTGCAGCCAGACTTATTAGCCACTCCTTTTGCACCATCTCTTTCAACCATAAAGTTTTTCAATTCCTCATCAATCCATGGAGCCTTAACAGTTCTAACAGGCAGTTTCTTAACAGGTGTATGTTTATCAAAAATTTGAAGAAGCAATTTCATAAATTCATCAAGTGCAGCGTCTGGATGCTCCTCATTAATCACATCAGACCAACAAATATTTTTAACATCATCCACGTGTCACAGCAAAATATTTTGTATGATCTCTTATACACTATTTTAGGCTCAGCTGTTGGAACTTTGGCTTTCCTGGATATAGCCACTATACTGTGATCACTACATCCAATGGGTACGGATATAGCTATAGAACAAAGTTCTACAGCATTAGTAAAAATGTGATCAATACATGTGGATGATCTCCCGTACTTTTGTATACTTTTTAGACCAAGGATGGGGACCTTTGATGGGGGTGGGTGCCATTAAAAAACAGAACTCATTATGAGTTATGGTCTGCGTACTCACACCAAAACTATTATTGGTCCACGGGCCTACAAAAAGGGGGCCAGATGCCCATCCCTGTTTTAGACAGTAATTATTGCCCATGTGGTGGAAAATCTAGGGAAAATGGCACAGCACAGCTTCCAGAGAAATAATTGTTTTCGAGCTAGCGTTCATGGCTAATTGATGTAAGACAGTAATTCTGCATGTATGAACTACACATGGACACATCCATCCCCCAAAATACTTAGTAGTCGCCAAAGTTCTGGAGCATGTCTTGAAAAGACTCCTGTCCTGCTTCAGAGAACAGGATGGAATTTAGCATGGTATAGATCAGAATAATGATTGACATGATAAAGGAAAGGGATCCATTATTTACGGAACATTGCTGTAGAATAGAAAACCAAAAAGGGACCAAACTGGATTTATTAGAGACAGGTACTCGTCTGATAACATTCGCCGTCTTTTTGATATTATTGATCAAGTAACACACAGAAGACCCCTGTTCTGCTGGCTTCACTGGATGCTGAGAAGGCGTTCGACAGGATGGAGTGGAGCTTTCTGTTCTGTCTTAGAAAAGTTCAATATGGGCCCAAACTTTATTAAATGGATTAAGTCCCTATACTCTCATCCAAATGCCATGGTGACTACTAACGGACTGAACTCTGACAGATTCCCTTTGGGATGGGGCACAAGACATGGGTGCTCGCTGTCCCCCCTGCTCTACTTGTTGGGGGCGGAGCCTCTGGCAGAGTTGATAAGGAGCAATCCAAGTATTATGGGTGTTTCTGCAGGCACAAGATTTCGCTCTACGCGGTTGATGTCTTGTTCTACATATCCAATCCTGAGAAATCATTCCCATTTTAGACACAATTGCTCAGTATGGCAAGATTTCAGGATATAAGGTACGTTTTAACAAATCCACTGTTTGCCCCTCTCAATCTTACACTCACCAGCTCTATGAAGGCACTATGTCCGTTCCAATGGAAGACACAGGGGTTTCAATACCTTGGGATCTTCATAACACCAGATCTGAATAGCCTGTTCAAGGAAAATTATCTTCCACTCCTGGATCAAATCAAGAAAGATCTCCAAACCTGGATCTCCCTCCCAATTAGCTTAGTCGGAAGAATTAATGTCATCCGTATGAACATCCTCCCTAGACTGAACTATTTATTTCAGATGCTCCCATGCTATCTCCCAGTTTCCTTTTTCAAAACAACAAACCAAAGCATGACCAAATTTATATGGGGCAATAAAAGAACTAGGATCAAGTTCTCCACTTTATCAAAACCTGAATCAAAGGGTGGTCTTGACCTTCCCTCCCTTCAATTGTACTACTGGTCTGTCCAAATCCGCAACATGCTAACATGGGATCACAAAGAGACAAGAGTCAACGTGGATTCAGTTAGAAGCCCAATCCTGTGGTTCATTGCCCCTAAGCTCAATTAGATTCATTAATAACTTTAGTGACGTTGGCAACATAGCCAAAACCTTTGTGATTTACAGCACCCTACTAGTGTGGAGGGACTGTAAGAAATACCTGGGCATTTCCTCCCAAATATGTTCTCACTCGCCTATAGTATGCAACCCAGACTTGCCAAAAGCCCTGAGTGATGCTAACTTTAATCTTTGGCATACTCTAGGAATCAGGACCTTTTCAGACCTATTTCATCAGAAAACCACTACACTGAAATCATTTCCAAAGCTCTGCAGTGAATTCAATGTGCCAAGATCCCATTTTTTTTAAATATCTTCAAATTAGACATGTCATTTCCTCATTTACTTCCAAGAGGAGGTTTAGAGCTCAGCTGAATGAAGTTGAAACCCTTCTTACAACAGCACAATCCATTAAAGGCTAAATCTCCTATATCTATAGACTCCTTTCTGAGAAAGGAGGCTCCTCCTTTACTCCTTTGAAAATAATCTGGGAAAAGGAACCTTGGTCTGACTATCAGTGATGAGTTATGGGCGAAGGTTTGCGACAGTGTATACTGCTCCTCCTAACAGTTGTGCATCTTTTTTGGCATTGTATGCATGTAAGAAAACTGTGGCAAGACATCAGTAGGTTTATAATTGAACACATTTATGAAGATTTTACACTATTGTGGTGAGATGTACTGTTTGGATTCTTTACATACAATAGAAATAAGCGGAATCATTTTTATGTAATTAATTTCCTTATTCTTTTGGCCAAATTTCATATACACAAATGTAAATTTACAAACAGAAAACCACATTTTCGTACCCTACAAAAAGAAATTGAACTGTATTTTAAGACGGTTAAATGCTCTACTAAAAAAAAAGCTGTTAGAATTGTAAGTATATGCATGTCCCTTAAGGTCCTTGTGTAATTGCAATGTGATATTGTACCCCCTAGCTCGATTGTCCATTGTTTGTAATCTATGTATGCTTGTGTTCCCTCATGTGCTTTATGTATTGATTTGATATTAAAAAAAATATATAAAAAAAATAAAAGAGTATACTGCTCCTCTACTAATGTAAAAATGAATGACTAATTACAAACTGTTGTATACATTTTATTTCACTCCAATGAGACTCCATAGAATGGAAACAGACAATGGAACTGTAGAGAGATTTCCAGATTTTGGCCATTTATACATACTGCTGCACAGAAAATACTAGATGTACAGTTTGATATGACCCCGTGTATCTATCTTCTTAAAGCCCAGCAGGACTTTGTTATTGATCCTGACAGAGAAAATTTGTTTATGACTATTACATACTTTGCTAAGAAATGTATTATTGTGGGCCTCTAATACTATTGTGGGCCTCTAATACCAGATTGTTGACTTTCTCCCTCTTGAAAAGCTCACTTATGACCTCCGCAAGAGACAGCCCAAGTTTGAGACTCTGGTCTCCACTACTCAATTATATTTCAAATTGAACAGAGTGAATGGGGTGATTAGGGAAATGAGAAGATACATGTTGTGTAAGGTGCTGTAAAAACAACAATTATTTACTCATCATCTCAGCTAAGGCTGGAAATAGCTAATAAGAACATTGATAGTGCTGCTGCAAGTTTTAATATATATATATATTTTTTTTTAATAATTATTTTGTATTATGTTTATTATATTTATATTATTATTTTTATTTTTATTTATTTTTACTAATCTGTCACATATGTGAATGTGGAATGTGTTTTGTTGGTTGATTGAAAAACAAGAATTCTTAATAAAACTTTAAATTGAAAAAAAAGAAAACCAAAAAGAAGTCCATGCAGTGTGACTAAGTTTATGTTAGATTTTACACCTAAACATACGGTCACCAAGACCTATGCAAGCACTGGCTCTATAAAATGGCCTGACCTTCCCTGGGCAATCACTCCATACAGACGGAATTAATTTAGGCCAAATGCTCTTCCTGCCTTCCGGGGCTCAGTCGAGAGCCTCAGGGACAGAGGTTTCTTTTCAATGTGCTAGTTTGGCTGGATAGAAGAGACTTGTAACTTTTCAAAGCAATTATGCAAACCTAAGTACAGGGAAATGTACTAACTCCTGGGCTTCTGTTGATAAGTGGGGGAAATCAGAAGGCTAAACTCAGTGCTCAGCTGCTGATTGCCGTTTTCATAGGCTGTTATTTCTTCCAATACGGGAGATGGGAGGAGGGAGGAAAGACACTTACATTGGAATTGATGACCCCTTCAACAGTGACTTCTAAACTTCCTGGCACATCTTGTATTATTCATCCTATCCTTAGGTCCTCCCTTCTAACTCTGTTTATCTTTCTCTGTGACTGTGTGCTATCTTGGTGACAGACATAGACACCCTGAATCACCCTTCATTTATGAGCTGAATTGTCATTCCAACAACTACAGAGTCACTGGATCTTTCTATGATTAGAACTTCAATAGAACTTCAACTTCTTCCCATTACTTCAAGAGAGATATTTTAGCCACCCCTGACTTTCTGACCAGTTCTGCAGATCTAAACAGCACTCATCTCCTGGCATCCCACCCAGAGAGTGTTCTCCAGGATCATCCAACCCTTCCCTCCATCACCCCTCTTTTTCAGACCCCACACCCACATTGGCTCCCTGTCTAGGGCCCAGCATGGGAAGGAATTTTTTTGTTGTTGCGTGTGGTAAACCGACGAGTGGTTAGGGGAGCTTCAGTGCAACTGTCAGGAATCTGTGGGGAGGAGGAACAGCAGTCATTTTAGCTTTCTGTTAACTCTGTCTACAGCACCTCCTGCTCAAGCCTATATCACAAGTGGATAATCTGTACAAGTGGATCATTTGTGTCAAAAAGATGTTCTGTGAGATGACAGTATGCACTCGTTTAGATGCACACAAGAAGTTGAAGAGTCTACAGAACTCATGGCCTGAATGGCACAGTGGACGCCCACTAAACTGCAAACTCCCTCACACTCAACGTCAACAAAACTAAGGAGATGATTGTGGACTTCAGGAAACAGCAGAGGGAACACCCCCCCATCCACATCGATGGAACAGTAGTGGAGAGGGTAGCAAGTTTTAAGTTCCTCGGCATACACATCACAGACAAACTGAATTGGTCCACTCACACAGACAGCATCGTGAAGAAGGCGCAGCAGCGCCTCTTCAACCTCAGGAGGCTGAAGAAATTTGGCTTGTCACCAAAAGCACTCACAAACTTCTACAGATGCACAATCGAGAGCATCCTGGCGGGCTGTGTCACCGCCTGGTATGGCAACTGCACCGCCCTCAACCGTAAGGCTCTCCAGAGGGTAGTGAGGTCTGCACAACGCATCACCGGGGGCAAACTACCTGCCCTCCAGGACACCTACACCACCCGATGCTACAGGAAGGCCATAAAGATCATCAAGGACATCAACCACCCGAGCCACTGCCTGTTCACCCCGCTGTCATCCAGAAGGCGAGGTCAGTACAGGTGCATCAAAGCTGGGACCGAGAGACTGAAAAACAGCTTCTATCTCAAGGCCATCAAACTGTTAAACAGCCACCACTAACATTGAGTGGCTACTGCCAACACACTGTCAATGCCACTGACTCTACTCCAGCCACTTTAATCATGGGAATTGATGTAAATATATCACTAGCCACTTTAAACAATGCTACCTTATATAATGTTACTTACCCTACATTATTCATCTCACATGCATACGTAGATACTGTACTCTATATCATCGACTGCATCCTTATGTAATACATGTATCACTAGCCACTTTAACTATGCCACTTGGTTTACATACTCATCTCATATGTATATACTGTACTCGATATCATCTACTGTATCTTGCCTATGCTGCTCTGTACCATCACTCATTCATATATCCTTATGTACATATTCTTTATCCCCTTACACTGTGTATAAGACAGTAGTTTTTTTGGGAATTGTTAGTTAGATTACTTGTTCGTTATTACTGCATTGTTGGAACTAGAAGCACAAGCATTTCGCTACACTCGCATTAACATCTGCTAACCATGTGTATGTGACAAATAAATTTGATTTGATTTATCAGGCACAGCAGTATCTTCATCAGATAGTTGAAAATTAGGTGAGAGGAAATTACAGTCATGTCTAGAGTTCGTATTTGGTCCTGTCCTTTTATCCCAAATCAAGGCGATCCAGTGTCCGGGTCCAGATTGCATTGACCAAATTCCCCAAAGTGAGTGATTATGAATGGCATGAAGGTCCAGGAGCCAGACATGCAGCTATAAAGTGGCTGGAGTTGAAGGGTCATGATTACTTCTGTTGATTAACCATATATTTTATCTGACACCATAAAGAGATACAGACACCATGAGATACTGCAACCACGGAGGCTCATCTTGCAGTGTCATACTTGACGACCAAACTGCCTGCCTTTCTTCTGCCCTCAGGAAATGGACATTGTGACACTCAGGAAGTGTTGTCACAACAGTATATTACTGGTTAAAATTGTGACAGTGCAAAAAATGGAATGGAATATGAACACAGACGTAAAGGGTGTGAGATAAATTTGATATTCAATCCCATGCACATTGAAACGCATCAATAAAATACTTTCAAGAACATGTGGCTTAGTTCCAATGCTGCTCCGCTACCAGTTGGATCCCCAGGGCCAGAGGTACTGTTGGACACTTGGGTGTTTCACTAAGCAATAGGACGTGTTCCACCGCTCGGTTGCTGTTTAATGATTGCTGCAGATGAGATGCCATACTGCGTTGTCGCCAACAACCAGGTGAGTCATTCAGCTCCAAAATCTAAAACATGTGGCCCTGAATTGGCCTTCTGCCTCTCAGTCGGAGGTCTTGAAATGAGGACAAGGCAGCGCTTTAGAAGACAAAATAAGTAATTATGTTAAAAACACAGCCATGTTTATAATGTGTTTCTCTTACAAATGTGGAGAGTTACACAGCTTACATTACAAGTTTACAAGTTGTCTCTGATTTTGGCATGGTATATGAAAATAACTGTGTCAAGAGAGTTGATGTTGTGATAGCATTATGGTCCTGTACATCATACACATGGTGAAACAGCAATCTAGGATGTGTGCCTGCAAGACCAAAATCAAAGGGAACGTTTTTTTGTCCAATTTATTTCGAAACCACTTCAAAAGCATTGAAGAACAATCTGAATCACTTTGACCATCCTCTCTTATACGTCTTATATGTTAGCAGGTTGAGGTCCTGAAAGAAACAAGAGAGTTGCACTGCATGTATTAATGGTCGGTGAATGGGACAGGGTGAGTGGAGTTAGGTTACAAGGCTTAGACGTGCTGTTGGAGAACCCTGGGGTTATTGGGGCCAAATGGCAATCTTTTCAATCACTAATCATGGCGAGAGATGGAACAATGGCGTCCACTACAAGACAAGGCAGTGGAAAATGTTGTCTGAGGCCAAGTAATACAGACTCCAGCTTAAGTAAATCCTAAACTGCTGGAGTAAAGTTAGTAGGTAAAAGTGGGGGGCTTGTGGCTGAAGACCACAAACATTGAAGCCCGCAATGTTTCAGAGGGTTCTCGCCTTAGGGTCCAATGTCAACAACCAAAAGCACCCAGTGCCGTTCTGAGGGTAACCTCTCAGTGGTGATGGTCCTGATAAAAATGTGATGCTATTTCTGCCTTCGCTATCAGATCCTGGCCTGCACCAAACTAATCCTCTCCTACCAATCAAAGTGTAGCACTACAAGTGCCCAAGATGCTTTCTTCGCATGTGTGCCAGCGAGTTCATCAAAGCCTCGCTGATGCAAAGAAAAATTAATTGGGACATAATACAGTATCAGAGCATTTGCTCAGTTGCAGTCAAGGCCCTGTCATAGGATTTTTATCTTGGCTACCACCTAAAGAAAAGTAAGGTAATAGCGGTTACCCTTTTCCCACCTGTCTTTGGAGTCTCAGCTGTGGAAGTCGTGATTCTGTTGCTCTAGCTGTGTAAATATAACATTTTTGGATATAACATTTCTGCTTCCTCTCTTTTCACTACTCTTTCCTCCATGACCACAGAGTTAATACCCTGCCTATAAGGTGTTGATCTTAGCTGCCCTCCAGGTTCCATACTGATTTGACCTGTCAGTTTCTGGGCCTGATTAAGCCAAGCAAATAGCCTCACCTGTCTCTGATGTTGGTCTGTGTAGGATGCTGGCTGGCTGTCGGACTCACACAACCTGATGGATTCCATTGCTTGCTTCATTAGGCTGTCAGTCAAGGACAATGTTTTCTCTGTCTGATTTCGTAGTAGCTGAAAGAATATACTGTAGATTAAGATATTTTATATAGCATAGACCTCTGCTGTTTTGACATATGATAGCATATCAAAACCAACCCTTGTTTTTCTGCAGAATTCTGATTTGGTAGAAAGGGAATGCTTAATTGTTGATGAAGGGGACATGGGGTATCTAAGGCATTCCCCTGCTACTCAAAAAGAGCACACATAGTACTGTGTGTAGGACTACGTCTGAGGGTCTTATAGGTTCCCTGTCAGCCCGTGGCACATTATAAAAAATATATTGTACTTACTTGTTTATACACAGTAACATGTTAAAAAGAAAGCGTGATACATTGAAATTTTGAATATTTATTGCAGATGCTTTTTAATCCAAGATGAGGCTTAATCTCTTTCCCAGAAAATGTGTATTAGCCCAATGTTTACAAGGCCAAAGGCTGAATTGACTCTCTGGCAATCTCACACAGGCTTTGAGGACAATACAGTGCCACTGACAGGGCCCGCAACCACAACCTGCGGACTCTCCTTCACTGCAGCCGATGTGAGTAAAACATTTAAACGTGTTAACCCTCGCAAGGCTGCAGGACCAGAAGGCATCCCCAGCCGCGTCCTCAGAGCATGCGCAGACCAGCTGGCTAGTGTGTTTACGGACATATTCAATCAATCCTTATCCCAGTCTGCTGTTCCCACATGCTTCAAGAGGGCCACCATTGTCCCTGTTCCCAAGAAAGCTAAAGTAACTGAGCTAAACGACTACCGCCCCGTAGCACTCACTTCCGTCATCATGAAGTGCTTTGAGAGACTAGTCAGGGACCATATCACCTCCACCCTACCTGACACCCTATACCCACTCCAATTTGCTTACCGCCCAAATAGGTCCACAGACGACACAATCGCAACCACACTGCACACTGCCCTAACCCATCTGGACAAGAGGAATACCTATGTGAGAATGCTGTTCATCGACTACAGCTCAGCATTTAACACCATAGTACCCTCCAAACTCGTCATCAAGCTCGAGGCCCTGGGTCTCGATCCTGCCCTGTGCAACTGGGTACTGGACTTCCTGATGGGCCACCCCCAGGTGGTGAGGGTAGATAACAACATCTCCACCCCGCTGATCCTCAACACTGGGGCCCCACAAGGGTGCATTCTGAGCCCTCTCCTGTACTCCCTGTACTCCCTGTTCACCCACGACTGTGGCCATGTACGCCTCCAACTCAATCATCAACTTTGCGGACGACAATACAGTGGTAGGCTTGATTACCAACAACGACGAGACGGCCTACAGCGAGGAGGTGAGGGCCCTCGGAGTGTGGTGTCAGGAAAATAACCTCACACTCATTGTCAACAAAACAAACAAGATGATTGTGGTCTTCAGGAAACAGCAGAGGGAGCACCCCCCTATCCACATCGACGGGACAGTAGTGGAGAGGGTAGTAAGTTAAGTTCCTCGGCGTACACATCACGGACAAACTGAATTGGTCCACCCACACAGACAGCGTCGTGAAGAAGGCGCAGCAGCGCCTCCTCAACCTCAGGAGGCTTAAGAAATTTGGCTTGTCACCAAAAGCACTCACAAACTTCTACAGATGCACAATCGAGAGCATCCTGTCGGGCTGTATCACCGCCTGGTACAGCAACTGCTCCACCCACAACCGTAAGGCTCTCCAGAGGGTAGTGAGGTCTGCACAACGCATCACCGGGGGTAAACTACCTGCCCTCCAGGACACCTACACCACCCGATGTCACAGGAAGGCCATAAAGATCATCAAGGACAACAACCACCCGAGCCACTGCCTGTTGACCCCGCTATCATCCAGAAGGCGAGGTCAGTACAGGTGCATCAAAGTTGGGACCGAGAGACTGAAAAACAGCTTCTATCTCAAGGCCATCAGACTGTTAAACAGCCACCACTAACATTGAGTGGCTGCTGCCAACACACTGACTCAACTACAGCCACTTTAGTAATGGAAATTGATGTAAAATATCACTAGCCACTTTAAACAATGCTACTTAATATAATGTTTACATACCCTACATTACTCATCTCATATGTATATGTATATACTGTACTCTATATCATCTACTGCATCTTTATGTAATACATGTATCACTAGCCACTTTAACTATGTCACTTTGTTTACCTACCCTACATTACTCATCCCATATGTATATACTGTACTCGATAGCATCTACTGCATCTTGCCTATGCCTTTCTGTACCATCACTCATTCATATCTTTATGTACATATTTTTTATCCCTTTACACTTGTGTGTATAAGGTAGTAGTTTTGGAATTGTTAGGTTAGATTACTCGTTGGTTATTACTGCATTGTCGGAACTAGAAGCACAAGCATTTCACTACACTCGCATTAACATCTGCTAACCATGTGTATGTGACAAATAAATTTGATTTGATTTTGATTTGGGTTACATGCACAGCTGTAGCTACAGGCACTCAACGTATGGATGTTTGCGGAGACAGGGGCAGATCTAGTTTGCGTTGATGATCCTCTTCAACCTCTAAACAGCTAAAATCCAATAGCCTACAGAAACATGTGAGAAGATCCTCTCAACAGAATTTAATTAGCACTAGTTTCCAAAAGCTAGATGGAGGTCAATCTTTTTTTGTAGTTATGGGGTCTTCCATTTAACATTATGAGACACCTTATGTTACTATAAAGTTGCTCAACATAACAACTGGCCGACATCTGTGACAGACATCTGTAAAATGTTATTATTTTCCTTTTATTTCAAATAAAAAAGTACCTCTGTGATAAGGTGCGTCTCGGTGAGAGGTGTAGGAGTCAGGCGCAGGAGAGCAGGGATTTCTGAGAAGCGTGTATATATATATATATATATATATATATATATATATACACACACACACACACATATAGTCCACCAATACAAAATTGGCACAGATGAAAGTCCAAAACTACGCTCTGGAAGGAACAGAAACTCGTGTCAATACAGGGAGGAACAACCACAGTTCCGACACTACATACACGTACGTAATAGCGAAAACAATAAACAGCATAGATAATTGAACGCAAATACACACAAGCTTAATCCTGCACGAATTAAGGCAGGCAACAGGTGCCCTATATACACACAGAAATAAAAGCAATTGAAACCAGGTGTGAAAAGGAACACAGACAAAACAACCAGAAAAGGAAAAAGGGATCGGTAGCGGCTAGGAAACCGGCGACGCCGAGCTCCGAGGGCCGCCCGAACAGGGAGAGGATTTACCTTCGGTAGAAGTCCTGACAACCTCGCATATCTCTTTTTTACCATAGCCCCAAAAAATGACCAAACACTTTCAATATATATAGATATTTTTTAATATATTTAAAAAAAATATTTACCCCCCTTTTTTCTCCCCAATTTCGTAGTATCCAATTGTTAGTAGTTACTGTCTTTTGTCATCGCTACGACTCCCGTACGGGCTCGGGAGAGACGAAGGTCAAGAGTCATGTGTCCTCCGAAACACAACCCAACCAAGCCACACTGCTTCTTAACACAGCCGCACCAATGTGTCGGAGAAAACACTGTGCACCTAGCGACCTGGTCAGCGTGCACTGCGCCCGGCCCGCCACAGGAGTTGCTAGTGCGCGGGCAACTCCACAACTTTTCAACCTTATTTTCATTGTCGCCAGCACAATACCAGTGTCAACACACACTACATGACCAAAAGTATGTGGTCACCTGCTCATCGAACACGTTTCCCACTAGATGTTGGAACATTGCTGCGGGGACTTGCTTACATACAGCCACAAGAGCATTAGTGAGGTCGGGCACTGATGTTGGGCGATTAGGTCTGGCTCGCAGCCGGCATTCCAATTCATCCCAAAGGTCTTCGATGGGGTTGAGGTCAATCAATCAAATTTATTTATAGCCCTTCTTACATCAGCTGACGTCACAAAGTGCTGTACAGAAACCCAGCCTAATACCCCAAACAGCAAGCAATGCAGGTGTAGAAGCACGGTGGCTTGGGAAAAACTCCCTAGAAAGGCCAGAACCTAGGAAGAAACCTAGAGAAGAACCAGGCTATGAGGGGAGTCCTCTTCTGGCTGTGCCGGGGGGGATTATAACAGAACATGGCCAAGATGTTCAAATGTTCATAGATGACCAGCAGGGTCAAATAATAATAATCACAGTGGTTGTCAGAGTGCAACAGGTCAGCACCTCAGGAGTAAATGCCAGTTGGCTTTTCATAGCCGATCATTCAGAGTATCTCTACCGCTCCTGCTGTCTCTAGAGAGTTGAAAACAGCAGGTCTGGGACAGGTAGCACATCCAGTGAACAGGTCAAGGTTCCATAGCTGCAGGCAGAACAGTTGAAAATGGAGCAGCAGCACGGCCAGGTGGACTGGGGACAGCAAGTAGTCATCAGGCCAGGTAGTCCTGAGGCATGGTCCTAGGGCTCAAGTCCTCCGAGAGAAAGAAAGAAAGAAAGAAAGAAAGAAAGAAAGAAAGAAAGAAAGAAAGAAAGAAAGAAAGAAAGAGAGAGAGAAAGAAAGAGAGAAAAAGAAAGAAGGAGAGAGAGAATTAGAGAGAGCATACTTAAATTCACACAGGACACCGGATAAGACAGGAGAAATACTCCAGATATAACAGACTGACCCTAGCCCCCCGACACATAAACTACTGCAGCATAAATACTGGAGGCTGAGACAGGAGGGATATCTTCAACCATCAACTCACCATCCTGAGACAAGGCCAAGTATAGCCCACAAAGATCTCCTCCACGGCACAACCCAAGGGGGGGCGCCAACCCGGACAGGAAGATCACGTCAGTGACTCAACCCACTCAAGTGACGCACCCCTCCTAGAGATGGCATGGAAAAGCACCAGTAAGCCAGAGACAGAGAATCCCAGTGGAGAGAGGGGAACCAGCCAGGCAGAGACAGCAAGGGAATTTGTTGCTCCAGTGCCTTTCCATTCACCTTCACACACCTGGGCCAGGCTAAACTCAATAATAGGACCTACTGAAGAGATGAGTCTTCAATAAAGATATAAAGGTTGAGACCGAGTCTACGTCTCTCACATGGGTAGGCAGACCATTCCATAAAAATGGAGCTCTATAGGAGAAAGCCCTGCCTCCAGCTGTTTGCTGAGAAATTCTAGGGACAGTAAGGAGGTCTGCCATCTTGTGACCGTAGCATACGTGTAGGTGTGTATGGCAGGACCAAATCGGAAAGATAGGTAGGAGCAAGCCCATGTAATGCTTTGTAGGTTAGCAGTAAAACCTTGAAATCAGCCCTTGCCTTAACAGGAAGCCAGTGTAGAGAGGCTAGCACTGGAGTAATAAGATCACATATTTTGTTTCTAATCAAGATTCTAAGCAGCCGTGTTTAGCACTAACTGAAGCTTGTTTAGTGCTCCAGGCTATGTAGCCGGAAAGTAGAGCATTGCAGTAGTCTAACCTAGAAGTGACAAAAGCATGGATTAATTTTTCTGCATCATTTTTGGACAGAAACTTTATGTTTTTTGCAATGTTACGTAGATGTAAAAAAGCTATCCTTGAAACAGTCTTGATATGTTCGTCAAAAGAGAGATCAGGGTCCAGAGTAACGCTGAGGTCCTTCACAGTTTTATTTGAGACGACTGTACAAGCATCAAGATTCAACAGAATAGCTCTTTGTTTCTTGGGACCTAGAACAAGTATCTCTGTTTTGTCTGAGTTTAAAAGTAGAACATTTGCAGCCATCCACTTCCTTATGTCTGAAACATAGGCTTCCAGCAAGGGCAATTTTGGGGCTTCACCATGTTTCATCGAAATGTACAGCTGTGTGTCATCCGCATAGCAGTGAAAGTGAACATTATGTTTCTGAATGACATCACCAAGAGGTAAAATATATAGTTAAAAACAACAGTGGTCCTAAAACGGAACCTTGAGGAACACCGAAATTTACAGTTGATTTGTCAGAGGACAAACCATCCACAAAGACAAACTGATATCTTTCAGACAGATAAGATCTAAACCAGGCCAGAACTTGTCCGTGTAGACCAATTTGGGTTTCCAATCTCTCCAAAAGAATGTGGTGATCGGTGGTATCAAAAGCAGCACTAAGGTCTATGAGCACGAGGACAGGTGCAGAGTCTCGGTCTGACGCCATTAAAAGGTAATTTACCACCTTCACAAGTGCAGTCTCAGTGCTATGATGGGGTCTAAAACCAGACTGAAGCGTTTCGTATACATTGTTTGTCTTCAGGAAGGCAGTGAGTTGCTGCGCAACAGCTTTTTCTAAAATGTTTGAGAGGAATGGGAGATTCGATATAGGCCGATAGTTTTTTATATTTTCTGGGTCAAGGTTTGGCTTTTTCAAGAGAGGCTTTATTACTGCCACTTTTAGTGAGTTTGGTACACATCCGGTGGATAGAGAGCCGTTTATTATGTTCAACATAGGAGGGCCAAGCACAGGAAGCAGCTCTTTCAATAGTTTAGTTGGAATAGGGTCCAGTATGCAGCTTGAAGGTTTAGAGGCCATGATTATTTTCATCAATGTGTCAAGAGATATAGTACTAAAAAACTTGACTGTCTCCCTTGATCCTAGGTCCTGGCAGAGTTGTGTAGACTCAGGACAACTGAGCTTTGGAGGAATATGCAGATTTAAAGATGGGTCCGTAATTTGCTTTCTAATGATCATGATCTTTTCCTCAAAGAAGTTCATGAATTTATCACTGCTGTGAAAGCCGTGAGGTCAGGGCTCTGTGCAGGCCAGTCAAGTTCTTCCACACCGATCTCGACAAACAATTTTGTACACAGGGTCAATGTCATGCTGAAACAGGAAAGGGCCTTCCCCAAACTGTTGCAACAAAGTTGGAAGCACAGAATCGTCTAGAATGGCATTGTATGGTGCAGCGTTAAGATTTCCCTTCACTGGACGTAAGGGGTTCTAGTCCGAACCATGAAAAACAGCCTGGGACCATTATTCCTCTTCCACCAAACTTTACAGTTGGCACTATACACAGCTTTCTCCTGGCATCCGCCAAACCGAGATTCGTCCGTCGGTCTGCCAGATGGTGAAGCGTGATTCATCACTCCAGAGAACGCGTTTCCATTGCTCCAGAGTCCAACGGCGGCGAGTTTTACACCACTTCAGCCGACACTTGGCATTGTGATGGTGATCTTAGGCTAGTGTGCAATTTTATACAGCTGTCAGCAACGGGTGTGGTTGAAATAGCTGAATCCACTAATTTGAAGGGGTGCCCACATACTTTTGTATGTATGTGTATGTCAATAATTCTGCCCAATGATATCATCAAAACTTTGAACATTTTAAAACTGGGATTTTCAAACACTATGAGATCTGCAGTGATGCGGGTGTAACAGTATTGCTTCCATCCCTCTCCTCGCCCCTACCTGGGCTCGAACCAGGGACCGTGTCACGCCCTGGTCGAAGTATTATTGTGTTTGTCTTTATTTATTTGGTCAGGCCGGGGTGTGACATGGGTTTATTGTGGTGTGTTTTGTCTTGGGGTTTTGTTAGTTATTGGGTGTGTGGCTTAGTGGAGGTATCTAGCATAGTCTATGGCTGTCTGGAGTGGTTCTCAATCAGAGGCAGGTGTTTTTCGTTGTCTCTGATTGGGAACCATATTTAGGCAGCCATATTCTTTGAGTATTTCGTGGGTGATTGTTCCTGTCTCTGTGTTAGTTGTCACCAGATAGGCTGTATAGGTTTTCACGTTCCGTTTCTTGTTTTTGTATTGTTCGTGTTTTTTCGTCTATTAAAGATGTATCGAACTAACCACGCTGCATTTTGGTCCGACTCTCTTTCGACGGAAGAAACCCGTAACAGACCGTCTGCACACATTGACAACAGCCACCCTTGAAGCATCGTTACCAATCGCTCCACAAATGCAGCGGGCCTTGCAGAGCAAGGGGAACAACTACTTCAAGGTCTCCGAGCGAGACACGTTACCAATTGAAACGCTATTAGCGCGCACCCCGCTAACTAGCTAGCCAATTTCACATCTGTTTCATGGGGAGCAAGAAAATATAAACTAGTTGCAGGTTTTGAAATTCACCGCTTTTTACTTTTAATGCTACCCTGTAATGTCAAAGAGAAAACATTTTTAAAGACGTTTCCTTCCTATCTTTTTAACCACAGATCATAGAAACCCACTGTTTTCACATATGTAGACACTGGTTTGGTGCTGGAGATTATGAATATAAGGTTGAAAAGTGGCCGAATTGCCCTTTATTAATGCTGTTATAACAAAACATTTGTCAAACTCCTGCCATCTGTTTTGTTTGAACACTGTAAGATACTGTACTTTGACATTAGGCTACATTACTTGATCTTAGGAAGTTATAGTTACATGTCAACGTGTAAAGTTGGTTGTTAAATAAAATAGTTGCATCAATAGAATATCTAATTCGTTTCCAATAAGTTATTGGGTAGCACTCCCAGTTCCCTTTCACTGAACAGTTGTAATATGGATACATGCATTCCTCTCGCGGACTCAAGACGCCCCGGGGCTGCGTCGACGCGGTACAAGTCTATAAAGAGGGCTGAGCAACGAAACAAACGTTGAATAGTAAATGGTTGGCTGTGCAACCTTTTGGAGACTGGGTCTTGATCTTGGTGACGGACTTCTCGTGCGGTTGCCCGTTTTGTTTTCTTTAGGAGAGAATGAGGCACTCCTCGGGATACATGACTTCACTATCAGCTCAGGTCACTATCAACTCAGGTTATCATTTTTGATAATAAGTAACATTCTCGTGGATGAATCCCTGAGTTTAAGGAACTTTTGAATGTCATGGTTCACAGTGAAATGATTTAACATCTGAAAACCAAAGGAATAAATCTTCATTTGTTTCTATGGATTCACTGTTTGGTCAGGTAATATCATTATTACTTATTTCACACCATTAATTATCTTCTTGTAGCCTATGATGCAGAACTAGCTATGCACATATATAACAGTTTTGACAATGCACACAGATCCCTTTTAATTTGGACATGGTAAATCATTCAGGAAATGAACAATGAACAACTATTAGTATTCTTTTTTTTTTATGGGTGAAAGTAGGGGGAAATAATTGCTTGCCTGGTCAAACGTTACACTCCATGTAATTAGTCGTTACATGCACTGCTCATCTTAAGGCTTTTTAGAAGAACCATACATGTTTTTTGTTTTACCAATAATGAGTGCACATGTATTGGGCTGAATTAGTATGATTTCATTTCGATTTTAAACCTGAAATTGTTTTCAACTCTCATTCAGCAATGTCTTTGGGTGCGTTCGTAAATTGCCTCCAGTGTGTCAGTGGCTATGTGTCGATTGTAAATTCAGAGCGTTGTCAGATGGTTTGTTCATAAATTCAGAGGCTTCGCTCTCGAGTGTTCAGAGCGCACACTGGACGCTCTGGCCGAGGAGTAGGGTTGATCCGAGCGTTCTGACCTCACGACAGCAGTCAAGCACCAAAGCTAACTGGATAAAGTTGGCTAGCTTACTTGCTACTTCCAGACAAAATGAGAGAACACCTCACTCTGACCATTTTACTCGCCCTAACGGAGTTGATTAACCTGTTTTCATGTTATCTAGAGCTTTAGTGACTGTAACTGTGCTGCTTGCAACATTTAATAACGTATGTTTTTCCTCCGACGTTTACTAACACCGGTCATATTCAACGGGTGTTGCAAGTTTGTAAATTAATCAGTTATTCTGTGCTCTGGCACACAGACGAGAATGCTCTGATATCGGAGTAGATAGAGTGAATTTACAAACGCACCCTTTGTTAGACATTTTTTTTTAGATTAGAAAAGCCAACGGAACAAGGACTGCAAATGCACCCTACAAAACTGTAGTAGCCTATGTCATGTTTGGCAAGCCAGGGGCATACCCTTTGTGTGTGTTTCTCATTAACAATGTTAAGGTATCTCTGCTACAAATCAATCCGAAATCATTGCTAGAACGAGTAACTCATGAGAAAACATATTATACAAACTAGGCACAGTATAGGATTTTATGTATACCTAATTTTGGAAGAAGTATTGTGACTCTGTTCTGTTATTCTGCATTGAAGGTTTTGAAGAAGGAAAATGATGATTTGATTGGCATCGTGTAGACTACGCCTATGGGTCTGCTATCATGATAGAGCACCTTTCACAGAACGTGTGCTATGTCACTGTCAGACACGGTCAAGACTTGAAGGAGCACCTTTCACAAGAACTGTCTTGACTTGTCCCGCATTCTCAGGTTGCGGAATACAATGAGGGGGAAGTGTGTGGCATCTGTCTACAATAGGCTTTTTAAAGGACACTAGCTAGGTTTCCATTCAGTTCACGACAATTGGCAACAGAATATTCTAAAATCCGAATAAAAACAATAGCCTGTGTGCATTTTCCCACCAGATATGTTTCCATAAAATGAATTTGTTGCGAAAAAAAAGCTGTGCGGGATGACGTAGTGCACATTAAAACAACTTTTGCGATTAAACACCCATTTACCAAAATAAAAAAAATACAAGCTAAATGGGTTTCCATCGCATTTAACTCTGATGGTTTTGTCCCCCCCCCAAAAATGCTTTATATAGCGAATGTGCCCACTCTTGTCTTGGTATGTGCGCTCTAGCGAACAGCTCCCAGATAGGCCTACAGTCCGGGTAGACTACCTACATGATGCAATTATTTATGGAGAAGAGCGAGATTATTTTTATTTGTCAAATGATGGCCAAGCACGATCATCATGTCACCAGAATAAGACTATCGATATTTATTGGAAAGGAACATCAAGCTCATCACCTTCCACTTTCACCACCATGTGAAGTTCATCATCTGTAGCCTAATAAACTGCATGCTTTCCCGACCCGATTCCTAGTGGAAAGACATCCCACCAATATCATCGCATGACTCCCAAGTTTCGATATGATGGTTATTGTATCAATATTTGCGCATAAAAGCGTTTCCACAGCCATTTCTTGCATAATTAACTTCACCAACTCAAAAAGTTATCAATTTATCTAGCTTGTTTTGTCCACATTTGGACATTTTATGACACATTTTAAGCCATCCGGCCTGTCATGACATTTTTTATCCAACATACAGTGCATTCGGAAAGTATTCAGACAGACCCCTTGACTTTTTTCACATTTTGTTTCATTACAGCCGTATTCTAAAATGGATTAAATCGTTTTCCCCCTCATCAATCTACACACAATACGTCACGTTCGTCATAACGATAAGACCAAGGCGCAGCGTGATATAAACACATTCCTCTTTAATTAACGAAGAACACATAAACAAAACGAACGTGCCGCTATGATAAACCGAGTGCTGACATGCAACGACACATATACAATAACCCACAAAACCAAAATGGAAAACGGCAACCTAAATAGGATCCCCAATCAGAGACAACAAAAAACAGCTGCCTCTGATTGGGAACCAATTCAGGCCACCATAGACCTACATTTACCTAGACATACCAAAACCCCATAGATATACAAAAAACCCTAGACAGGACAAAAACACACATACCACCCTCGTCACACCCTGACCTAACCAAAATAATAAAGAAACAAAGATAACTAAGGTCAGGGCGTGACAGTACCCCCCCCCCCCCCCCCCAAAGGTGCGGACTCTCGGCCGCAAACCTAAACCTATATGGGAGGGTCTGGGTGGGCATCTAACCTCGGTGGCGGCTCTGGTTCTGGACGCCGCCCCCCTTTACACTGAGTCCACTCTTGTAGCACTGACCCGTGGATCATCGTCGGAGGCTCTGGACTGCGGATCCTCGCCGTAAGCCCCGGGCTGGGGACCGTTGCTGGAGACCCCGGACTGGGGACCGGACTGTGGCCCGTCGTTGGAGGTTCCGGTCTGTGAACTGTCGCCGGACGCTCTGGACTGGGTACTGTCGCCGGACGCTCTGGACTGCCGAGGCTCACTATAGGCCTGGTGCGTGGTGCCGGGCACTGGTGGCACCGGGCTGGGGACACGCACCTCAGGGCGAGTGCGGGGAGCAGGAACAGGGCGTACTGGACTGCCGAGGCGCACTGTAGGCCTGCTGCAAATGCAGGGCGCTGGCACAGGACGCACTGGGCTGTGCAGACTCACCGGAAACACAGTACGCAGAGCCGGCGCAGGATATCCTGGTCCAAAGAGGTATACTGAGACCAGGAGCGCTGAGCCGGCACCCTCCTTCCTGGCTGGATGCCCATTCTAGCCCGGCCAATGCGAGGAGCTGGAATCGAACCGCATAACACGCTGCATGACCAGTAACACGCTCCCCACAGTAAGCACGAGGAGTAGGCTCAGGTCTCTGACCTGACTCATGCAATCTCATTGTGTTCCCCCCCAAAAAATGTATTGGGGCTGCCTCTCGGGCTTCCGTGCTAGCCATGTACCTTCATATCGTCGCTGTTCCTCTATTCTCCGGTATTTATCGTCGGGGTATCGCTGTTCCGCTTTCGCTGCCTCTAACTCCTCCTTAGGACTGCGATACTCCCCCGGCTATGTCCAGGGTCCTGCTCCATCTAATATCTCCTCCCAGGTCCATTTCCCCATTAAGCGCTGTTCCTCCTTTTCACGCTGCTTGGTCCTGGTTTGGTGGGTTATTCTGTCATGTTCGTCATAACGATGAGACCAAGGCGTGATATGAACACATTCCTCTTTAATTAACGAAGAACACTTAAACAAACTAACTAAACGATCGTGATGCTATGATAAACCGAGTGCTGACATGCAACTACACATAGACAATAACCCACAAAACCAACATGGAAAATGGCAACCTAAATAGGATCCCCAATCAGAGACAACGATAAACAGCTGCCTCTAATTGGGAACCAATTCAGGCCACCATAGACCTACATTTACCTAGACATACCAAAACCCCATAGATATACAAAAAACCCTAGACAGGACAAAAACATACATACCACCCTCGTCACACCCTGACCTTACTAAAATAATAAAGAAAACAAAGATAACTAAGGTCAGGGCGTGACACAATACCACATAGAGACAAAGCAAAAACAAGTTTTTAGAAATTGTTGCAAATTTATAAAAAAAAGAAGAAAAAAATGCGAAAGGGGAAATATCACATTTACATAAGTATTAAAACCTCTTTGGGCTAGACATGCCGGTAGCGCCCCACCTCGACAACATCCGTTGAAATTGCAGAGCGCGAAATTCGAAATGCAAAAACCGTAATATTAAACATTCATGAAAATACAAGTATCATACATAATTTAAAAGCTTAACTTCTTGTTAATCCAGTCTCTTTGTCAGATTTCAAAAAGGCTTTATGGCAAAAGCATACCATGCGATTATCTGAGGACAGTGCCCCGTGTACAAAAGCATTAAAAACATTTTCCAAACCAGCAGAGGGGTCACGAAAGTCAGAAATTGCGATAAAATAAATAATTTACCTTTGAAGATCTTCCTCTGTTTGCAATCCCTAGGGTCCCCGCTACAAAACAAATGGTTGTTTTGTTCGATAAAGTGCTTCTTTATATCCCAAAAAAGTTAGTTTAGTTGGCGGGCTTGATTCAGTAATCGACCTCTAATCACCATCTTAAATAGGCATGCCCCATTCAAAAAATGTTGAACCAGGAATAGATATAGCCCTTGGTTCATTCCAGACCTGTCTGCCCTTGACCAGCACAAAAATATCCTGTGGCATTCTGCATTAGCATCGAATAGCCCCCGTGATATGCAACTTTTCAGGGAAGTTAGGAATCAATATACACAGGCAGTTAGGAAAGCTAAGGCTAGCTTTTTTAAACAGAAATTTGCATCCTGCAGTACAAACTCAAAAAAGTTCTGGGACACTGTAAAGTCCATGGAGAATAAGAGCACCTCATCCCAGCTACCCACTGCTCTGAGGCTAGGAAACACTGTTACAACCGACAAATCCACTATAATTGAGAATTTCAATAAGCATTTCTCTACGGCTGGCTATGCTTTCCACCTGGCTACCCCTACCCCGTTCAACTGCCCGGCACCCTCCACAGCAACCCGCCCAAGCCCCCACCATTTCTCCTTCACCCATATCCAGATAACTGATGTTCTGAAAGAGCTGCAAAATCTGGACCCCTACAAATCAGCCAGGCTAGATAATCTGGACCCTATCTTTCTTAAATTATCTGCCGAAATTATTGCAACCCCTGTTACTAGCCTGTTCAACCTCTCTTTTGTATCGTCTGAGATTCCCAAAGATTGGAAAGCTGCCGCGGTTATCCCCCTCTTCAAAGGGGGAGACACTCTAGACACAAACTGCTACAGACCTATATCTATCCTACCCTGCATCTCTAAGGTCTTTGAAAGCCAAGTTAACAAACAGATTACTGACCATTTTCAATCACATCGTACCTTCTCCGCTATGCAATCTAGTTTCCGAGCTGGTCATGGGTGCACCTCAGCCACGCTCAAGGTCCTTAACGATATCATAACCGCCATCGATAAGAGACATTACTGTGCAGCTGCATTCATCGACCTGGCTAAGGCTTTCGACTGTCAATCACCACATTCTTATTGGCAGACTCAACAGCCTTGGTTTCTCAAATGATTGCCTCGCCTGGTTCACCAACTCCTTCTCTGATAGAGCTCAGTGTGTCAAATCGGAGGGCCTGTTGTCCGGACCTCTGGCAGTCTCTATGTGGGTGCCACAGGGTTCAATTCTCGGGTCAACTCTCTTCTCTGTATACATCAATGATGTCGCTCTTGCTGCTGGTGATTCTCTAATCCACCTCTACGCAGACGACACCATTCTGTATACTTCAGGCCCTTCTTTGGACACTGTGTTAACTGACCTCCAGACGAGCTTCAATGCCATTCAACTCTCCTTCCGTGGCCTCCAACTGCTCTTAAACGCAAATAAAACTAAATGCATGCTATTCAACCGATCATTGCCAGCACCTGCCCGCCCATCCAGCATCACTACTCTGGACGTCTCTGACTTAGAATACGTGGATAACTACAAATACCTAGGTGTCTGGCTAGACTGTAAACTCTCCTTCCAGACTCACACTAAGCATCTCCAATCAAAAATTAAATCTAGAATCGGCTTCCTATTTCCCATCAAAGCTTCCTTCACTCATGCTGCCAAACATACCCTCATAAAACTGACCATCCTACCGATCTTTGACTTCGGCGATGTCATCTATAAAATAGCCTCCAACACTCTACTCAGCAAACTGGATGTAGTCTATCACAGTGCCATCCGTTTTGTCACCAAAGCCCCATATACTACCCACCACTGCGACCTATACGCTCTCGTTGGCTGGCCTTCGCTTCATACTCAGCTCGCTGGTCACCATAGCAGCACCCACTCGTGGCACCCGATCCAGCTGGTATATCTCATTGGTCACCCCCAAAGCCAATTCCTCCTTTGGTCGCCTTTCCTTCCAGTTCTCTGCTGCCACTGACTGGAACGAACTGCAAAAATCACTGAAGCTGGAGATTCCAATCTCCCTCACTAGCTTTAAGAACCATCTGTCAGAGCAGCTCACAGATCACTGCACCTGTTCATAGCCCATCTGTATACAGCCCATCTACAGTGCCTTGCGAAAGTATTCGGCCCCCTTGAACTTTGCGACCTTTTGCCACATTTCAGGCTTCAAACATAAAGATATAAAACTGTATTTTTTTGTGAAGAATCAACAACAAGTGGGACACATGAAGTGGAACGACATTTATTGGATATTTCAAACTTTTTTAACAAATCAAAAACTGAAAAATTGGGCGTGCAAAATTATTCAGCCCCTTTACTTTCAGTGCAGCAAACTCTCTCCAGAAGTTCAGTGAGGATCTCTGAATGATCCAATGTTGACCTAAATGACTAATGATGATAAATACAATCCACCTGTGTGTAATCAAGTCTCCGTATAAATGCACCTGCACTGTGATAGTCTCAGAGGTCCGTTAAAAGCGCAGAGAGCATCATGAAGAACAAGGAACACTCGGCAGGTCCGAGATACTGTTGTGAAGAAGTTTAAAGCCGGATTTGGATACAAAAAGATTTCCCAAGCTTTAAACATCCCAAGGAGCACTGTGCAAGCGATAATATTGAAATGGAAGGAGTATCAGACCACTGCAAATCTACCAAGACCTGGCCGTCCCTCTAAACTTTCAGCTCATACAAGGAGAAGACTGATCAGAGATGCAGCCAAGAGGCCCATGATCACTCTGAATGAACTGCAGAGATCTACAGCTGAGGTGGGAGACTCTGTCCATTGGACAACAATCAGTCGTATATTGCACAAATCTGGCCTTTATGGAAGAGTGGCAAGAAGAAAGCCATTTCTTAAAGATATCCATAAAAAGTGTTGTTTAAAGTTTGCCACAAGCCACCTGGGAGACACACCAAACATGTGGAAGAAGGTGCTCTGGTCAGATGAAACCAAAATGGAACTTTTTGCCAACAATGCAAAACGTCACCCTGAACACACCATCTCCACTGTCAAACATGGTGGTGGCAGCATCATGGTTTGGGCCTGCTTTTCTTCAGCAGGGACAGGGAAGATGGTTAAAATTGCTGGGAAGATGGATGGAGCCAAATACAGGACCATTCTGGAAGAAAACCTGATGGAGTCTGCAAAAGACCTGAGACTGGGACGGAGATTTGTCTTCCAACAAGACAATGATACACTAAGGTACACTACTGACGATGCGCTCCCCAAATTTCACCAGGCTCACTGTTCATTAACTCTTGGAAGTGCTTGCACAAAGGATAGTAACATCTCATCCTGTGTTCTTGGAATCTGAATATCTGGACTTGTCCAGTGACTGCTGAGAAAGATCAGCTGACAACAGGGGAAGGTCCTTGTGGCGGCACGGAGAGACGGCTGACAGGAGGGAATAGACCACACTGGGACAGTCATGGGGTAGCTTCCCATTTCTGTAGTTTCCCATGCGTCGCAGTATGTTGGAAACACCCGCTTTAGCTACAGAAAGTCAACATACGAGAATACCCCTAGAGTCTGCGAGAGCGGGGGCGGAAGATGACTCATCGGCTGACAACATGGTAACGACTGGACCGGAAACGACTACGAGTAATGAGAGCACAGCACAAGAGAACACCACAGCAACTGTCACAAGTTCTGCTGCAACAGCGGGCCACAAACAGATGCAGGTATGTGTCTATGGTTGGAGGAAAGTTACATCACACCATGGGTTGAGGATCCACCAGGGGAAGAAGGGGTGTTTGGTTAAAGAGAGACCGAGGCCTCGCATTGATTACTTTCTGTGAAAGCGATCAAATCAGTCGAATGAAGCACAGCAACTGGACGCAAACCATAGTTTGCAGTGCATCAGTACCACTGTCATGGAGGACGTAAACTCAAGCACCGAAGTAACAACTGAGGTGGAACCAACAACAGGAGTGGAACTCACCGAGCCTCCCAGACCTGCAGTCGAGAGGAGACTACCAGGGCACAGACCATATGTGAAGTGGCCCGGCGCCAGTGACAAGAAGTTGTGGGAAACAGTGAATACTGATGTTGGCTATCATCAACAAGGCAACTCCTATGACTAATTGGGAATGGGACGCAAGCGTAGGATTGATCACCCTGTCGCTGGCCGCCTTTGGGGAGGGTGTATAGTGTGAAAGGCCGAAACACCCTAGGAACCAAAGGTACACTACTGACGATGCGCTCCCCAAATTTCACCAGGCTCACTGTTCATTAACTCTTGGAAGTGCTTGCACAAAGGATAGTAACATCTCATCCTGTGTTCTTGGAATCAAATGATCCAAAACATAAAGCAAAATCTACAATGGAATGGTTCAAAAATAAACATATCCAGGTGTTAGAATGGCCAAGTCAAAGTCCAGACCTGAATCCAATCGAGAATCTGTGGAAAGAACTGAAAACTGCTGTTCACAAATGCTCTCCATCCAACCTCACTGAGCTCGAGCTGTTTTGCAAGGAGGAATGGGAAAAATGTTCAGTCTCTCGATGTGCAAAACTGATAGAGACATACCCCAAGCGACTTACAGCTGTAATCACAGCAAAAGGTGACGCTACAAAGTATTAACTTAAGGGGGCTGAATAATTTTGCACACCCAATCTTTCAGTTTTTGATTTGTTAAAAAAGTTTGAAATATCCAATAAATGTCGTTCCACTTCATGATTGTGTCCCACTTGTTGTTGATTCTTCACAAAAAAAATACAGTTTTATATCTTTATGTTTGAAGCCTGAAATGTGGCAAAAGGTCGCAAAGTTCAAGGGGGCCAAATACTTTCGCAAGGCACTGTATCTACCTCATGCCCATACTGTATTTATTTGCACCACAGTATCTCTACTTGCACATCCATCTTTTGCACATCTACCATTCCAGTGTTTAATTGCCATATTGTAATTACTTCGCCACCATGACCTATTTATTGCCTTAACTCCCTATTTGACCTTATTTGCACTCACTGTATATAGACTTTGTCTTCTTTTTTTTACTGTATTTTTGGCTGTGTTTTGTTCTTTCCAAGTGTAACTCTGTGTTGTTGTATGTGTCGAACTGCTATGCTTTATCTTGGCCAGGTCGCAGTTGCAAATGAGAACTTGTTCTCAACTAGCTTACCTGGTTAAATAAAGGTTAAAAAAAATACTCACAGACATTATTGTAACAGTTTTAGAAACTTCAGAGTGTTTTCTATCCAATACTACCAATATATGCATATCCTAGCTTCTGGGCCTGAGTAACATGTAGTTTACTCTCGACACCCCCGAATGCTGCCTCCTATTCCGAAGAAGTTAAGACTACCGATATGGAGGACCAAAAAAGCCGATGCCGATTAATCGGCCGATTTTGAAAAACATTTATTTGTAATAATGACAATTACAACAATACTGAATGAACACTTATTTTAACTTAATATAATACATAAATAAAATCTATTTAGCCTCAAGTAAATAATGAAACATGTTCAATTTGGTTTAAATAATGCAAAAACAAAGTGTTGGAGAAGAAAGTAAAAGTGCAATATGTGCTATGTAAGAAAGCTAACCTTTCAGTTCCTTGCTCAGAACATGAGAACATATGAAAGCTGGTGGTTCCTTTTAACATGAGTCTTCAATATTCCCAGGTAAGAAGTTTTAGGTTGTAGTTATTATAGGAATTATAGGACTATTTCCCTCTATGCCATTTCATTAACCTTTGACTATTGGATGTTCTTATTGGCACTTTAGTATTGCCAGTGTAACAGTATAGCTTCTGTCCCTCTCCTCGCTCCTCCCTGGGCTCGAACCAGCAACACAACGACAACAGCCACCATCGAAGCAGCGTTACCCATGCAGAGCAAGGGGAACAACTACTAGAAGGCTCAGAGCGAGTGACGTTTGAAACGCTATTAGCGCTCGCTAACTAGCTAGCCATTTCACAGCCAGTTCTCCCATCTCCAGAGAGGAACTCTGGAGCTTTGTCAGAGTGACCATCGAGTTCTTGGTCACCTCCCTGACCAAGCTCTTCTCCCTCTATTGCTCAGTTTGGCTGGGCGCCAGCTCTAGGAATAGTCTTGGTGGTTCCAATCTTCTTTCATTTTACAATGATGGAGGCCACTGTCATGACGTTGCCCTCTTTGGGTACAGCGAGCACCATCACCCGCTCTCTGCTCCTTCAACCAGGCTGCTGTGGTCAGTGAGGTCGTATATTCCTAGGGAAGACCCTGCCACATGGCCACACAGTATAGAGATAGAGTGAAGTTTCATAGAGAACAAAGGAATTTCTTCCACCTCACAGAACTTGAGGTCCGAACAACGTTTACGTTCCGGAGAAGGTATAAAAGATCGGTGAAGAATCCAGCTATGAACTGGTCCGTTTGTTACAACTTGGGGAAGCTCATGGGAGACGGTGAGGCCACATTACCATAACGCTGTTTATATAATATCCTCAGATATGAGGTTTACATCTAATTGTTGTATAAGATGAATGAGTGAGTATGATACTGTTTGTAAAATTGTGTAATGTGATTTTGGAATGTTTAATGAAGGAAACTCCAATTCCCTTTTGAGTTTAACTAAATCAGAGGACCGCCCATGAGCCCAGTTAGGGTCAGGCATCCTGGGACAGCCCCTTTTCTGCAATTCCGAATAAAACCCCAATCTTGAGAATTCCTCAAGTAGACCATGTTTCTCTCAATCACGGGAGGACAAAGGTTGCAGACCATTGCTGAATCTTTTAACCATACCACGTGGTTAAACTCTTAGACTATCGATACCGACAGAATAAGTCTTTGATATTAATTACTAGTCTGCAGCTCGGAATTCGGTATCATTGAACGCGAAGAACGACAACTGCCGAAACATCCCTTCAATAACGAATGAATGAATGTCACTCTGAACAACAACTATCTACTGTTTGTTTATGCATTTCTGTGAATGACTTAGTAATAAATAAATGATTTAAGACAATTGATGTATGGATGACTCATAGTGAAGACTGGGTTCGTGCAGATAACCAACAATTTACTACGTTTGGAATGAGACTAACTAACGTGAGTTAAATGAAATAATTCATTAATCAGAGGACTATTGATCAGATATGAAAATATCTTCAAGGTTATATTGGGAAATTATAATTTTGTAATCTGAATATTTTCCTTGGTGCCCCGACTTCCTAGTTCATTACAGTTACATGATTAATCAGTTTGATCGCGTAATACTAATTACAGAAAATCTTTGAGAAAAACTGAGTCTTCAATTTAATGATAGTAAAGACACGACACCACTGTATTCTTGGGGACCTTCAATAATACAGACATATATTTTTTGGTACCCTTCCCCAGATCTGTGCCTCGACACAATCCTGTCTCAGAGCTCTACGGACAATTTCTTCGACATCATGGCTTGTTTTTTTCTCTGACGGGATGTTTCCAAATCATGTCCAATTAAGTTGTAGAAACATCTCAAGGATGATCAATGAAAACAGGGTGCACCTGAGCTCAATTTTGAGTCTCATAGCAAAGGGTCTGAATACTTACGTAAATAAGGTATTTCTGTTTTTTGTTTTTAATAAATTAGCAAAAATCTCTTTGTCATTATGAGGAATTGTTAATAGATTGATGTGGAAAATGTTTTATTTAATCCATTTTAGAATAAGGCTGTAACGTAACAAAAAGGGGTCTGAATATTTTCCGAATGCACTGTACTTTTCTCGCATAATAAGGTTGGATGGAGACCTGGTTTATGACAGAAAATAATCTATACATAATGCAGGATAATATTTATTGTTGTTAGGTAATAACAGAATACTGAATGAGTTTTCGTTTCCCCAGTAAACTTTGTATTTATGCTATGTATAATAGGCTATTGGTTAAGTTTGGTTATGGTAGTACTATATATTAGTGAGGTTAGGAGTTCTTCCAGGTCAACTGGTCAGTATATTAATCATAACACCTTTCCTATTTTCAGTGCCTTATCACTCTGAGGACCCCGATGACTACCTGAGGCCAGTGATGTTGGCCATGCAGCACTACAACTCCTCAGGCCTGGCTGCTCCCAATCTCCTCCCCAACCAGACCTGGGGGGTGGAGGGTGTGCCGGCCATGGCCTGGAGGGCAAACATCACCACAGAGAGGCCCATGTCTCCCCCCAGTAACCCCACTGCAGCTGGCCTCTCCATGACACTGGGCATCCTGTCCAACATCGTGGCCCTGGTCATCCTGGCGAAAGCCTATGCCCGTCTGCGCCGCCGCTCCAAGGCCACCTTCCTGCTCTTCGCCAGTTCCCTGGTAGCCACAGACTTTGCCGGCCACGTCATCCCCGGTGCCCTGGTGTTGAGGCTGTACTCAGCTGGGGCTGCGACTGGGCCCTTAGGTCTCGCTGCCACCGATGCCCCCTGCCAGTTCCTAGGGGGTAGCATGGTGTTCTTCGGCTTGTGCCCATTGTTCCTGGGCTGTGCCATGGCTGCTGAGCGCTGCCTGGGTGTCACACAGCCCCTGCTCCATGCCTCACTGGTCACCACGGCTCGCACCAAGATGGCACTAGCTCTCATCTGGCTGCTGGCTCTGTGTGTGGCCTTTCTGCCCTTCTTCAGGCTGGGGGCCTACACCTACCAGTACCCCGGGACCTGGTGCTTCATCAGTGTCCTGGGAGAGACTCAGGAGACGGACGTGGCCTTTGTCATGCTGTTCTCTGGACTGGGCCTGGCCTCTCTGACTGTGGCCCTGGTGTGTAATACCATCAGTGGGGTCACGCTGGTGCTTGCCAGACTGCGTAAGAAGTGTAAGACCTGCTACCGTCGCTCAGCCAAGTCCCATGACATTGAGATGGTGGCCCAGCTGGTGGGCATTATGATCACTTCTTGCATCTGCTGGAGCCCCCTGCTGGTGAGTTGGAAAAGTTCAGTTCACTGAAGTTCACAATTCTGCATGAATCAGGTTAGGGGTCAAAACTATCTTTATTGTGTTCCATTCGGGAATGAAGGTCTCTTTTCAGTCCTTATCATGGAAATTCAGTGCTACAGCATGATTGAAAGGCAATGCTCCCACGTTAGCGGCTACTGCATCCACGGTAAACACTTCGTATGTCTGCTCAATCGGGAAATCCCACATGAAAAAAGACTAGTATACTATGGTATAAATCAGGGCTCTCCAACGCTGTTCCTGGAAAGCTGCCTTGTAGGTTTTTGCTCAAATCCCAATCTAGCGCACCTGATTCTAATAAGTATCTGGTTGATAAACTGAATCAGGTTAGTTACAACTGGGGTTGGAGTGAAAACCTACGGGAGTGTCGCTCTCCAGGAGCAGGGTTGGAGAGCCCTGGTTTAAATACTATAGTATTCACTGTAGTGTTTTTGTCGACTTCCCTGTATTATTCACTGTAGTGCTTTGCAATATATTAATGTAGTATTTACTATGGTGTTTTTGTTTTATTATTTTTGACATAGAAGTAGAGGCTTTCTCTTTCATGAAACCTACTAAATGAGCACAAATTCCATAACCTGTAAGTCAATCAGCCAGCCTGAAATCTTACCAAAAAATTCAACACTTCTGCTATTTTCTATTACATAATATATTCTATACTTGGCATGTAGGTTTCTCACTTATGGGTGGCACAAAAAAAAAATGTAAATGTACCTTTATTTTACTAGGCAAGTCAGTTAAGAACAAATTCTTATTTTCAATGATGGCCTAGGAACAGTGGGTTAACTGCCTGTTCAGGGGCAGAACGACGGATTTGTACCTTGTCAGCTCAGGGATTTGAACTTGCAACCTTCCGGTTACTAATCCAACGCTCTAACCACTAGGCTACCCTGCCGCCCCATTGGAATATGGGGAGGGGAATGGGCAGGGTATATGCAAATTAAATACTGTCGTCTTTAATATAATAAAAAAGGTTTGTTTGTGCGGACTGTAGTGTTTTTGCGGACATTACTGTAGTATTTACTATTTTGCGGATCATACTGTAATATTAACTGTAGTATTCTACAGTATACTACAACATTCTATAGTAAGTACTACACATGATTGAGGGATACTACAATGTGTAGTATATTATTCTACAGTATACTACAGTTTACTATAGAATTCTATAGTAAACTGTAGTAATTTTTCATGTGGGTTACATTTACATTTCTATTGCGCTTCAGCAATACAGATTGAATAGAGCCTGTGGGAAAAGTTACAGGGGAGAAGAGGGGGGATGAATGAGCCAATTGGAAGCTGGGGATGATTACTTGGCCATAATGGTATGAGGGCCAGAATGGAGATGAAGCCAGGACACTGAGAACACCCCAACTCTTAAGATAAGTGCATTGGGATCTTTAGTGACCACAGAGAGTCTGTCTCACCCAAAAGACGGCACCCTGCACAGGGAAATGTCCCCAATCAATGTCCTGGGATCTTTTTGTTTTTGACTAGAGGAAAGAGTGCCTCTTACTGGCCCTCCAACATCACTTCCAGCAGCATCTGGTCGCCCATCCAGGGCCAACCAGGACCGACCCACCCTGTTAAGCTTCAGAGACAAACCAGTAGTGAGATGCAGGGTGGTAAAAGCATGAAATAATATTGTAAAAATGCTCAGCTAACAAAAGTATTTCATCCTCTCGGTAAATCTCCAAGATATTCTGCCTGAAATAATATAGAAAATCTCTAACAATCCAGTAATATTTCATCCTCTTTTTGTACACCTTCTGAAATAGACACTTTCCAGTTCCCAGTCATAAACACTATGATTCAGAATACTGCACCTAAAACAGATGGATAGACATGGTGTACTGCACCAAGTGTATAAATGAATAGTCATGGTGGGCCCTTGCATTGACTAGATGGAATAAATTATTTAAGGTAATGCCATTATGAAGGGCTTGAATAACAGATTTCAGATTGGGTGACATTGAAAATTTTACAGCTTCTCTCCTTTTCCAGTCTTCTGGGAAAGAGGAATATTAGCCAACTAAAATCATTTCATACAAAAACATGGTGATGGTTTGAAGATTTTTTAATCAAGGATATATATTTTTTTACAATTCCAATACTAAGAATTTTGTATAAACTGTTAATATGTTGTAACAGAGGAATAGTCAAAAACAAAATGCAACGGGAAACGTGTTCATCTTTATTTTAAGGAACTGAACACGGAATACAAAAAAGAACAAAAGAAAGACCCGAAACAGTCCTGCAAGGTGACACAAACACTAAACAGAAATACAACTACCTATGATTCCCAATCAGAGACAACGATAGACAGCTGTCCCTGACTGAGAACCATACCAGGCCGAAACATAGAAATACAAAAACCTAGACGTACAAACATAGAATGCTCACCCAAATCACACCCTGACCAAACAACAATAGAAACATACAAAGCAATCTACATTCAGGTCCAATTTAAAAGTAACCATTCATTTTGACACATAAACTGTGAGAAGTGAAAGAGGACAGACTATAAACCATGCTTCAAATTATGGCAGCCTGTTACTTGTCATCACTGGGTCTGTTAAAACTTAGAGTAGCCTTGAGCACCCCCCCCCCCCTCTTGTTCCTTCTCCCAAATATGCATTGTTCTTTATTTAGAACATTGTCAAATCAAATTTATAAAGCCCTTCTTACATCAGCTGATATCTCAAAGTGCTGTACAGAAACCCAGCCTAAAACCCCAAACAGCAAGCAATGCAGGTGTAGAAGCATGTTATGTGCATTAAAAGTGTATATTAATGGATTTCTCACCTGGAAGACATTACGCCCATTAATGTCAGTAGTTGACCTGTTGATTTGCACAATACTGCACAAAAGTTGGGCCCAAATATAATTACTGATGTGTGAACTAAATAGGAACAGCTTAGCATACATGTTTTACTGTTGGGGAGATGTAAGAACCATTACAGAGGCATTGTTTGTGCTTAAAATCTCTTAATGAGCTGTGGCCAATTGTTATAAAAATTGTAAATAAGATTTATAAGGCTACAACTTTGAGCCTGTGATTTCTAACATCAGTAAAGCTATTCATAGGAACACGTTGTGAAGATGCATTTTGACTGCTACCTTTATTCATTTTTTTTGTTAACATGTGGCACTCTACAGTGTTGGGCAATGTATATAAATTACTAGCAGTGTATGCAGATTGATGCAAATATATATACACCAGCTGAACATATCTATATCCTGCACAACCACTGTAAAACTAACCCAGGTATCTGTGTTACTTGCAGATCTTTGGCCTGATGTCAGTCACATGGTCCTATAGCGGTTCCATAGGCAATGACCAGGACACATACAGGAGGTTGATGGTGATGGGCGTCCGGCTGGCCTCCTGGAACCAGATCCTGGACCCCTGGGTCTACATTTTGCTGCGCCGGGCCGTGCTGAGGAAGATCTATCGCATCACCAAGAGCCGGGCCAGCTTCAAGAACAGCACCTTCCGCCATTGGGACATCAGCTCCTTCCAGAACTCTGAGAAAATAAACACTGTCAACAGGATCTGAGGGAGAAGAAAACACACAGACAGAAAGAGACTGGCATCTTATCATGGTCCTTTGTTGTTCTTGGGGCTTTATTTGCCACCCAACTCAACATGCTGGATTGAGGAGAAGACTGAACATCCAGCAGTAGGATCTAACAGCAGTGTTGGTGTATCACACAAAAGGAAATACCTATTGCCTATAAGACCTATGTTCCTTTATTGAGAACTGTGTGTCTGCCTGACTGTGAAAGTCTATGGGGTTTGGGATTGAAATCATCATCCTCCAGATCTTGGATCTCTTTCAGATTGATTTGATTGGCCAGTAAGACCTGCTTTGACTGTTGTGGAGAAGTCTCATCATTTTATGGGAAACAGCCAAGCCAGACTATACTCAAACAAATTAAATGTCATAAATTGATTTACAACAAAACATTCTGACCAAGTAAGGACAGTATGCCTCACCTGGATACTGGAGACCTAGCACAGATAAATCTGCCCAAGGAGAAGGGTTTGTTGTAAAAGTGTCTGGTAGGTCACGCAACATGAGTCTTTCTCTGTGTACATAACTGTACATGAAATGAAGCTGCCTATAAGATAAACAACAAACATCTCAAATTATATATACGTGTTTGTGTGTGTTACTGTCAGTGTTTTTTGGAGTTCATACTTTGTTTGTGGAAAAGTCAAAGTGCACTTTGACACATCATGAAGTCAGTGGCACTATGCCAAAGCAAAGTAAAGGCTGTGCTTTTACCTGTGCTTGAAGATGTGAAAGACATACAGTATGTGTCAAACTTGTAATGCTATTGACGTGTGAAGTGTGTGTGTGTGTGTGTGTGTGTATTTATTGCTTATATTGTTTCCCCAATTGTCTGGGGACCTAAATGAAGCTAAGTGTTGCAAAAGCTATCAAAATGTAATGTTGTCTAATAAAGTTTAAGTTGCCGGTTATCCTTTTTTACTGAAAAACATGTGATTTTATTTTTCTTTAAAAGAAAATGTATCCCAGCCCCCGTCCCCACAGGAGATATTTTGCATGTCGATAGGCCGTCATTGTAAATAATAATTTGTTCTTAACTGACTTGCATAGTTAAATAAAGGTTCAATAAAAATAAAATAAAATAAACCACAAAATGGTCTGTCATCCCAGGAGAGAACAGAGGTGTGGAAAATGTCCTCTGATAGGGGATGTAGTAACAGAAATGATCTCAGTATAGGTATGAATTGATACAAGTTTTCATTACTCCATCAATTGCAATGGTTGTAACGAATGTTAATTATTACTGAGTAAAGTGGTCTGTAATGGCTCATATTGATGAACTACCACATAATTTCCTGCAATACACACAACGCCTTACAATTACATAAATTTTCTCTGAAGTTTATGGAATTCTATGAATTCATAGAATTCTATGAATTTAGGTTTGCTTGTATAGTAGTAGGTAACAGTAGAAAAGACAATGACACAAGTACACAAATGGAGTCTTATACCCTGACTACACCGCTCGTGTCGCAAAATACATTTAGGAATCTATGTTATTCAATTATTGCACCCAGACTGCTCACAAGCGTCTGCGTGTCATCTCCTCATTGGTTATACCCACGTGGGTGATTGACAGACGAACTGTTGCCGGTTGTCGTGGTAATACTCTGAAAGTTTAGATGCCAATCACTATATAAGTTAAACGATGAAAAGGCCTGGAAGGAGGAGAGATGACTAGAAACGATTCGGTTGACCGTTTTTATGTGTGGATTAATTGTCAGAGTAGAGGACCTTGTGCATTTCAGGTAAAATAACAACTCAAATTAGCTAGCAACAGCAAGCTAGCTAAATAGGACAAATTAGCTAGCAAGTGCAAGCTAAATTTCCATAAATGTTTAATGCTTTTCGATCTGTATCCAAATTCATGTCATTGGTTCAGAGTTTGTTTGATATTTTAACCTGCGTGTCGTGATCGCGTTTGGTGTAGGGGGACAAAATACATTTATGCATGATGGCGCACATGCGCAGCCTGGTTTGGGTTCCGTGTTAGATCTTTGCTCATGTCTAAAGTGCAACAGTGCTTTCACAGGATTAGATATGTTGCCAACAGTTACACAAAACGGACAAAAAACAATTACAAACAATGCTTCTTCATGAAAAAAAGAGAACAAGTAGTCACTGCATTCAAACATAAACAGTAAATATTTTAGAAACACAAATATAATGAACAAAAATATAAACGCAACATGTAACATGTTGGTCCCATGTTTCATAAGCGGAAGTAAAAGATCACAGAAATGTTCCATATGCACAAAAGGCTTATTTCTCTCAAATTTTGTGCACAAATTTGTTTACATGCATGTTAGTGAGTGTTTCTATTTCACCAAGATAATACATCCACCTGACAGGTCTGGAAAATCAAGAAGCTGATTAAATAGCATGATCATTACACATGGGCACCTTGTGCTGGGGACAATAAAAGGCTTCTCTAAAATGTGCAATGCTACAGATATCTCAAGTTTTGAGGGAGCATGCAGTTGGCATGCTGACTGCAGGAAAGTCCACCAGAACTGTTGCCAGAAAATGTCATGTTTATTTCTCTACAATAGCCAGCCGCCTCCAACTTCATTTGAGAGAATTTGGCAGTATGTCCAACTGGCCTCACAACCGCAGACCACGTGTATGGCGTTGTGTGGACGAGCGGTTTGCTAATGTCAATGTTGTGAACTGAGTGCCCCATGTTGGTGGTGGCGTTATAGTATGGGCAGGCATAAGCTACGGTCAACCAACACAATTGCATTTTATCGATGGCAATTTGTACAGAGATACCGTGACAAGATCCTGAGGTTCATAGTCATCAAATCAAATTGCATTGGTCACATACAGACCAATAGATGTTATTGCAGGTGTAGCGAAATGCTTGTGTTCCTAGCTCCAACAGTGCAGTAATATCTAACAATTCACAACAATACACACAAATCTAAAGTAAAAGAATGGAGTTAAGAAATATATAAATATTAGGACTAGCAATGTCGGAGAGGTATTACCTAAAATACGTTAGAATAGAATACAGTATATACATATGAAATGAGTAAAGCAGTACGTAAACATTAAAGCAGTTTTTTGTGCCATTCTTCCGCCGCCATCATCTCATGTTTCAACAAGATAATGCACAGCCCCATTTCGGAAGGATCTGTACACAATTCCTGGAAGCTGCAAATTTCCCAGTTCTTCCATGACCTGCACACTCACCAGACATTGAGCATGTTAAAAGATGCTCTGGATTGACGTGTACTACAGCGTATTCCAGTTCCCGACAATATCCAGCAACTTCTCACAGCCATTGAAGAGGAGAGGGACAACATTCCACAGGCCACAATCAACAGCCTGATCAACTCTATGCATGAGCCAAATGGTGGTCACACCAGATACTGAATGGTTTTCTGATCCACGCCCTACTCTTTTTTTCAAGGTGTCTGTGACCAAAAAATGCCTATTTGTTTTCCCAGTCATGTGAAATCCATAGATTAGGGCCTTGTGAATTTATTTAAATTGACTGATTTCCTTATATGAACTATAACTCAGTACAATATTGTATGTTGCGTTCATATTTTTGTTCAGGTAACTTTGAGTCACCTTAATGGAGTGCAGATTAAAACATGGTAAATTAAAACACACCTAAAAATCTTGTCATGACTGCATTTTCACAGACCCTGGGTCTGAGTGAATGATTTGCTGCTCTTGTGCAGGGAAATTCATTAACATTTCGATTTTTTTAACACCTCTCATTTGAAATGCTAACAGTCCCCATGGTTTAAACCCCCCTTCCCCTCCAAATTTGCCAATTACCCACTGATATGTATAAAGGGCCCTGCAAGAAGGTGGTAAATAAGAGGGCCGTTTGAAAGGTGGTTATATAAACATTGCCTCCTATTTTTAACAGGTATTTTAAACTAGGTGGTTCGAGCCCTGAATGCTGATTGGCTGACAGCCGTTGTATATCAGACCGTATACCATGGGTATGACAAAACTATTTATTTTTACTGCTCCATTTACGTTGGTAACCAGTTTATAATAGCAATAAGGTACCTCTGGGGTTTGATATATGGCCAATATACCACAGCTAAGGGCTGATCTTACTACGACTCATCACGGAGTTCCTGACACAGCCCTTAGCCTTGGTATATTGGCCATATACCACACCTCCTCGGGCCTTATTGTTTAAATACACCACATCTTCTGTCTGAAATGTGTGTGTTTGGTCACATACTTTAATGGAATCCCCAGATATCAAATTATAACTATGTTATATCCTGGATAAACAGGGAATGGTGTATAGAGTTAATAATTAAATAATGATTTATAGTAGCTATGTAATTTTGGGAAATTGGCTGGTGATTATCCCACAGTACGGTATTGACTCGTGAACTAGCTAGCTAGTACTTTACGTTTCAGACTAGACATCGAAAGGTGAAACGGGATTGGCTACTTCTTTGGTCACATGTTACTTTCGCCCAATTAGCTTTCAGAAAGTGCTGTTCAGGTGTGTGTGTAGTCATTTCTGCTCCTCAGCGAGGAGAGTTGGAGCGAAGCGTCGCTGAATTGGTAAGTCTAGAAGGATGTTTTATTTGGAGTGTTTTACAACGATGCACATTATATTCAGATTGATTAAATGATTACCACCGTCCCTATGAACATGATTTAGGCAACTATATTACCGGTGACACTCATTTGCCGTTGTACGAATTACGTCTCGCAAGCTAACGTTAGCCTAGCAGCAGCCCTCTTTGTTCAGAACGCTCTCTCAGCTCGAACCACAAGCAAGGCAGCACGTCGTAAGGCACCATGCTAGCGACCTAACGTTATATTATTTAGAAAAACAATAATTTACGCGGATAGGAATAGAAAGCAAATGCAGGATTTTGTCCATCGTTTTAAGTATGATTTCCTATATAGCTATGGCTAGTCAACGTTGGCTACAATGCGAGGACACGACCATCTTGGGCTAGCCACGCTAGCTAACGTGACGCTCATTGAATGTTATCACAATATCATGGCGATCACATATGGCATTTTATATTTAACTATCTATATATACCCACATAGTTAGCAGTCTAATCGTGGTGTGACTAGTGCAGGGGGCATATTCCAGGCTGGCGCACTGAATTAAGGCTTGAAATTAAAATGGCGTCTGTCAGGATTCTCTTAGCCAGCAGATCCTACCCACTTGCTTACAGCAACACTGGGGTCAGACAGCGTTCCTGTGTAGATAAAGACACCACAGAGCCCGCGCCAAATATTGCTCTATATGCTGAATTGTCACATTGTTCAACTGGTAGTTTTTCAGGAAAACTGTCATTTTCCTCCTCAGGAAGCATAAGCCACAGCAGCCATTTTGGAATATCAGTGTGAGCCAATTGGCTCCTTTGTCGTTCAAGTGACATGCCATTCTATAATGGTTACTGCTAACTAGCATGAAGACAAACATCCGTTTACTTAAAACCAAGCAGTCATTCAGTCTTCTTGGTGTAACAGTTGGGATAATGGGACAATTTGGTGTACAACCAGTTATCATCCCAGGATTGAGGTGTGTTTACCCTCTCTGGGATATGTGGGACGATAGCGTCCCACCTCACCTTCAGCCAGAGAAAGTGCAGGGTGCCAAATTCAAAACAACAATCTCATAATTAAAATTCCTCAAGCATACAAGTATTTTACACAATTTCAGAGATAAAATTCTCGTTAATCCAACCAGTGTCTGATATTTTTTTTTTTTTACACCGAAACCTCCACAATCGATTGTTAGGTCACCACCAACTCACAGAAAAACAGCCATTTTTCCAGCCAAAGAGTAGTCACAAAAAGCACAAATAGAGAAAAATAATCACAATTATTTCAGCATACATACATCAGCATGTATGTTTTGTTTGATCAAGTGCATATTTATATAAAAAAATCTCATTTTACATTGACGCGGTAAGTTCAGTTGTTCTAAAACATGCAGTGATTTTTCAATATACAGAAATACTCATGAAAAGTATTATACATGGAAGTAGAGGTACCTCTCCTTAATGCAACCACTGTCAGATTTTTTTAAAGCTTTGCGGAAAAAGCAAACCATGCAATAATCTGAGTACAGCGTTCAGACCACAAAGCAGCCAATAAGATATTTCCGTCAGAAATAGCATTATAAATATTCACTCACCTTTGATCTTCATCAGAATGCACTCCCAGGAATCCCAGTTCCACAAATGTTTGATTTGTTCAATAAAGTTCATTTATGTCCAAATAGCTTCTTTTGTTAGGGCGTTTGGTAAACAAATCCAAACGCGCGTTCAGATCCAGCCGAACGTCGGACAAAAAGTTCCGTTACAGTTCGTAGAAACTTGTCAAACCAAGTATAGAATCAATCTTTGGGATGTTTTTTATCATAAATGTTCAATAATGTTCCAACCGGAGAATTCTTATGTCTGTAGAAAAGCAATTGAACGACCGCTAACTCTCTCGTGACCATGCGTCAGACCCTGTGGCACTCTGCCAGACACCTGGCTCAATCCCCTCATTCGCCACCACCTCACAGTAGAAGCCCCAAACAAAGTTCTAAAGACTGTTGACATCTAGTGGAAGCCTTAGGAAGTGCAATATGACCCCATTTACACTGTATATTGGAATGGCAAAGAGTTGAAAAAATCTACAAACCTCATATTTCCCACTTCCTGGTTGGATTTTTCTCTGGTTTTCTGAGTTCTGTTATACTCGCAGACATCATTCAAACAGTTTTAGAAACTTCAGTGTTTACTATCCAATACTACTAATAATATGCATATATTAGCATCTGGGACAGAGTAACAGGCAGTTTACTCTGGGAACCTTATTCATCCAAGCTACTCTATACTGCCCCCCCTGTCACCAAGAAGTTAACCAAGCATAAGGTGCCTTAAAGTACTTGAATTTGGTATTTTTTACATTTTTATTTTACCTTTTATTTAACCAGGCAAGTCGGTTAAGAACAAATTCTTATTTTCAATGACGGCCTGGGAACAGTGGTTAACTGCCTGTTCAGGGGCAGAACGACAGATTTGTACCTTGTCAGCTCAGGGGTTTGAACTCGCAACCTTCCGGTTACTAGTCCAATGCTCTAACCACTAGGCTACCCTGCCCCGGTACTCTGAAAAACTACTCGAATACCTTCGAAATCAGATGTTTTCTCAGGTTGGTACTCGTAAAAGTACTTTAATTAAATTGAGAGAACAGAAAATGCTCATATGTTTATGAAATATCAAATGGCAGGCAAATTTAGATCTAATCCTGCCTATTGTGCATAGCAGAATGTTTTTGCGGTCTTTTATTTCAGCTCATGAAACATGGGACCCACGATTTACTTATTGCATTTTTATATTTTTGGTCATTATATATTACCCACTTTTTTTGTTTGTTTTTATATCCACATCACTGGACCCAACCAACCCACACTGTGTAAAGTGCAACAAATACATCAGACTGATATTGCGAGCATTCGTGAATCAGTCATGAAGAGCTATATGAAGGGGGAAAGACAAAGTGCTGCATCCTGCGCTGGCGGCAGTTCAACATTGTGACATTTTCCTCTGCAACAACCTCCAGACTTTTGTTGCCAATCGCCTCATTCACAGGCTCCTGCCGTTCACATGCCGTTTTCCTCACACAGCCATTCCAAATAGCGACACTAAAGCAGCCAGTCAAAAGCAAGACACTTTTCCTTAGCTATGAACTTCTTGCTCCTATTTGAGACGCAGACGTCCCAACTAGATATCAGGAAATGCAAATGTGCTACGCTACATGCTAATAGCACTCGTTAAAACTCAAACGTTCATTAAAATACACATGCAGGGTATCAAATTAAAGCTACACTCGTTGTGAATCCAGGCCACGAGTCAGATTTTTAAAGTGCTTTTCGGCGAAAGCATGAGAAGCTATTATCTGATAGCATGTAACACCCCAAAAGACCCACAGGGGACGTAAACAAAATAATTAGCATAGTCGGCGCTACACAAAACGCACAAATAAAATATAATAAAACATTCATTACCTTTGACCATCTTCTTTGTTGGCACTCCTAGATGTCCCATAAACATCACTATTGGGTCTTTTTTTCGATTAAATATGTCCATATATAGCCTAGATATCGTTCTATGAAGATTGTGTGATCCAGGAAAAAAGAGTGTTTTATAACGTAACGTCATTTTTTTAAATTAAAAAAGTTGATGATAAACTTTCACAAAACACTTCGAAATACCTTTGTAATGCAACTTTAGGTATTAGTAAACATTAATAAGCGATCAAATTCATCATAAGGCGATGTATTTTCTATAGCTGTGCCTCTGGAAATGATGTCCGGATAAATCTCCACCAAATAATCCGGTCGGAGACCGGAAGAAATGTGATGCCTCGTGTCCGTTTGACAAAGAAACAATTCGTAGGCAAATGACGAGACTGTTGACATCGTGTGGAAGCTGTAGGTACTGCAACCTCTGCTCCATTTAATGTGGTTCACGTTTAACAATGGGTTGAAGTGGCGCACGGATATATTTTCCCATTTTCAGTGATCAGATTTTCCTGCGCTTTTCGATGAAACGCAAGTTCTGTTATAGCCACAGCCGTGATTTAACCAGTTTTATAAACGTCTGAGTGTTTTCTATCCACACATACTAATCATATGCATATACTATATTCCTGGCATGAGTAGCAGGGCGCTGTAATGTTGTGCGATTTTTAACAGAATGTTCGAAGAAGTAGGGGGTAGGAGCAACAGGTTAAGTAGATGCCCAATAATAATATAAGTCATTAAGCTGGAATTGTGGAGTAAATTGTGTCCGTAGGCATGTCAAACCCTGCTCATCACTACTCAAGTTACATCAGTACTCACTTACCACCATGTATGTAGTGAAACAACACAGTAGAACTTGTAAGGTAGTGATGAATAGTCGGCTGTTTTTTTCATGAGGTTGTGGCGATACACCGCTATCTGGTGGTGATGAGGAATGATTGCCTAATAGAAACTATTACAAATTGATGGTCATTGAAAACAAATATTACTGCTTGGAAAAGTACTTAAGTCCTTATTCATTTGACTGCATCAATAGATGGCGTGCCATGAAAAGGGTACATGCTGAATCAGGGGATGATGGAAAACAATCAACACCCTTTTTGTGTGAATATTGTTTTGATTCTGATCTTTAAAAAAAAAAAGTGTGGCTTGTTTTCCATCCTCATGAAGTTATGGTACTTGGCTAGGCCCTGGGTTGGTAGAGCCACGGCAATGTTTTTTTCACAGCTAGTCATGTAGTTAGCTAGCTATCGGGCCTGGATGCCAGTCTCTTTCTGCCATAGATACTATTACATTACGAGAGGGGCTATGTCATAAACCTTCAATGTGACAGAAAGTACCGGTAATGGCAGCCATTTTGGTCAGGGAGAAATCCAAACCAGTCACTTCTCAGTATTGTTGTCGTCTACTAGAGGTCGACCGATAATGATTTTTTTTTCAACGCTGATGCCGATTATTGGATGACCAAAAAAGCAGATGCCGATTTAATCGGTCAATTTTATTTATTTGTAATGACAATTACAACAATAGTGAATGAACACTTATTTTAACTTAATATAATACATTAATAAAATCTATTTAGCCTCAAATAAATAATGACACGTGTTCAATTTGGTTGAAATAGTGCAAAAACAAAGTATTGGAGAAGAAAGTAAAAGTGCAATGTGCTAAGGTTTAAGTTCCTTGCGCAGAACATGAGAACACATGACAGCCGGTGGTTCCTTTTAACATGAGTCTTCAATATTCCCAGGGAATAAATTTTAGGTTGTAGTTATTATAGGACTATTTCCCTCTATACCATTTGTATTTCATTTACCTTTGACTATTGGATGTTCTTATAGGCACTTAAGTATTGCCAGTGTAACCGTAGCTTCCGTCCCTCTCCTCGCTCCTCCCTGGGCTCGAACCAGGAACACAACGACAACAGCCTCCCTCGAAGCAGCGTTACCCATGCAGAGCAAGGGGAACAACTACTCCAAGGCTCAGAGCGAGTGACGTTTGAAACGCTATTAGCGCGCGCTAACTAGTTAGCCATTTCACTTTGGTTACACTAGCCTCATCTTGGGAGTTGATAGGCTTGAAGTCATAAACGGTGCAATGCTTGACGCACAACGAAGAGCTGCTGGCAAAACACACGAAAGTGCTGTTTGAATGAATGTTTACACGCCTGCTTCTGCCTACCACCGCTCAGTCAGATACTAAGATACCTGTATGCTCAGTCAGATTATATGCAACGCAGGACACGCTAGATAATATCATCAACCATGTGTAGTTAACTAGTGATTATGATTGATTGTTTTTTATAAGATAAGTTTAACTAGCTAGCAACTTACCTTGGCTAACTGCATTCGTGTAACAGGCAGTTTCCTTGTGGAGTGCAACGAGAGAGGCAGGTCGTTATTGCGTTGGACAAGTTAACTGTAAGGTTGCAAGATTGGATCCCCCGAGCTGACACGGTGAAAATCTGTTGTTCTGCCCCTGAACAGGCAGTTAACCCACCATTCCTAGGCTGTCGTTGAAAATAAGAATGTGTTCTAAACTGACTTGCCTAGTTAAATAAAGGTGTAATAAAAAAATTCTGCAAAACCGGTGTCCAAAAATACAGATTTCCGACTGTTATGAAAACTTGAAATCGGCCATTCCAAATAATCGGTTGACCTCTATTGTCTATTTCCATCGCTAGTTGTAGGTGGAACGTTTAAATTTGGAGAATGCTCCTTTAAATCCATGGTTGCTCCATGAGATAATCCAACAATGTATAAGCCGCCATGTAAGAGTATCTTTGTCTTCTCTCATTGAGCAAAACAGGTGAGTGTCATTCAAAGTGACGCTTTATTTCTGCTTTGCTCACGACGTGCAGAACTTTGGACACCCACCCGCCTTGAACAATGAGAGACAAAAATACTCTTAAGATGGCGGCATATACATTGTTATACCTCTGAGCAAGAATGTATGTAATTTAAAATCGGTGCATTTTCTAAATTCAAATGTTTCTTCCGCAGGTAGCGATGGGTTTAGAGAAGACTTTGGTGAATTGGGCATGTTGAAAAATTGTAACGTAACGACTGTATGGAAGCATTCACATATAGCCACCATTACAATGCTAGTTTCCTGAATAGAGGGATTTGACACATGATAGAAATTATCAGTTTGGTTGTGTACCTTGAATTACTTCTCAGCCAGGTTTACTGTCAGAACTGAGCGACTCAAGACGTGGGGTACTGCCAGTTTCTAACTGATGTCAACTGCAATGAACTGTTTGTAGATTTTAACTGCAGTGCGCTCATGTGTTAACTACATTTTGGCTTTAGGACTGTGCATGTACTGCAGGTCTGTCTGGTAACTGATAACCTTTACCTCATCTTTCCGAAATGTACACTGGCTCTGAAATGTTAATTTCAAACTAGCGGCTAACTGAAGAACCATGTTTTTTTTAGGCCATTATTGCTCTCGGAGTCATACTGGTATACAGGGGCAGTAGCCCAATTTATCTTCCTTGGTAGAGCTACATTTTAGTCACTAACATATCTGGCATCTGCTCCTGCAGGACTGATTCATAATCAAACTGATTGAATCATTGTTTTGAAAGTAGATGCTGATGGTGCCTCTAAGGATTGTGCTACAGTTGTGTCCTGGCACTGCTTCAGCCCTGGTCCAACTTCTCCCGTCTTTTATTTTTGGGAGGAAGAATGCGACCGGTGTCCTGCTCATCTGTAGGCCTACAATGATGGCACTGCCTATTTTTTTTAAAAATGAACAATGGTGATATCACACCACCTTTGGCGCTGGGTTTTATACAGGGAGGCTCAAAACATGAGAAACATTTTAGCGCAACTTTGTCCAATAACGATGCTCATTGAGTCCTATTTTTCCCCTCCCCCATTCCGTGCCTACTGAACACAACCCAGGTTTGCAACAGGCTACAGTAGGAACAACCTTGTTACTGCTGTTTCAGCACACTTAGCCTATGGGTAATTTCGTGGTATCTGAAACTCCTGTGTAAATTGTTTCAAGCAGTCAATGTGCATAGTTGTTGGTTTGTTAAACTTAGAAATCAATGGTTTGTTTGGTATACATTTTAAAGTGAAAAATTGGAGTTTGTAATTCCTTTAGCATGGAATTTCCCTTGTCATGCAAAGCCACCTTTCACTTTAGGGAGGTGCATCCTTAGGTCTGTTCAGAGAAATTCCTATGTTCTGTTACCCTTTTGCTAAAATAAAAACATCTTCTACTCTAGGGGAATCTGGCATCCTTTTATTGCTTTGCTCATTTTAAGCATGTCCCTTTTTTTGTTCTCAGCAGAACCAAGCAGCAGTGTTGGTGTTCTCTCAGGAAGGACCTGTTCTTGTATCACTGCCATATACACAGGATCGAAGACTCTAAAGCAACTATGGTACCGCTTTTCTTATACACTCATTTTTAGGAAGGCTATTTTGTGTAAACACGTTCTATTTGGTAGTGAACATGGAGCACTTTAATTTTACTAGCCTCACCACTATAATAATTTGCCTCTGCAAGCAATCAACTGTATTTGTCTGACATAATTGATTGAGAAGATTATTTGTAAGTGAACAAGGACACGGCATACAAGTAGACCTATAAAAAAAATGATTCCATCAAATGTCCATTGTAAGGGTAATTCAGGTTGCTGCCAGTCAACTGCCCTGGGCATTTCAAACACATGCTCCTGCTTGCATTTGATTGCACTCCTCTAATTGTACATGAGTCTCACCCAGCAGTAGTCCATGGATGATTATGTAAGGACAGTGAAAGCTGACTAAGTAAAATGACTGTATTTTGAGGATTACAGTGGGGTAAAGGTTATCACAATATGATTGATTCTTCCTATCAAAGCCACTTACTGACTACAATTGTGACCTGCTGAAGTCAATTCCTTAAAATAACTCCTCTATTCCGGTCCAGCCTCCTCCCCTGCGCCACCGCTCCATGCGTATCTTCATGAACGATGACCGCCACGTGATGGCCAAGCACTCCGCTGTGTACCCCACACAGGAGGAGCTGGAGGGTGTGCAGAACATGGTGTCCCACACGGAGCGCGCCCTCAAGGCTGTCTCTGACTGGCTGGACGAGCAGGAAAAGGTGGTCAAGTCTGCACCAGACGGAACCGATTCCGATAAAGAAAGGTAAGTGGAAAGTTGTGTTCAAAATGGTGCGTGGGGTACAAAATGTCAGTTGCGTAGTAATACATTTTGCGCCATCAAGGCTGGAGTGTTGGTGAAGGCAGCATCACTTTCAGCTTTGAATTTCAAAGGTAATTGACCTGGGTATCCATGTCTCCTCTGCCAGTGAGCCCAAGGTGTCGGAACAGGCCACACGGTCCCTGCGTGGGGTGATGAGGGTGGGCCTGGTGGCCAAGGGCTTGCTGCTGAAGGGGGACCTGGACCTGGAGCTGGTCCTTCTGTGTAAGGACAAACCCACCATCACCCTGCTGAAGAACGTGGCAGATAACCTGGCTGTGCAACTCAAGGTGAGTCCATTCACCCTCGAGTGTTTTCTGTGTCTTCATATTCAGTTGGCTTTGAAGTTGAATTTGTTCTTTCGAGAATATACTCTCCTGCATCATTTCAGTTGTGGGGTGATGCGTTCATTTGAGAGGACTGGTCACAACTGAATTCAGTAGCAAATAGGTTTTTTTAATGCTTGGGGGTACATGACCTTGACTCCTTGGTGGGATAGCCACTACATGGCTATTGTATTAACAATTCCTCCTGTTCTACCTGGCAGACCATCACAGAGGACAAGTATGAGGTCACTCAGGTCATCCGTGAAGCCACCATCGTAATCAAGAGCACCAAGGAGCCTCCCCTGACCCTGACTATCAACATGACGTCCCCCCTGGTCCGCGAGGAGGTGGAGAAACAGGCTGCCGGAGGTAGGCTGCCATAACAGGGGCAGATGGTTCACTAGCGCCCCCTTAGGCAGGGAGACTAAACAGGCAGGCAGCCAGTCTAGACAGATATTGTTTATTGGGCCTTCAATGGAGCTAGGGGATATGTGGGAACTGTCATGTAATGAAACCGTGCTATGTTTATAGCTCTTTAGACTCTCGTAGTTCCATGTAATGTGATGTACATTTTTGATGGCCCAATACACAGTATAGAAAGGCTAGTTACTGACTGAAAAGGGTTTTCTATTCCCTATGGAGTCCAGACATTAACTATATGAAGGCTTACTGAGAATAACAAAAAAAAAAAACACCACTTTGTTTGCATGTTTTATACTGAACACTGAACAGTTTGCATTGCAGCAAAAATGAGTTGCAAAGTGTTGTCAAGTGTTCTGGTTACTAGACCCAGCAGTGGGCTATTGACTAATGTTCATCAGCAGGGAGGACACGGGTTACAGATAACGCCAGGGGCTCTTTGACTCTGCATGGCTGAATGTCACTTCTCCCAGTCACAGTCAAAATCAGGGGACAACTGTGATCAGTCTTTGTAAATCCAATCCATGGGGGTGTGTCCGAAGCAGAGGGAGTCATAAGTTCAATAATAAATACAAGAAATACCTACAGTGCCCTCTGTAATTATTGGCACAGTGAAGCATTTTTACATTTATTTTGGCTCTAATTATTTGAGGAAGTTAGATGCACATATTATACCACTCCAAAATACTAACCTCCCCTGTTAATGTAATTGGTTGGGGTTTGCATATCTTGGGGATATATTTGTGCGTTTTAACTTTCTCTCATTCACTATTCATTCAGGATTATCCATAATTATGGTAGCATCCATATTAATGTAGAAGTGTTTAGAAATGTATTCTTATTTATAATAAAGTTTACTCCGAAATGACATTATTTACCATAAATTTCTATTGGGCACAAAATAATCTGAAACGCAACAAACCTAACAGAAATGCATCCAACAAATGTCGAGTTGCGTGCTATGAGTCATTGCGTGCTATGAGTATGGGACCAAGTACTAAACTTTGAACTACTTTTATACACAAATGAATTTGTACTAAAAGTGCTGTAATTTCTATACGGTTCACCCGGTATAGATACCCTCAAAGACAAGCTGATGGTCTGCTCTTTAACCTTGTAGTCAATGTTGGATTTCAAATCCAAATGTTTGGAGTATAGAGTCAAAAGAAGACAAATTTCTTCACTTTCCCAATTACGGAGGGCACTGTATATTATGAGAAAGGGTACTAGTCGGTGGTGGCCCATGTTCCCTCAGACGTTCTGAACAGGAAGTTGGATGTACCCACCAGGCATCAACCTAGCCTTATCTATAACTGTGTCAACATTGAAGCCCGGTTTGGCTCTTGAAGGCCATCAGTTTTGCTGCAGTGTGGACTTGTTTTGATAATTTTGTGCATCTGATTCTCTCTGTCAAGCCTTCTAGTTTGTCAATTTTTAGGGACGCTGGACCTTTGACCAACTGGACGCTCTCTGTCTCGGAAGGGGCTAAGCAGTACACCCAGTATAGGGGTGAAGGGGAGGGGCTCTACCTCTCATTGTTATAGCAAAGCACTCAGACTTCATAACTGGGCTGAGGCATACGAGTTGACATTGAGTTAACATAATGGAGACAACTTCCCTTTTGATAATTCACTCCCACTGTAATCTTACATCCATACACATTTTTCTCCATATAGGCCTACTTGGAGTGATCTTAAGAAATCACCCACTTAACAGCAGTTTCTGAAGTGGGTTGAAGTTATATATCTTTAGTGTAATTGCAGTTTCACTGAGAGGTTCAGACCATCAAGTTCTCCAGGTGGGGGGGGGGGTCCCCCTCCCCTTCCCTGTCCTGCCTGTGGTTTGGGAAAGCTGCCTACTCCCCCTGGCCGTGTGACAGAACCCCCCTTGGTCAAACTGTACCTTGTCTTCTTATTCCGCCCGCCAATAGAAACGCTATCAGTCAACGATCCACCGGATGTTCTGGACAGGCAGAAATGCCTTACTGCCTTGGCGTCTCTTCGCCACGCCAAGTGGTTCCAGGTTTGCATCTTGTCTTTATTTGTCTTAAAGTAGTTCAGTTTTTTTTCTACATTTGACGCAGTTTCTTTCTTTGGTCGTTTTTTCTGTTTTTTATTTTTAAATGTCCTTTCGAAGTGTATCTATCACCTGTAGTAGACTTCTTACTCTGTGGTTTTATAGCGTTTCCAAGGAAACCTTTGTCATTACCTTGTAGAGATGCTCTGCTGACTTAACAGGTTTGATTGCAGTGTCATTGAAAATGTTCAATGCTGCTTTTAGAAAGGACGTTCAACAATCCCCTCAAAGCAACCGTTGTCTTAAACCACTGCTTAATTTTGATCAGAGATGTGGAACTAACTTGCTACACTCGGGTGCAATATTTCTCAAATATTATCAATCTATCAATCGACAACCCTTTTCTGTACTATCATTGTGTTGAGGTTGATTCCTCATTGTGGACTATGTTGATTCTTAGTCATCATAGTGAACTGTCATCTCTCGCTCTTAACTGTAAGCGCTCCATCTCTGCAGCCTGTTCTTGTAGAGTGTAGGCTCCAATCCCCCATGCTCTGGCTGTTTCAGCTTTCTGTGTGCCACAAAAAAGGAATATTGCACCTTAGTTAGAAAATGTACATTCACTATTCCGTCTTCTGTGGCCTCATTTATAAACGTTGCTTATGACAAAATATGACCCAAAACATGTGTGCACCAAAGTTGGCAATAATTAAAAATACTCTCCTCCCACGAACTTCAGACCATGCATAAGCACAGTTTCTAGTGGTTGAAGTATTACATTGCAAGGTGAAAGTGGTAGCCTTGTGCTAATGGGGAATATGACTCTTACTCACGAATAATGCCAAAATCTGCCATTAGCGAGAAGAGCGAAATCTTTTTATTTTCTTTGCATTCTAAAATAAAATCCTATTTCACTTACATGATCATTGCAGAGTAAATTCTTCACCTTTTCTGACTCGTGATTTTAGGCTACTTGCGAATGGTCTATAGGCCTACAAGTTACTATAGGCTACCATTCTTCCCATCGCTCATTTCATTTGACTTACGTCACAGTAGTAAATAAGCTATTTCAAGTATTTTGCTGTGTGATCCATTCCAAAACGCTGTTTAACAGTAGAACAGACTGATCACCTTTTCATCGACGTTTGTAGGCTAGGCCTATGTCTGAATACTGTAATGTCAAATTTCTCTAGACATTTAATTTCGAAGCAAAATACATACAACATAACCATTACATAATACATTCCTCAACATTTCTGGCCATGTTAAGATGGTTGAGTTCATATTCCTGAAGTAGCCATATAACAAATTACCATGTCACATCTAATTTAATTGGGCCAATTAGATGTGCTATTTATAATGTCATGTTTTTAGTCTGCATCCAACAGGAGAATTGAACAGATGAACAGACAGTTGATCTACTGAAATGTGTAGGCCTACGGTCATTTTTTTATTTTATTAGAGTAGGTATCGTTTCAGAACTTGTGGACATTGCTACATATTTATGTTTGTGGGGAGAAAGTCAATGCGAAACATTATTGCATTCAACGATCTGTTTACAGGTCTACAACAATTTGCAATTGATTTTGTCATTCAGATACTGCAAAAGAAAACATTCTGCCAACACACGACAAGTTCGCTATTGCTATTTAGATACTGTCTTTGCCTATTTCCAATTCTAGTATACAGCAAATAAGGGCATTGTCACCATAAAATGTGAAATATGGGTGTTTCTCAGGTGGACTTATCCTGCTCGTTAACGCGCACACTTGTTTACATTTTTATGACTGGTCTGATTTCTAATGGGGAAAATGCATATGTTTGACATGTTCAAAGTTTATATAAAGCCATTTTTGTCCGTGCGTGGTCTTTTCAGAAATGGTGCAAATATTTACTGTTAAATTCACGCAATGGTTATAAATGAGGCCCCTGGTATATACCCCATACAATAACCTTTAGAGCTACTGTAAGGTATCACCACTCATTAAACTAAGCACATTATAAATACTGTCATTGTCCTACATTTTTCCATGTCAGCATTTGTCTTTACATTGACTCCCCTTCTCCCTCTAATCATTTAACAGAATCACAAGTTGACACATTTGATACGGAGCTGCAAGAAGCACAATTACTCAACAATCACCACCCTGTCAGACGTATTACAGCACCACTGATCAAATCTGCTTTTTACTTCACACAAATGGAGTTGTCTATTAAATTCAATAACCACATCTGCAGAAGAACAAATATCACATTCATGCTGCACTTTTCCCATACTGTACCACAATAATGACAAAGCAGAGCCGTTCGTCTGTGTGGCTTTTTGATGTAGCTGCTGCTTCGTGTTTTTGTGAGTTCTTGTTTGACTAAGGCTCCCTCTCCCTCCTCCCCCTCCCTGCTTGTGTCTCCAGGCCAGGGCCAACGGGCTGAGGTCCTGCGTCATTGTCATCCGCATCCTGAGGGACCTGTGCTCCCGCGTCCCCACTTGGGCCCCACTGCATGGATGGGTGAGTCACCAGCAGCATTTTCTGCCAGCTGGTTCGTCGAACACCCCCTGATTCCTGACATTTGGTTTGAGAAATGTCATTCTAATTACAGTGGTCGGGTTTGATGTGTAAGATGTTAATTTATTTAAGGGGCTTAGTACATCAAACTGCAACAATTTCTTATTTACAGCCTTTTTATCCAATTTGCCAAACATCTGGACAAAATACAAACATGAACAATTCATTCCCTTCACCCCTTCTAGCCAATAGAGCTGCTGTGTGAGAAGGCAATTGGCACAGGGAACCGGCCAATGGGGGCAGGAGAGGCTCTGCGAAGAGTTTTGGAGTGTCTGGCTTCTGGAATCCTCATGGCTGGTGAGTAGTCTCAAAGCGAAGACAGCGGCGAAGACATGTCCTCCCACCTCTGCTTAATTAATATAGTAGTAATTCCACATCACAAGCCAAAAGATGTCATAATTTGCCTGTTGGTTTTTAGATGGTGCTGGAATCTGTGATCCATGTGAGAAGGAGCTGACAGATGCTATTGGCCACCTGGACCTCCAGCAGAGGGAGGACCTCACACAGAGTGCCCAGGTGAGTCACATCTACACCCACAGGGCCTACCGAGTGGGGCAGTGGTCTAAGGCACTGCATCGCAGTTGCTAACTGTACCCCTAGAGATCCTGGTTCGAGTCCAGACCGGGAGACCCAGCTGCGCACAATTGGCCCAGCGTCGTCCGGGTTAGGGGAGGGTTTGGCTGGCAGGGATGTCCTTGTCCCATCACGCTTTAGCGACTCCTGTGGCAGACCGGGCGTGCACATCGCCAGGTGTGCTGTTTTTCCTCCGACACATTGCTGCACTGCTTCTGGGTTAAGCAGGCATTGTGTCAAGAAGCAGTGCAGCTTGGTTGGGTCGCGTTTCGGGGGACGAGTCCGTCCGGGAGTTGCAGCAATGAGACAAGATTAACTACCAATTGGATACCGCAAAATTGGGGAGAATTTTTTTTGTGTGTTTTCTACACCAACGACAGGGTGTGATTATGGTGAATGAACATGTGATTTCTTTCCATCTGTTTTCAGCATGCCTTAAGGCTGTCTGCCTTCGGACAGCTTCACAAAGTTCTAGGGATGGACCCCCTTCCTTCCAAAATGCCCCGGAAACCCAGGAGCGAGACCCCCATTGACTATACAGGTAAGCCAGGCTGCAGACGTGTGCATACAACTTAGTGTCCATATTTTGAAAGGCTCAGCAGTCCCTGTGTTTTTGTTGCAGTCCAAATCCCCCCCAGTACAACCTACGCCCCACCAATGAAGAGGCCTATCGAGGAGGAGGAAGGAGGGGAGGACAAAAGTCCAAACAAGAAAAAAAAGAAGCTGCAAAAGAAATGTAGGTGTTGCTTAGTTCTTCCTGTTCTTCACAGTTCTTCAGTGTTGTCATGCAAATTCAGCTACTCTTTTTAATTTCCCCCTTGGCTGGACCCAAAATTTTAAGTGGCAGTGTTTTTAATCCTAATCTTCACTAGCCCCAGATGAGAAGTCGGAGCCTCCCCAGGCCATGAATGCTCTGATGAGGCTGAACCAGCTGAAGCCTGGCCTGCAGTATAAACTCCTCTCCCAAACTGGCCCGGTGCACGTACCAGTCTTCACCATGGCTGTGGAAGTGGACGGCAAGAGCTTTGAAGCCTCAGGCCCATCCAAACGCACTGCCAAGCTTCACGTTGCTGTCAAGGTGAGTGGGTGTATGGTGTAGATGTTCTAAGCGTTTGGTGTGTTGTCGTGAAATCAGAGGATTGTAACTATTGTCTGCTGCGCTTCACATATTTTCTTTTCCAATCTTTTGCCTGGCCCAATCATAGGTCCTCCAGGATATGGGCCTCCCCACAGGTGTGGAGCTGAAGACTGCTGAGCCAGTGAAGACTGAGGTGGCAACGGCCATTGTGGAGGAGGTGAAACCCTGCATCACTCCCATCGCAATGGACACCGCAGCCACAGGGGCGGACAGCGTGGAGGCCACAGACGGTGCAGAGGTATGGGTCCTCGGAGTAGAACTCAAAACAATGTTTTTGGACACTAGGCTCGGTTTTGACTCCAGTTTTGTTGTATTGGTCTTGTTTACAGAGAAATGTCTGTTTTTCTTTGTCTTAGAGTGCTCGTCAACAGGGACCAATCCTGACCAAACATGGGAAGAACCCTGTGATGGAGCTAAACGAGAAGCGGCGCGGCCTCAAGTATGAGCTCATCTCAGAGACCGGAGGCAGCCACGACAAACGCTTCGTCATGGAGGTTAGTGTCTTAGGAGTGGAATAAGTGCCCATCCACCCTGCAACCAGACTGATGCCTTTTTTAGAATCAAACAGTAGATATCCAGCTGCTTCAATGATTGGAGGAGTTTACTTTATTTGCACCAAATCTCAATTTCATGTACATTTTAGAGGTATCTTTTTTTCAACTTAAAAAAAAATATATATTGGTTTTGAGAATTTACCCCTGCATCACTATACTGAGATACTTTGTCGTTTCTAACATTACATTTGGGTGTTTTTGGAGTTTTGTTTATCTGTGGCTCCCATACTGCAGAACGAGCAACAAGGAAGTATATTGGTGAGGTACATTTCTCAAAACAGTGTCTGGACACTTATATAGCAACATACAATTTTAAATCTCAAATTTTGTTCAAATAAAGGTAACTTGACCTTTTTTAAACATTGACAATAACACGAGCTTGGCTTTGACACATTCTTGGTCCCATGCTTTACCCTGTTCTTGCCTGAGTCTATGTATTGACCTGTCTTTCCTCCTGTTCCAGGTGGAGATAGACGAACAGAAGTTCCAAGGGACTGGATCCAATAAGAAGGTGGCCAAGGCCTATGCTGCCTTGGCAGCCCTGGACAAACTCTTCCCAGAGGGCTCTGTGACTGAGGCAGCCAAGAAGAAGAAACTCCCAATGGTAAGATTCCTTCTGTCTTACTGTATATATGTGCTTGCTATTGTTTGTAAAATATATTAACTGAGTAATTATGGTTGCTGCTGACCTGTCTGTCAATTTAGTCCTCTCGTGTTTGCTCCAACAGCATGGGTTTGGCATGATGGGTGACCCGACTGGTGACCCGGCAGCCACTCCCAGGGGCAGAGGTAGAGGGCGTGGCAGGGGGAGGGGCCGAGGGTTCAATAATGGTGGCAGCTATGGTCAAGGTAAAACAGCTATATGCTACCTACAGTGCCCTCAAAGTATTCACACCCCTTTACTTTCTCCACATTTTGTTACAGCCTGAATTTAAAATGTATTAAATGTATTTTGTCACTGGCCAACACACATTGCCCTAATGTACAATTATTATTTTTTTTTTATAAAATAAAATTACTGCCCCATCTCTGTACCCCGCCCCGCACAAGCAATTATTTGTTAGGTTCCTAAGTATAGCAGTGAATTTCGAACAGTTTCAACCACAAAGACCAGGGAGGTTTTCCAATGACTCGCAAAGAAGGGCACTTATTGGTAGATGTTTTTTTTTTTTAAGCAGACACTAAATATCTCTGAGCATGGTGAAGTTGTTAATTACACTTTGGATGGCGTATCAATACACCCAGTCACTACAAAGATAGTGTTTCTTCCCAACTCAGTTGCCAGAGAGGAGGGAAACCGCTCAGGGATTTCACCAAGGCCAATGGTAACTTTAAAATGGGTAGAGTTTAATGGCTGTGATAGGAGTAACTGAGGATGGGTCAACATTGTAGTTACTCCACAACACTAACCTAATTGACATTTAAAAGGAAGCCTGTACAAAGTTTAAAAATATTCTAAAACATGCATCCTGTTTGCAGCAAGGCACTAAACTAATACTGCAAAATAATGTGGCAAAGCAATTAACTCTTTGTCCTGAATACAGTGTGTTATGTTTGGGGTAAATCCAATACAGAGTAACACCATATTTTCAAACGCAGTGGTGGCTGCATCATGGGGCGGCAGGGTAGCCTAGTGGTTAGAGCGTTGGACTAGCAACCGGAAGGTGGCAAGTTCAAATCCCCGAGCTGACAAGGTACAAATCTGGCATTCTGCCCCTGAACAGGCAGTTAACCCACTGTTCCTAGGCTGTCATTGAAAATAAGAATTTGTTCTTAACTGACTTGCCTTGTAAAAAAAATATATAAAAAAATCATGTTATGGATATTCTTGTAATCTTTAAGAACTGGGTTTTTCAGGATAAAAAAGAAACTGAGTGGAGCTAAGCACAAACAAAATCTTAGAGAAAAACCTGGTTGACTTCTTTCGCTCAGGCAGTGGGAGGTGATGGCAGGACAATAACCGAACATACAAGGCCAATTAAGCACAGGAGTTGCTTATCAAGAAGACATTGAATGTTCCGGAGTTGCCTAGTTACAGATTTGACTTAAATCAGCTTGTAAATCTTTGGCAAGATTTGAAAATTGCTTTCTAACAAGTGACCAACCACAAACTTGAGAGCTTGAATAAAAAAAACTATGAAATGTGCAAATATTGTACAATCCAGGTGTGTAAAGCTCTTAGACTTACCCAGAAAGACTCTCAGCTGTAATTACTGCCAAAGGTGATTCTAACATGTATTGACCCAGGGGTGAGAATATTTATGTAAATTAGTGTGTATATATATTTTTTTCTTGGGGGGGGGGGTCCATAAACATGTTTTGCCTTTGTCATTATGGGTGATTGTGTGTAGACTGTCAGGTCAGAAAAACAAATATTTTTCATTCGGGCTCTAATACAATAAAATGTGGAGTAAGTCATGGGGTATGAGTACTTTCTGAAGGCACTACATGCAATTATTGTGTATTCTGTCCCTGAATTTACTTTATGCTGTAAATACTGTTTTTCAACATTAAATGGTAGGCAGCATCTCACGTCAGCTGAGAAATGTAATGGTTGGTTTGCTTAACTCTTCAGGTGGCTATGGAAGTTATGGATATGGGAACAATGGAAACTCTGGTGGCTATAGTGAGTATTGATTTTCCCTTATCCTCATCTTCCAATCCCTGGAATAGTCTTGCGACTCAGTCTGGTTTTCATTTGATATGTCCACCTTTATCATGAGGACACTACAAGAGGGTTTCTCACTCTACTCGCATTGTAAGATAAGCAGAAGTTCAGTGTGGTTTGATCAGAGCACAACATGCTCAGCCATCTTGGTGGAGAGTTAGTGGCATACATCTGGAGGTCTCCAACAATACAAGATCTGGAAATCTTATTTAAAAATCTATAATCAAAGTATATTTTTGTTTTGGAGAGTATGCCATTGAATGTCATCTAAACAAACTACCAAAGAAGGAACTTGAGTGCTCTTATTCCTGGTTCGATTATGATTTTACATTTCTCTGCTTTGTTAAGCCACAGGACTCAATCTATATCACTTTGACAACCCCCCCCCCCCCCCCTACCAGCAGCCTGTTCTGAGGAAACACCTTCTTGAGCGTGACAGGAGCAGAGAAATCTAAAAGTCACAACAAACAAAAAAAGAAGTTTTGAAAACAATTTGACCAAGTCATTGACACATGCCACTTTTTATGGCAAAAAACCAAACCAATCTAATTCAATTTTTCCTTCTCTGCTCTGTCTCATTCTTTAGGTGACTTTGTCTCAGACTGCTATGGCTACCACGAGTTTGCGACATAGATCATCCCAATCTTTTAAATCAAAACAAAATGTAGAGAAAGAGGAGCAAACTATAGTGTTCCTGCAACATGAACTCCAATCACTCCCCTGGGAAAAAACTCCCTTTGCTTAACCGCTACGACTCATGTCCCAACGCCTAGAGAGATGGGAGGCCAGTGAGTGCTTGTTGCCTTTGGTCACCTTCCATACCCTCTGCCAACCCTGGGACGTACCTGGACACCTGGATATGCCAAAAGCCACAGGCACACTTTCCCAATAGACTGCCTTCCTTAGTGGAATTGAGACCAGAGCATTATGGTTGGCTGATGGATAATGGCCCACTGTGATGACATGCACATTGGAGTGGGTCAGACTGGGGAGATTGATCCCATTGTGGCCATCTGTCTTGAATGTCTACACACACAAAAAAGTTATTTCTTATGTGAACGGTCTTATTTCATTTTGTTGTCTGAAAATGTATTATCAATCACCTCATTGTCAATGTTTTTATTTTATTTAGCATCTTGTTATGAGAACATGAGGCTGCTTTGAATATTTGCAGTTTTTTTATTAAAATGTCAGAATTGCTAAATTGTGGCTATTGATGCATGATGGTGGTTACATGCTAGTCTTACTTTGAAAATGATAACGTTCACAATGCCCCTCATTTACCTCACACGTGAGGCACCTTTAGGCATGAAAGAACCACAGCGTTGTTGATACTTGCACAAGACTGATTTTGACATTCTGCGTTATGATTGTGAAGTAAAAATAGTCTTGTATGTTTTTAAAAAATAAATGTGATATCCCATACAATAATGTGGTACTACAATTTTAGTGAAACACTTCACTTTCTTGAAAATGCAATGTATTAATCTTCACAAGCATGGGTGTGACAGCAGTAGAACTCTACAAAACCCCCTCTTAATTTCATGCCTCTTTCTTTTAGATTATTACAATAGTGGAGCAAATGGTGGGGCTGCGGCTGCTGGCACCGTTACTGAAGTCGCTGCGGCCAGCACTACAGGCGTGACAGCTACAGGAACCTATGGTTCATACTACCAGAATGATGGGGGCTACTCCACCCCATCTCCAGCTCCCAAAGCCCCTGTCAAAAAGGAGGCCAAGTCTACCTTCCCTGGACCGCCAGGTGTTGGTGGGGGGGCCCAAGGGGCCTACCAGACCACCCCTGGCCAGAGTGCCTATAACCAGTATGGCCAGGGCTATGGGCAAGGCAATAAGACCTTCAATCAAAACCAGGCAGGAGTTTATCCTTACAGCACTGCCTACCCCAGCCAGGTGACAGGCAGCACTGTTGCCAGCCAAGACTACAGTTACGACGGTAAGATGGATTTTCGGCACAGGGAATCACAAGTTCAACGTACCCTAAACTCTTGATAAAACAGCTTCACTAATCAACTTCCTCTTCCATAGGTTACGGAAATCAGTCAAATTACAACGCACAGGCAGGAGCCAACCAGAGCTATGGTGCAAATCCAGCACCATACCACAACCCAGTAGGATACGGCAGGGGAGACCCCACCGTGAACTACCAGTACAGATAGACTGAATCCGCTCTCTGCATACTCCCAACTGAGCCCCACAGTACCACCCCACAACCCTGTCACAAGTGTTCTCCAAAGAAGCGATGGTGGCTGTTCTGTGATCCATGGTTTTTCCATGTCTAAGTGCATTTTGGTTATTTAAAAAAAAAAGTAATAAACTGGACTTATTAGTTGGCAGCTCCCCACAGCTGTATCAAATGGTCTTTCATCAGTTTGGTCAGTGTTCAAGCTTGTATTTTATTTGTATGCACTCTACCAATTTCCCCTCCCCCATATCACTACCACCCAAAAAGAGGGAATGACACACCACTTCTTTTTTTTTTCCCAGCTATGATTTTATTTCTGTCAATACACAAACAGTTAACTATGTTGACCACTAGTTGTTTTTGGCTGATTTGTTTAAATTTTCATTTTACAATACAATGGGCCTGGAGAACTGCTTGCTTGTTGACGTATTTGCTTGTAATTTTAGACATTTATTTTTCAATGTTTTAGTTGACGTATTTCTGTAGTTTTAACTCCAACAAATAATTTTGGAAATGACTAGGAAGAGATTTTTAAATGTCAATTACATTTCTGGTCAAAGTAGATTTGGTGGTTGGGATGATTTAATTTTTTCTCAGAACTGTGTATAAGAAAGTGGTGTTTGTATCAATAAAGGACTTTTATTTTGGAGGAAAGTAACTTGTGTCGACCAAGCATTTCACTTCATGAAAGAGGCTCTCTACTAACCTTACGTTCCCTCCCAGATATCAGAAAATACATTGAAGTCAATATTGTGCAATGAAATGTTACATTTGTCCTTTTGGAGACGCTCCCATCCAGAGTGATTTAAGAACATTCATCTTGTTTTATTTCACCTTTATTTAACCAGGTAGGCAAGTTGAGAACAAGTTCTCATTTACAATTGCGACCTGGCCAAGATAAAGCATAGCAGTGTGAGCATACAGAGTTACACATGGAGTAAAACAAACAGTCAATAATACAGTATAAACAAGTCTAAATACGACGTGAGCAAATGAGGTGAGATAAGGGAGGTAAAGGCAAAAAAAGGCCATGGTGTCAAAGTAAATACAACATAGCAAGTAAAACACTGCAATGGTAGATTTGCAATGGAAGAATGTGCAAAGTAGAAATAAAAATAACGGGGTGCAAAGGAGCAAAATAAATTAAATACAGTAGGGAAAGAGGTAGTTGTTTGGGGCCAAACCACAGGTGGGCTATGTACAGTTGCAGCAATCTGAGCTGCTCTGACAGTTGGTGCCCAAAGCTAGTGAGGGAGATAAGTGCCTCCAGTTTCAGAGATTTTTGTAGTTCCTTCCAGTCATTGGCAGCAGAGAACTGGAAGGAGAGGCGGCCAAAGAAAGAATTGGTTTTGGGGGTGACCAGAGAGATATACCTGCTGGAGCGTGTGCTACAGGTGGGAGATGCTATGGTGACCAGCGAGCTGAGACAAGGGGGGACTTTACCTAGCAGGGTCCTGTAGATGACATGGAGCCAGTGGGTTTGGCGACGAGTATGAAGCGAGGGCCAGCCAACGAGAGCGTACAATGGTGGGTAGTATATGGGGCTTTGGTGACAAAACGGATTGCACTGTGATAGACTGCATCCAATTTGTTCTGTAGGGCATTGGAGGCTATCCTGCAAATGACATCGCCAAAGTCGAGGACCGGTAGGATAGTAAGTTCCACAAGGGTATGCCTGGCAGCATGAGTGAATGATGCCTTGTTGCGAAATAGGAAGCCAACTCTAGATTTAACTTTGTATTGGAGATGTTTGATATGGGTCTGGAAGGAGAGTTTACAGTCTAACCAGACACCTAAGTATTTGTAGTTGTCCACGTATTCTAAGTCAGAGCCGTCCAGAGTAGTGATCTTAAAATGACTAGGTGGGACAACCACAAATGTCATAATACATTTTTCCTCAAGGTATTCGTCAAACCTTGCTAGCTACAGCAAAATGAGTTAGCTGTCCAAAATTATAATCCGTAACAATTTTTGGATTTACCCAAACTCTAATTTATTCTGATTACATTCAGTATTTAGATTCCTTTCCCCATAAAAGGTATTGGAAGACAAATGTATGTTCCCAATTGAACCACATCTATTGTAGCGTAAATCAATGTTAGTTTACATTTACATAGCTGGCCATATGGATGTTAAATTGTACTTTATGGGTTGGCTATGTATGCTTCTTCTAATCTAACCCATCGCTTTCTACTACATATAATAGGATTATATCCTTACATTAAAAACCAAAGTCAGAATTCCAGTTATTCTAATAAAGGTCATACCCATTGATCTTCAAGAATAGGACTTGGAAATATGGAAGTATAAATTAGCCAAATTGTTTTACCGGAGCATAACCCAAAACGAAGGATTTATTAGCCAGGCCTACTCGGTTTATGATTTTGTTTGGGCTCATTGATTTGAGTTGAAAAATAAATGGTGAGCTCATGGAATGGCATGCATTGATCACTACTGAAAAGTACTATTTACGTGTGGAAAATGAATGCCATATGCTGCATTTGCTATATGCCTATTGTTTACCTTTTTGTTGGTGACACTTTATCTTGATAATATGCAGCTGTTTAAAGGGCAAATCCACAGAAAAACAATACGGACGCCGCCTCTGTTTTGGTAAAAAGCTGAGGGATGGGCCTGGAGAAATGTAACCACTGAGATTAATAGACCGATATTGATGCAAAGACTGACCATCCATGATACCAAAATTATTGTTTTAACCATGTGAGGCTATACGGTGTTTGTTCAGATTTACAATGTTTACAAACTGGAGAAAAACAGGCGCATATTTTGGTTTCTCATGGAGTGTGACAGTTGAACTAGGCTCATGAAGCTTTAGTTATATTCTTCAAGAATCAATGATATAAATACAGTAGAAAAAGTCTATATACAGTGTGTGCAAATGAGGTAAGATAAGGGAGATAAGACAATAAAATAGGCCATAGTGGCAAGGTAATTCTGATATAGCAATTAAACACTGGAATGATAGATGTGCAGAAGATGAATGTGCAAGTAGAGATAATGGGGTGCAAAGGAGCAAAATAAATACAATATGGGGATGAGGTAGTTGGATGGGCTATTTACAGATGGGCTATGTACAGGTACAATGATCTGTGAGCTGCTCTGGCAGCTGGTGCTTAGTGAGGGAGATATGAGTCTCCAGCTTCAGTGATTTTTGCAGTTCGTTCCAGTCATTGGCAGCAGAGAACTGGAAGGAAAGGCGGCCAAAGTAGGAATTGGCTTTGGGGGTGACCAGTGAAATATACCTGCTGGAGCGCGTGCAGCTATGGTGACCAGTGAACGGAGATAAAGCGGGGCTTTACCTAGCAAAGATTTGTTGATGACCTGAAGCGAGTGGGTTTGGCGATGAGTATGAAGCGAGGGCCAGCCAACGAGAGCGTACAGGTCGCAGTGGTGGGTAGTATGTGGGGCTTTGGAGACAAAACGGATGGCACTGTGAGTAGAGTGTTCAAGGCTATTTTGTAAATGACATCGTCGAGGATCGGTAGGATAGTCAGTTTTACGAGGGTATGTTTGGCAGCATGAGTGAAGGATGCTTTGTTGCGAAATAGGAAGACGATTCTAGATTTAATTTTGGATTGGAGATGTTTAATGTGGGTCTGGAAGGAGAGTTTACAGTCTAACCAGACACCTAGGTATTTGTAGTTGTCCACATATTCTAGGAGTAGTGATGCTGGACGGGCGGGCAGGTGCGGGCAGCGATCGGTTGAAGAGCATGCATTTAGTTTTACTAGCATTTAAGAGCAGTTGGAGGCCACGGAAGGAGTGCTGTATGGCATTGACGCTTGTCTGGAGGTTTGTTAAGACAGTGTCCAAAGACGTGCCAGAAGTATACAGAATGGTGTCGCCTGCGTAGAGGTGGATCAGATAATCACCAGCAGCAAGAGCGACATCATTGATATATACAAAGAAAAGAGTCGTCCCGAGAATTGAACCCTGTGGCAACCCCATAGAGACTGCTAGAGGTCCGGACAACAGGCCCTCAGATTTGACACACTGACCTTTATCAGAGAAGTAGTTGGTGAACCAGGCGAGGCAGTCATTTGAGAAACCAAGGCTGTTGAGTTTGCTGATAAGAATGTGGTGATTGACAGAGTCGAAAGCCTTGGCCAAGTCGATGAATACGGCTGCACAGTATTGTCTTTATCGAAGGCAGTTATTATATCGTTTAGGACCTTGAGCATGGCTGAGGTGCACCCATGACCAGCTCGGAAACCCGATTGCATAGCAGAGAATGTACGGTGGGATTTGAAATGGTCGGTGATCTGTTTGTTAACTTTGTTTCCGAAGACCTTAAAAAGGCATAGATATAGGTCTGTAGCAGTTTGGGTCTAGAGTGTCTCCCCCTTTGAAGAGGGAGATGACCACGGCAGCTTTTCAATCTTTGGGGATCACAGACGATACAAAATAGTTTGGACAGGCTAGTAATAGGGGTTGCAACAATTTCGGCAGATCATTTTAGAAAGAGAAGGTCCAGATTGTCTAGCCCGGCTGATTTGTAGGGGTCCAGATTTTGCAGCTCTTTCAGAACATCAGCTATATCGATTTGGGTGAAGGAGAAATGGGGGAGGCTTGGGCGAGTTGCTGTGGGGGGTGCAGGGCAGTTGAGCGGGGTAGGGACAGCCAGCTGGGAGGAGGTGCTCTTATTCTCCATGGACTTTAGTGTCCCAGAACTTTTTTGAGTTTGTGCTACAGGATGCGGATTTCTGTGTGAAAAAGCTAGCCTTAGCTTTCCTAACTGCTTGTTTATATTGGTTCCTAACTTCCCTGAAAAGTTGCATATCACCGGGGCTATTTGATGCTAATGCAGTACGCCGCAGGATGTTTTTGTGCTGGTCAACCCTTTTAAGCCTATCAAAAGTGGGCAAGTTTGAGCATGTGTCCGTTAGGCCTATGGATTAAAAAATATATTTTATCTGCATGAATTAGATTGAGCAATAAAAGCCCCACTTTTATTCCATAGGCTGGGATCCGCACTATGCAGCTGTTGCAAGAGCACATTTTTCACTGGCTGTCCACTGGTTTCAAAAACAATGATTGATAGGCAGCTTGACCATTTGAATTCAACCATTATTGGGTTCAAATACACTTAAATTTGTGAACACCAATCCACAGCAACCACAATCCGTAAGGCGCAAATAGATAAATGAGAGCGCAGCAGTGTGATTCACATCAATGAGCTATGTAGATATCTGTATCCCCTTAGACTACACCACTGCTGTTATCCTTACCTCCAAGCGTTTATTCAAATTGGATAATCTTTGGATGCCGACAGCAGTCACACCATTGGAAGACATAGCTTGGACTGTAGCCTACAAAAGCCAATTCCTGCTCTTTTCCCGCAATCCATTAAACACATTTAGTGTGTCATCATAGTCCTCTCTGACTTGTGGTCAGACTCGCTTAGGTGAAACAAACTTAAATTTGACTTAAATGTCATTGTGAAAACAGAGAAGTGCCAAATATTTTTTTTCGCAAACATCCTTTCTGAATTTAAAAGTAGTCCTCGAAGTAATCATCTAGTTTTTAAAAAGGATCTGTAATCAGATTCTAATATTTTTGCTGGTTACGTAACGGATTACAGTTACCGTTTTTTTAAAATCTCTTACATATAAAGGATTACATATAATCCGTTACTCCCCAACCCTGTTCAGATGTAGCCTGAATGAGGTGAACGTGGTGAATTGTGATGAAGTGTCATGCTCTGACAGTTTCATCAGAAACCGGGATAACAACAGCTCATTGCCCTTACAACGCTGGGACAGCAGCATATGATCCAGCTTTTTGGTTTGCGACCAACTCCTACAAATAACATTACATTAAGTGTCAAACAGATTGGATGAATCTACGTATCGGGTACTTGATGAAGTGTTAAAATGTGTATCGATACAAACAGGAAAGACATAGTTTATCAACTGATTCCTCATTAGAGTTGTCTGTGGAACTTGTTTGTGCCACAGCCCACTGAAAGCAGAAAAGCAATGGCATTACATGTCAAAATGTTTGATTTGATTAATACCATTTACATCTTAACCAAAAGGCCTTTCCATTTGTGGTCAGCATACTCTGCTTACCCCAATTTGAGCTGATCTGGATGTCTCTCTCTGCCCCTCTCTTTCTGCTTCAGCACTGACTGTCAGTCTCGAGAAGCCACGGTGGGATGCCAGCTAGGTGTTTGTACCTACAGATGGTAGAGTAGAGACGGGCTCTGGTACCATCACCACATCAGGAATTACCTGCTCAGTCTTGATGTCTTTCGATGGAGTCAGAGGAAGCTTGGGAAAAATGCTGGACTGTTAGGGTGAGCCAGGGTGATCATGTCTGCCACCACCAAACACTGTTCTATGTCTGCTATGAAGGTCTCGATTTTCAGGCTATTTTCTGGGCGAAACAACTTTGTATAATCGTCGTACAGTATGCCATGCTTCTTGTCATTTGTGCAATGAATCTGGTGATACAGTTTTGTCAGATCTCACAAATGCTCTGCTCATATGAGCTCTTGACACGAAGCCCAGAACCAAGGTAAGCAGGTGTTCAACTACAGCTTGTTACAGAGTGAAAAGCTTTGGTCTGTGATCTTGGCTTCAGGGTAGATCCACCCTACAAATCTGCAGAATAAGTATTTGAAGACAAACTCGTAGTTAATACCAATATCTGGACTCACTAAAAACATATCAGTCTCTTATGGACAGAAGTTACAAATTCTAAAACCTGCCTTGGTTCAAGACAGAGGTTGGCCATCGTTTTCAACACTGTGACTCCTTAAAATAAATCTAGCTTGCTCACAACACAATCAATGAGCTGCCAGTCATGCAAGTCTATGATTTTGTTTTTTTGGGTGTCATTGTATATCTGAATGTGCAAGAGAGAGACATTGCACCTCATAGTGTCTGAGTGAACCAGCAAGTCCTCTTCTGTTGGAGTCCTATTCCTAGTAGCCTCCGATAAGAGTCTGAGGGTAGTGCTGACTGTTACATTGAGACTGCTGGGACCCTTAAATACATTCTTAACTTTAGCTGTGATCTCCGCAGTAATGGTGTTGTGCAGGTGTGTGTCACCTGTGCTTAGTTTGTCAGTCAGGAGTTTAGTAGTGCCAAACAGGTGCTCTAGCTTCCTGAGCATGTTTTGGAAGATCTTCTCAGCTGTAGGTATGGAAAATGTGGTGGAAAATCGGTTCAAATATGACGCTTTCAAGAACTTTGTGAAATCAATAGGCTTTTAATAAAAAAGTATCGCAAGCCGGAGTGGTCCGCGGAACACACACACTTTTTCAGAGCACTCGCTCTGATTTATACACATACAACATATGAGTCCATCCCACATGCAAATGAAGTTACATCCCAATCCGTGCATCCTGCTTGTTCAGCCCAATAACGCCCATATCTGCTTTCCGTCAGATTATAATGATGACAAGACCCTTGCTTTTTCCCTGCACTCAGCTTAATGCATTCTCCTGTTTGTGTGTTATCTAGGGTCAGCAGACTATGTGTCTCCTCTGTTTTTAGCATGTCCAGCTATACTAAAAATACTATACATTCCTCTATGCTATAGGCTTGCTTTGTCTCTGCACTTAGCTCAATGTGTGTCTTTATCTCGGATCAGCAGACTATGTGTCTCCTCTGTCATTCCTTCAGCATCTCCATGTCCTAAAAATATGTGGGCTATGTCTATAATTCATCAGTTGGTCATTTGGCTGACCCCCTCCTTTGTATATCCCTCTGACCTTTGTATGTCCAGCTGTCCTAGGCGCCTATGTGTCGCCTTCTCTTCATGTGGTTGTCTAAGATCAGCAGACTATACATCTATGGCCTCCTCTGTTCTCCTCTCCTATACAATAGACAATGTATTTTACCAGAATGGCAAATGCACTCTATAAGTGTATCTCTCTCTTGTGTTACAGTATTTATGTTCCTCCATATATGTACATAATTTCTCCCATAAAAACTAGAGGTGCATTCAACAAGGCTTCCGTTTGCAAACCCTCGCGGCTAACTATGTTTGTTTTCAACAGAGTTGGTTGAATGTTCCATTTCTGTTAGTTATTGAAAAAACTGATATGGATGCAGCAAGAAGAGCAGCTGTACTTGCTGCAGCTAGAGCAATTGTGGATTTTTCACATTTATTTTGGTCCCCATCTTATTGAAGCACTGCTTCCCCTACTAGCAGTTGCTTTTGATGAGCTTGGAGATGAGTCCGTGAGAATACCTTTTCAAACTGTTAGCTAACGTTAGCAAACGTTCACAGTCAACATCAAGCTAACAGCGTTCGCAAATGTTTTCTATTGTTGAAGGGTTAGCTAATGTGCTAAATAGTTACAAAGTAGCTCAAATGCTAAAGTTATTCTGTGATAAGATTCTAATTTGGAACCTTTAGTTTGCCTTACAGTAAGGAACATGACAGTTTGCCAAAAGGCACCTAAAAGACTCTGACCATGAGAAACAAGATTCTCTGGTCTGATGAAACTAAGATTGAACTATTTGGCCTGAATGCCAAGCGTAACGTCTGGAGGAAACCATCACCATCCCTACGGTGAAGCATGGTGGTGGCAGAATAATGCTATGGGGATGTTTTTCTACGGCAGGGACTGGGAGACTAGTCAGAAACGAGGCAAAGATGAATGGAGCAAAGTACAGAGAGAGCTTTGATGAAAACCTGCTCCAGAGGGCTCAGGACCTGCACTGTATATACTGCTTTGAGTGATGAACGCACAGCTTTCTTTCTGCATAGGTGTATTACAGGCAATTGAGCCAAATATACACTGAACAAAAATATAAACGCAACATGCAACCATTTCAAAGATTTTACTGAGTTACAGTTCATATAAGGAAATCAGACAATTGAAATACATTTATTAGGCCCTAAATCTATGGATTTCACATGACTGAGAATAAAGATATGCATCTGTTGGTCACAGATGCCAACAAAAGAAAAAGTAGGGGCGTGGATTAGAAAACTATTCAGTATCTGCTGTGACCAGCATTTGGCTCATGCAGCATGACACATCTCCTTTGCATAGAGTTGATCAGGCCTGTGGAATGTTGTCCCACTCCTTTTGAATGGCTGTGTGAAATTACTGGATATTGGTGGGAACTGGAACATGCTGTCTTACACGTCGATACAGAGCATCCAAAACATGTTCAATGGGAAAAAGTGTCTGGTGAGTGTGCAGGCCATGAAGAACTGGGACATTTTTAGCTTCCAGGAATTATGTACAGATTCTTGCAACATGGAGCTGTGCAATATCATGCTGACACATTAGGTGAAGGTGGAAGATGAATGGCACGAAAATGGGCCTCAGGATCTCACCACAATGTCTCTTTGCATTCAAATTGCCATCAATTGTGTTCATTGTACATAGCTTATGCCTGCCCATATTATAGCCCCACCGCCACCATGGGGCACTCTGTTCACAACGTTGACATCAGCAAACTGAATGCCCACATGACGCTATCTGCTATCTGCCCGGTACAGTTGAAACTGGGATTCATCCGTGAAGAGCCAGTTGGCCATCGAAGGTCAGCATTTGCCCACTGAAGTCAGTTACGACACCAAACTGCAGTCAGGTCAAGACCCTGTTGAGGATGATGAGTACGTAGATGTGCTTACCTGATGAGCTTACCTTATCAGTCACGCAAATCCACAGTTTCATCAGCTGTCCGGGTGGCTGGGCTCAGACAATCCCGCAGGTGAAGAAGCCGGAGGTGTTGGGCTGCAGTTGTGTGGCCGTTTGGACGTACTGCCAAATTTTCCAAAATGACGGAGGCGGCTTATGGTAGAGAAATGAACATCCTGTTAACAGCTCTGGTGGACATTCCTGCTCTCGGCAAGCCAATTGCAAAAGTTGAGACATCGGCCAGGTCGCAATTGTAAATGAGAACTTGTTCTCAACTTGCCTACCTGGTTAAATAAAGGTGAAATAAATAAATGTTGTGTGACAAAATTGCACATCTTAGAGTGGCCTATCATTGTCCCAGCACAAGGTGCACCTGTGTAATGATCATGCATTTTAATCAGCTTCTTGATATGCCACACCTGTCAGGTAAATGGATTAGCTTGGCAAAGGAAAAATGCTCACTAACAGGGATGTAAACAAGTTTGTGTAACAAAATTTGAGCGAAATAAGCTTTTTCTCTGTATGGAACATTTCTGGGAACTTTAATTCCAGCTCATGAAACACGGGACCAACAATTGACATTTACATTATTTTATATTTGGTACAGCTATCCATCTGGATTTCCGTGTCTGTTTCCATTAGTCTTTTTTGAATCTCTCAACAAAGAATATGTGTAGTAATTTGCTTTTGTGTAAAGTAAAATTGTATTATATTTCTATTGAAATATTCGTTCCAGTTATAGGCAAACACGTCATAGTCCCCTTTCGTGCGACAATCCTGGTGTTGATTGCCATTCAGAAAAACAGAATTGCAACTGTTGATCTTACATCCATTTAAACTTCACCTACCTACAACAAGCACAATATTTCCAAGATATATCAGTTCAGTCATTCAACTATATCCATTCTCATCCTCAGTCGCAATTCAGTCACTGTCAGTACATTGCATGCAATGCAAGGGATAAATCAAGTGTGTAGTGGATTTTTTTAAATTCTCAAGATGTAAATTCAGGTATTAATTTTCGCTTATTCTGAGGAGTTTACGGTATTTCAAAAATACGGGCTCTTGTATTCCAGTACTTTCGACATATACAATACTGAGCTCACTACCGGTCTCTTTTCGGCTTCGCTGTGACAAGCATGGCTGACACTGGTCTTGTAGAAACGCTTCTTCAGCGGGTGGAAAAGGTGGACGGTGGTCTCGACAGTCAGGATGTTGCAACCAGTCTTGGTGTGGACCACCAAGCTATCGTCGGGGCTGTGAAGAGCCTACAGGCACTTGGTGATGTGAGTTTACCTGCCCGTGTTGAAGCGGAAGTTAAGCGACCGTCCACTTTGTTCATTCGGCGGAGAACTTAAGGACACAGCTGATGCTTAAACCGACTAGGAAAAACCTAAAACTGACCATTACCTTAACCCTAACCTAATTTTAATAAATTATGTAATTAAATATAGTTTTGGGCGTCAAGCGTGTACTTATAGCATTTTTCTGTTCATTATATGATGATGGGCGATTGGATAGGAAAGTGATGCAATAGGGACGTAAACGGGATCATGTTAGCCAGCTAGTTAGCAACCTTCTATTGTGAAGACTAAATAATTGTAGACCATGAATAACTACATAATTTAGCTACTCTTATTGAATACAGTGACAATGCTACTACAGACTTGCAACCCTGTGAAGACACACAGAACAATCCAACAATGCAATGTACAATGCAATGTGGACTACAATCCAAGGCAATGGTGACTGTTCAGACTGAATGTTCAGCTGCACTGCTAATCAGCGAACTTGACTAAAAACTGAGACATTTTCAATATTAGCTTTTATTGAATCGTCATTAAGGCAATCTACCAACGTTTGATACACCTAGCTGGCTACTACTTGTACAGGATGGTAATTAATGGAAGCTTCTCTAATGTCAAACATGTAAGTGTGGTGTACAGCTCTCCAGGCCCTCTCTTTTCTATTTTTGCCAATGACCTGCCACTGGCATTAAACAAAGCATGTGTGTCCATGTATGCTGATGATTCAATCATATACACATCAGCAACCACAGCTAATGAAGTCACTGGAGCCCTTAACAAAGAGTTGCAGTCTGTTTTGGAATGGGTGGCCAGTAATAAACTGGTCCTGAACATCTCTTAAACTAAGAGCATTGTATTTGGTACAAATCATTCCGTAAGTGCTAGACCTCAGCTGAATCTGGTAATGAATGGTGTGGCTTTTGAACATGTTAAGGAGACTAAATTACTTGGTGTTACCTTAGATTGTGAACTGGCATGGTCAAAACATATAGATTCAATTAGAGGCCGACCGATTATGATCTTTCAACACCGATACCGATTATTGGAGGACAAAAAAAAGCCGCTACCGATTAATGGGCCTATTTAAAAAAAAATAATAATAATAATAAAAAAAAAATGTATTTGTAATAATGACAATTACAACAATACTGAATGAACACTTATTTTAACTTAATACATCAATAAAATCAATTTAGCTTCAAATAAATAATGAAACATGTTCAATTTGGTTTAAATAGTGCAAAAACAAAGTGTTGGAGAAGAAAGTAAATGCAATATGTGTCATGTAAGAAAGCTAACGTTTAAGTTCCTTGCTCAGAACATGAGAACATATGAAAGCTAGTGGTTCCTTTTAACATGAGTCTTCAATATTCCCAGGTAAGAAGTTTTAGGTTGTAGTTATTATAGGACTATTTCTCTCTATACGATTTGTATTTCATATACCTTTGACTATTGGATGTTCTTATAGGCACTTTATTATTGCCAGTGTAACAGATTAGCTTCCATCCCTCTCATCGCTCCTACCTGGGCTCGAACCAGGAACACAGCGACAACAGCCACCCTCGAAGCAGCGTTACCCATGCAGAGCAAGGGGAACAACTACTCCAAGTCTCAGAGCGAGTGACGTTTGAAATGCTATTAGTAACGCACCCTGCTAACTAGCTAGCCATTTCACATCAGTTACACCAGCCTAATCTTGGGAGTTGATAGGCTTGAAGTCATAAACAGAGCAATGCTTGAAGCATTGCAAAGAGCTGCTTGCAAAACGCACAAAAGTCCTGTTTGAATGAATGCTTATGAGCCTGCTGGTACCTACCATCGCTCAGTCAGACTGCTATATCAAGTCATAGACTTAATTATAACATAATAACACACAGAAATATGAGCCTTAGGTCATTAATATGGTCGAATCCGGAAACTATCTTCTCGAAAACAAAATGTTTATTCTTTCTGAAATACGGAACCGTTCCGTATTTTATCTAACGTGTGGCATCCAAAAGTCTAAATATTCCTGTTACATTGCACAACCTTCAATGTTATGTCATAATTATGTAAAAATCTGGCAAATTAATTCGCAATGAGCCAGGCGGCCCAAACTGTTGCATATACCCTGACTCTACGTGCAATGAACGCAAGAGAAGTGACACAATTTCACCTGGTTAATATTGCATGCTAACCTGGATTTCTTTTAGCTAAATATGCAGGTTTAAAAATATATACTTCTGTGTATTGATTTTATGAAAGGTATTGATGTTTATGGTTAGGTACAACGACAGTCCTTTTTTCCGAATGCGCACCGCATCGATTATATGCAACGCAGGACATGCTAGATAAACTAGTAATATCATCAACCATGTGTAGTTATAAATAGTGATTATGATTGGTTGATTGATTGTTTTTTATAAGATAAGTTTAATGCTAGCTAGCAACTTACCTTGGCTTCTTACTGCATTCACATAACAGGCAGGCTTCTCTTGAGGCAGGTGGTTAGAGTGTTGGACTAGTTAACCGTAAGGTTGCAAGATTGAATCCCCGAGCTGACGAGGTAAAAATCTGTTGTTCTGCCCCTGAACAAGGCAGTTAACCCACTGTTCCTAGGCCTTCATTGAAAATAAGAATGTGTTCTTAACTGACTTGCCTAGTTAAATAAAGGTGTAAAAAAAAAAAAGACGGTGTCCAAAAATACCGATTTCCGATTGTTATGAACTTGAAATCGGCCCTAATTAATCCATTCAATGGTTGTAAAGATGGGAAGAAGTCTAGACGTAATAAAGAGATGCTCTGCTTTTTTGACACCACACTCCAAAAAGCAAGTTCTGCAGGCTTTAGTTTAGTCTAATCTTGATTATTGTCCAGTTGTGTGGTCCAGTGCAGCAAGGAAAGGCCAAGTTATGCTGCATTTGGCCCAGAACATAGTGGCACGTTTGGCTCTTAATTGTAATCAGAGATAAATACTATGCATGCCAGTCTCTCTTGGCTAAGAGTTGAGGAGAGACTGACTGCATCACTTATTTTTATAAAAACATGAATGTGTTGAAAATCCCAAATTGTTTGCATAGTCAATTTACACACAGCTCTGTCACGCACACTTGTATCACAGACTTGCCACCAGGGGTCACTTCACAGTCCCCAAATCCAGAACAAATTCAAGAAAGCGTATAGTATTATATAGAGCCCTTATTGCATGGAACTTCCATCTCATTTCTCAAATAAACAGCAAACCTGGTTTCAAAAAACAGATAAAGCAATGCCTCTCCCCTATTTGACCTAGATAGTTTGTGTGTATGTGTTGATATGTAGGCTACGTGTGCCTTTAAAAAAAATGTATGTAGTTATTTTCTTGTCTATTGATATTCTGTATAATGTCATTCTGTATTATGTTTCATGTTTTGTGTTGACCCCAGGAAGAGTAATTGCTGCTTTTGCAACAGCTAATGGGGATCCTAATAAAATACGAAATACCATAAAGTCAACTTTGAGAAATTAGACCGAGTCAATAAATTGGGAGCTGTTATTGTCACTGGATCTAAAAATGAGCCCATGGTAAACGTATAATGTGCAGTGATAGCTAATTCATGATGTGTACACCAATCAGACCTTGAGAAGATAACCAAATTGGTGGTCCTCTGCCTCAAGCCTCCATTATGATTTTGATCATGGTTGTTTGTTTTCCTGCACAGGTGATCTCCGCTGAGCAGCGTTCCTCAAAGCACTGGGAGCTGACTGGGGAAGGCTGTGAGATAGCCGAGCAGGGCAGCCACGAGGCCAGAGTCGTTAGCTCCATCCCAGAGGAAGGGATGCCTCAGAGTCAGCTCATGGTGAGAGGACCTGCAGGGTGCCTGGACAAATAATATGTACCGTAATGTTATGTTTATTTGGATGAAAAACATCTGGCTGAAAAATAAAGAATTTAATTAAAGTTGGTCTTTACATTGTGATTTTGGGTCATAGCAATATACAGTATATGCTCCCTACTTGGAGCATTGGGGCAGTGTTTACAGATAGTTTTGTCTCTATTTCTGTGTAGAAACTAGCCTTTGGGAAGGTGGGTTTCAGCAAGGCCATGTCCAACAAGTGGATCCGTCTGGACAAGGGCCACGAGGGCGGCCCCAGGATCTTCAAGACTGTGAGTTTATCTTCACATCTGACTTGGTGTGCTTTGTGATTGAGTGTGAGTGTTGCTTTTATAATGGAGAAAATAAGTATGACACACAAGCATCAATTTCGTGTGTGTGTGTGTGTACCCAGGTGGAGCGCTTAGAAGACTTGGTGAGGGACAAGTTGCTCCTGGTACAGAAAGGCCAGGCGTCTGAACTGGAGGAGAAGGAGAAGAATGAGCTGAAGAAACGCAAACTGCTCTCTGAAGTGTAAGAATCAGACCGGTTGATAATATTTGACTACTGTGAAAATGTTTGTGAAATGTTAAATATATGCCTAACTGATATCTACCAGTAGATGGCAATATATGCCATTCAGCAGTACAACAGTGTTCAATCATCTGGCATCCAGGCATGTTCAGGATGCCCCAGTCACAACTAGCCTCAGCATAGTCTCATGCTGATGATGTTCTCTGACTTGTTGACCCTTAAGTGTTTAGTTGAATAACAGCTGAGAAATGCAGGTTTGGATTAGAATATAAATTATGTCATATCATAGTTACATAATATTCACAGATCAGATGTGAGTCAATGTTGTCGCCTTGTCTGAGTCGAGATGTCTAGTTCACCCAATGATATGAATACCCTAACATTGTGTTTATATACATTATTACTAAATGAATGCACCAGCTAAAGGACCACAAGTACTTTTTCTGGGTCCAGTCAGTCAGGATCCCAGTGGTGAGGTTAATACTGTACCTGGTGAGACTGTTGGCTCCGTCGCTAGCTCAGGCCATTGTTCCCTTCTCTGTCTGCCGTAAATGGCATGCTTCCAGCCCCAGGCTTTGTTCGGTTTTAATATCATAAATGAACAGCAGTATGAGAACTCAACCCTGTGACGTTCCACGCGTCCAGAGTTTAGACGCATTTAGCAACAGATTGTTAATTGTCTACTTCCTATTTGCTAAATAGTGTCCCAGGCACTCACCACCACATGTTCCCAATCTCCAATGTTCCCCAAGATGACACCTCTTGTGGCCTTTGTGACTCATGTGATATAACACTTTCAAATGACCACATTTATGCAGTTTGAATGAGAATGATTGTGTTTATTTCTTTGAATATTAGGACGGTCAAGTCCTATTGGATCACAAAGGGCAGCTGTTTCAGCACCACCATCACCAAGCAGGAGACAGAGCTCACCACAGAGATGATCGCTAGGTGAATCCTGCTCTGCTTTAACTGTCAACTTTGACATGGTCGCTCTATGATTGATAAGATGGATGAGGGATTCCTCATTCTGTATCTCTAACCTGCATGCTGCTGCTGAGGACCCTGTCCTAAGGCAAATGTATTAAGTGGTTCATTCTCTCACAGTGATGTCTGTGTCATTTCTATTCATATCACTGAATGTTGTAGTCAAATTGGCAGTGTTTTCATTAGGTACCGCGCATGATCCAATAAGTTTGGTCTTTACCTGGAAACTGCAGTCTCTCTCAAAATGCAGGTGATCTCTTGACCAAGCCTGGTTTTCATGTGATTGTCTGAAACAATTTGTTGGTTCTCGTAGTCCAAAATAGATGAATGAATATGCACTTGGTCTGCAATATCACGAGGGGATTTGGCACAGAACTGTATTCAGGTGTCCCAGAAAGGAAATGAGTGTTTTTGTTTATTTGCCTCCATGTTTTATCTGCACACAGACTTTGCTTGTGTTTGGCCATATACACAAATTCATTTGATGTTCTCTAGAACATATTATATGTTCTCCTCCAAATTGACCTATCTCTGGTCTGTGACAGTGGGAGCTGGAAGGAGAAGAAGTTCAAGCCTTATAACTTTGAGGCCATGGGTGTGGCCCTAGACTGTGGCCACCTGCATCCGCTCATGAAGGTCCGCACGCAGTTCAGACAGATCTTCCTGGAGATGGGGTCAGTCGCCTATCCTCTATTCTGCCCTTGCAGGACACCATCACTATACCCTATATAACTAATGTATGGTAAGACTAAGTTCTAAGACCTGTGTGTACTCACTCCTCCTGTCTCCTTCAGCTTCACTGAGATGCCCACCAACAACTTCATTGAGAGCTCCTTCTGGAACTTTGACTCCCTGTTTCAGCCCCAGCAGCACCCAGCCAGGGACCAACACGACACCTTCTTCCTGTCTGGTGAGCGACTGAGTGTCTCTGTGTGTCTGGACTTGATGCCCAGATAAGATCAAATGGTGCATTATTGATGATGCGCTGAAAGGAAATCTGATTTCCCTAGCTAAAACAGACTCTAGATTTCCATTAGATATAACTCATCATGTACCATCAGTATTATTTCCATTTAACTTACTGGTAACTGTGGCCCCTCCTATTATTATATGTCTCAGACCCAGCTCAGGCCCATGAGTTTCCCCAGGACTACCTGGAGAGAGTGAGGAAGGTCCATTCAGAGGGAGGCTTTGGATCACAGGGGTGAGAGCTAATCTTCCCCACAAATGCATATGCATGGATTTACACACACTCACCATGACCACAACCATGTTTTATTTTATTTTAATAATTAAATTAAAATATGAACCCCTTTCTCCCCAATTCTGTGGTATCCCATCGCTGCAACTCCCGTACAGACTCAGGAGAGGTGAAGGTCGAGAGCCATGGGTCCTCCGAAACACAACCAAGCTGCACTGATTCTTGACACAATGCCCACTTAATCCGGAAGCCAGCCACACCAATGTGTCGGATGAAACACTACACCTGGCGACCGTGTCAGTGTGCATTGTGCCCGGCCCGCCACAGGAGTCGCTAGTGCGTGATGGGACAAGAACATCCCTGCCGGCCAAACCCTCTTCTAACCCTAATTGTGCGCCACCCCATGGGTCTCCCGGTCGTGGCCGGCTGCAACAGAGCCTGGACTCGAACCAGGATCTCTAGTGCCTTAGACCACTGCGCCGCTCGGGAGACCCAACATGTTCTATTTTTAACGATGTCTGTCTTTGACAGGTACAAGTATGACTGGAAGATTGAGGAGGCTCAGAAGAACATCCTCCGTACTCACACCACAGCAGTCAGCGCTCGCATGCTGTATAAACTCGCTCAGCAGGTAACCCACTATCTACATTGGTTCATGCTGTCTTAGTATTTACTCAAATTAATTAGAAATCAATTGCATGATGTTACATTCTAACTGTGCAGCAATTGAGCAACTCCTCTGTAACCATTTCAAATGTTTCTTTCTACCAGGAAAAGTTCACCCCTGTCAAGTACTTCTCCATCGACAGAGTATTCCGTAATGAAACTCTGGATGCCACCCACTTGGCAGAGTTTCACCAGATTGAGGGAGTGGTGGCTGACTTTGGCCTTACCCTGGGTGACCTCATGGGCATCCTTCATCAGTTTTTCAATAAACTAGGTGAGGGCTCTACCAGTCAGGGTTGGGGTCAATTCCACTCATTCAATTCTCTCCCATGAAATGTAATTCAATTCAAATTCAAAGGTCAGTCTTTGAATTCAGAGATAATTCAATATTATCCCCAACAATTCCACAAAGTCCAATTAGAAATTACATTTCTTCAGGCTTTCAGGCTGATCATGTCACTGTTCAGACAGCCTAGCTATACTGGAAATATCGGAATACAGGTTGAAATGATTAAAAACAAATCCTACAGTAAATGTTTTATACTATATGCATTAATTCCATTAACTGGGAAATGTAAAAATATTGAAATCCAATTCCAAAGATGAAATGTTTTTACAATTCCATAACTTAAAAAATTTGAATGTAATTCAATGTACAATCTCATGAATGAGGGAATTCAAGAATTGAATTGGAATTTCAAATGAAATAGGAATTGACCCCCACCCTGCTTCCAGTACCTCGTTCTCTTTTCTTATTTTTTTTTTTACAGTGGGTTCAGTTGTCCGTACTGATGTGGCTTCTAATGCATCTTAATGCCTGTAGTATAACATGAGCTTGTTTCTCCTGTCAGATATAGTATTTCTGAGAAAGTAAATATATTTTCAATTTTCTCCAGGAATCACCAAATTACGCTTTAAACCGGCCTACAATCCATACACCGAGCCGAGCATGGAAGTGTTCAGCTATCATGAAGGTACAGTTATTGTGAATATCCTCAAACCCTGAAATGTCTCATGTTTGTGTGATATGTGTGTATAGGCTTTGGGCTTTTGTCTCACTCAAACCCAAAAGCCCATAGACAACGCAGTCCTATCCACACGGAATCCATCTTAAATGGTCCATTCCTGCTCTCTCCAGGGCTGAAGAAGTGGGTGGAGGTGGGGAACTCTGGGATGTTCAGGCCAGAGATGCTGCTGCCTATGGGGCTCCCTGAGGGGGTGACGGTCATCGCCTGGGGGCTGTCTCTGGAGAGGTGAGTCAATGACAAAGAAACACATTATCCTCTTCAACTACAACTGATCCTGGTGATGTAATGGAATTGACTGACCAACATTTGTCTAATACAAGATCTACAATACACAACCCCTTCTGCCTGGGAATTGCCAGGGACCTCACGATACGATATCACCATACTTAGGTGCCGATACGATATGTAGTCTAAAACATTGGGAACACCTGCTCTTTCCATGACAGACAAACTGTGTGAATCCAGGTGAAAGCTATGATCCCTTATTGATGTCACTTGTTAAATCCACTTCAAGGAGACAAGTTAAAGGATTTTGAAGCCTTGAGGCAATTGCGACATGGACATTCAGAGGGTGAATGGGCAAGACAAAATATTTAAGTGCCTTAAACGGGGTATGGTGATAGGTGCTAGGCGCACCGGTTTGAGTGTGTCAAGAACAGTAACGCTGCTGTTTTTTTTTCATGGTCAACAGTTTCCTGTGTGTATCAAGAATGGTCCACCACCCAAAGGACATCCAGCCATCTTGACTCAACTGTGGAAAGCATTGAAGTCAACTTGGGCCAGCATCCCTGTGGAATGCTTTCGACACCTTGTAGAATTGAGCCTGTTCTGATGGCCCACTCTTGGGCCAGCTATGTCACTGGAATTGACTCACATCAGCTCCATATCCATATCCCTTACCCTGACCTTAACCCTCTCATAACCAGATGCACAGTCTTAACTGTTAGTGTACTTGAATGGGACATGGGATTTCAATAGGAAAATGTGTCCAAAATGTGAAAATATACAATGTTATGCCTGTAATCCCAGTGTGATTTCCCATAGAGGGATTAATGGTGGACAGTAGTGTGGTCATGTCCCCAGATGTGCAGCCATGCTTCCAGCACACAACACCAGTCTGTTGGCCCACATGTCGACATGTTTACTTCTGGATTGTTATATCTGAGCAATGAGCATAAAACACCATATCGCCTAATGAGCCTAGAATAATGGTTTCCTCAGATGCAGGTCAGAATTGACCATTTAGATATATTTGTGCTGTACTACGGGTGCTTGAACCCTGGTGACACTGAGGACTTGCATCTATGAGAACAATCACTGCTAATGGATATAGTCAGTGAGCTGGGAAGGACCATATCATCTACTCTGTGTAATCGCTCTCCTCCATCCCCTCTGTCAATACAGACCTTTGTCTCTATCACCTGTTTGTCCTCTCTCTTTGCTGTCTTCCATCTCTCCTTATAATGTACTATGTCATCTTCCTGACACTCTTTCCTCTGCCCTTCTCTGTCTCCTTCAGGCCCACCATGATCAAGTATGGCATCAACAACATCCGTGAGCTGGTGGGACACAAGGTCAACCTACAGATGGTCTACGACAGCCCTGTGTGTCGACTGGACTCTTAGATTCTGTTCAGGCTTCCACTTGGACAGGCTCACATTACCATACACATCCCATCCAAGGCCTGTGTCATCAGGACCCCTTTGCTCATTAGTAACCATATGAACATTGAACAATCCCACGAACCCTTAATCTACCCTGGCCAGAGACTGCCAGAGAGACAGATCTGTCTGTTTGAGAGGGTGGGGAAGAGGACTTACTTTTCTCCTTATAGCTTGTCTGGGATTCTAGCTGGATTATTGCTGCTGTTTAGAAAGTGATACACATATTATATTTTAAACTTAATTTATGAAACAGTTATAACTCATCATTGGTCCTAATCAGTATCTATGCATGTGCTGAGGGGTAGGTAGTGCTAGTACTGTGTTCTCTGCTGATGTGTGCACTACATCAGAGCATAAGGAACTTCACCAGTGAGTCTTTTTTAATTTAAACGTTAGAATGCTGCACAGCGGCTACCTTTGAGCTCCTATGTAATGAAATGCTTGTACAGTAAAGATGCTATTTTGAAACCCTTTAGCCTTCCATACAAAACCAACCAACTCTGTGCTGTGTCCACTCAGTTCATGAGACAAATTAGAAATAGTTAAATAAAGATGTTTGAAAGGAGCACGATTTACGTCGTCAAGTCTAATGTAATTACCATTGGTAATACTGAGCTTTTGTTATTCTATTCTGGCTGTGCCAGGTCCGGTTTTAAACCTGTCAGAAGAACATTCTTGTTTTCCTCAATCTTGTGGCTGGTGCGTAACGTGGATTGGCATGTTGAATGATGTGTGCCAAGGTTTAACCCAGAGGATTTAGGAGTTATTTGTGTCATTCCAGTGAAGGTGGAATTACAAATCACCTTCATCGCCTCTAAGTCTCATGTCATCGTACACAGGGTAGATTTTTAGCTCTGTGTGCGCACAGGAGATAATTAACACATTAGAGCACTTTGGTTGTAAGTGTAACCTAAAATAACTTAATATGGTACTAAATAAAGAGTCAAGTCTATTCCTGTTAGTTTGTTTTAGGCATGTTTTTTGCTGGTAGCCTAGTTCATCCCCAATCCTTGCAAGATTCTGAATAAATTTGCTGTTGCGAAGAGATGTTCTACACTCTTCTGTTATGTATTAGTTAAGTCTTCCGTAGTCTGAATCACTGAGACTACGTTGTAATGCAAATCAGTATCCTGAGGAGCAATATTGAAGTTGTACTTCAGCCATGTGTAATCACTTCACTGGAATAGCTTCTCCTGAATGAACCTGGCACAGCGACGTCGTGGTACATGCAAGTCTGCCTGAGCATCCTGTGCTGTCTTTAGACGCTTACATGGAGCTGAATTCGGGAGTCTTTAAAAAACCGTGCATGCTATTGAGGCTGACTTGAGGGCACATAATAGATGCTGTTGAAAGTTTGTGACAAAGAGAATGATGTTCCGATGTTGCGTGCTCTGCCAATACTGGGAAATCCTGTGTCTGCTGCAATAATGGACAGACAGGATTAAAGGTTGTTTACTTAATCAAATGCAGGAACTCCTTAAGTCTTTCTGTTCAGCTAATCCTTCAACGTCTGGAAATAACATTTTAAACCGGAGTCTGGGAGTCCAAGCTAAGGGTTCCCCAGAACAAAACAATATATAGACAGAACAGATCAACCAAGTTTCTCTGTAGAACCTCTAATTATAGTTGGAACATACTTCTGGATGCAGTTTTATCCTACCAGGTACTAACTATCCTAACTATCTTCACAAGCACTGGGAAAGAAAAATGCTTCATAGGTATTTGTATCCAGTTTTATATGCAAATTTCAATTTAAATATATATTTTTATCCTGTGCAATCTGATCCTGTGTGTTCCGCTGCATCATATCATTTTTTTAGTTTCTAACTTGCAAAAGTTACACTACATACCCAAATCAATAATAACAACCGATGTAATAGCCATTTAGTTTGAACTTGGTACAAATATTTACTACTTCATTGAACATCTCAGCTTTGATGTGGTACTGTATAATTGTAGTCCCTTTTCATGTTCTGAAGATACAGACAGTAAAGTCAAATTCCTCAGTTGGCACAACCCAGTGGACAAACCTATTAGCTGATCCTTAATCGTGTTCACCCTCATACTCTCATTTCAACTCCAAAGCCACATCTGGGAGTCATTTTGCACACAGTTCCACATATATCACCATGAATGCAATGCTTTGCATTGATCAGAAAATCTGACATTTCGTCAAGTCAATGATTAATAAATTTAGGAGTTCATCAAAACATGATCTACCAAGTCCTGAGGGACTTGCTGAAAGTTTTATTTAAAGTAGCTTAGTTAAGATTTAGCAATAATCAGTTCCCTTGTTTAGCCTTTACCCTATAGGTCTCATTATTTCCCTTTGATCATTTGACTTTGATCTTGAAATGAAGCAACATTTATATTACAGAGGAATAGCAGTTTTTAGAGGCCCCCAAGTCTCCATGTTTTGATGGATACTGAAGCAGTATTTAAATGTTATTTAAGAACGGGGGCTGGTGTAGGCAGCTGATGGTTATAGGTTTGGGATGAAACGTGGCAAATCCTTTTCCATGGGATCAGTCTGGGTCATTTTGAATGTGTTGCACATCTTTAAATCATCATCTCATGGCAATAGCCATTGATTAACCCCTGTCCTGCACAGGGTCCATTCAGTAGACCAGGGGTTCTTAAACTTTTTCAGCTCGAGACGCAAATGAGAAATTGATCGTCCTCCCATGACCCAAATTAAGAATAAATAGTGTGTGATTGTAGATGTATCCTCATAACTCGTGACCCTCCTTTCACATACCCAGGGCCCACTCAAGGTCCCAACCCATAGTTTAATTAAGAAACCCTGCAGTAGACAATTCTATGTGTCAGTACAGGATGATACTGTATAGCACCAGCATGAAAGTTGTCTTCAAAAACTCCTTGTCAAGCTTTGGTTGCTGTGTGGTGTTAACATTTCAACCCATTTAGTTGTCTTGTTAATAACCTTAAGTAGGTCTGTTGAGTCCTGTGACGTGCTTGGTGTAATCAGAATCAACCAGTGACCACAGGGCTGGAGGGAGTTGGTGCTGGCTCCTTTCAGATCTCGCTGGGGAGGGAGTTAGAGTACCCAGGCCAGGGGCTGCTGTCTATGGCCAGGGCAGCAGGGCTGTTGTTGCCGGTGCCATGGGTGGGGAAGAAGGGGATGTAGGGGATTGTAGGAAACAGCAAAGGGCTGCCCGGGGGGCTCTCATCCAGGGGTATGGGGAAGCCCACATCATCTGTGTCCCACACGTGGAAAGCATTGTGGGTCAGGACTATGGGGGGGTGTCTGGCAATGAAGCACTCCGGATTTATGTTCTTCTCTAGGTCCTCGTCAGTGGGGCCAAGAAGACATTCTGATGAAAGGGGTAAACAGAGGGGACACTGGAGATAAGTACATTTGCTTCAGGACTAGTGCCCCTGATCATCCCTGTGTTAGCTAGTTATGTTGCCATTTTGCATAGAAAAGCTTAGGCTTATGCCTATTTGACACAAGTTATTTGGTACACTTATACATTGCTATGGATCAGCCTAACAACGACATAGATTAGTTATATTTCCACCTGATTTTCGAACATTTTAAGTTCATACCTGTTATATCAAGGGCCAGGTCCTTGATCAGATGTCCAACTATAGCATAGGCGACTCCTACCACTACCAGTGCTGCAATCAGCAGGTAGACAACTGCCTTTGGCAACGGAATGAGGTCCCGGACTGCCGGCTTATATTCCTTGTACAGCGGGTCTTCCGTCCCGACTAGTACGTCGAATTTGTAGACTAGTGGGGAAGCATGTGCCTCATCATTGAAATTAAAACTGGTGAAATTGAGAGCATTCATTATGGAAAAGTATCCTAAACGATATAGCTCTGATGATGATAAACGCGCTGATGTCCGGAGATGAGGCACCCCCCCCCCCACAACACCAAGACAAGGACTTGATTGGTGGTGATTCTTGTATCCGTGCAACACTCAAGTCTCAACTTCTTTGATGTCTCAGTTCGAATGATCCTAAAGGGGATTGAAAAGCATGAAACATGTATATATGTTAATATCTCCACCAAATATAGTTTCATTTATGGAGATATTACTTCAAAACGATTTCAATAACATTTTGACAGTACAAGCGTTAGCTGCTTACCTTGATTTTGGACGACCGCTGTTTTGATGAAACTGTCTTTGCTTTTAAAGGTCACTAATTGGGAGATAACTTTTGAATGTCTATCTGAAATTAATTTCCATGTTCATAAGTCAGTCCCCCTGGAGTTTTCCTTTGACGCGCTTCTTTGTCATCCCTCTGTCTCTGTCCTTGGTTCTGTAATGAACCCAACCAATTTTCACGCGGTAGTAAACAGTTCTATTCCTAGACCGCCCACTGTTCATCACTCAAGGGATAAACTTTATCCAGCCTCCACTTAAACAGCCAACCTGTATCAGCTAGATGTAGTTGATAATGTCCCCTTAATTCTATAGGTGATGGATTTACATTACCAAGAAATGATGTCTCCTTAAATGTACTAAGGACTCATGGCGTGAAGATCATGCCAATTAGAACCTTTACAGGATATAGTTAATCGACACACGATCGCATGTAGTGGACGAATTTGTTTAATCCATGTTGTTTATGAAATATTGTAGACATGTCCTGTTCAATATAAACCTACTTTCATCTTTAAAACATGTAGTTGTTCATCTCCACTCGATTATTTTAGAGGGAATATACTTCTCCGCCGGGAATAATTCAGGGCACATAAATGAAAAAGCCTTTTGGCCTTTAATGCTTTCCCACCATAGACTATATTTGTATTTGTATTTGTAAGCGCTAATTGTTAGCAGATTTTGAAACGCAACCTCATGAGCCAAATCCTAACTGGAAATGAGCATACAGTTCATGGCCTCAATGTGTCAATATAGACTGTCCCTATCAAATAAATGTATTATTATTATTACGCTACGAATCATTTCTACCAAAATAGGAGCTTCACTGGTTCATGTTCAGTGACTGACTTCTATTTCCTTAGGTAGAGAGCAGGCTTGGGCATGTATGGTATTTATCTGTTTCATAATTCCCCATTTCAAAGCAGCAGTAGACATGCAAAGAAGCAGAATCTGAAGAGATTAGAGGTTTTATTCCCTCTATGAGACAAGCCTTTATCTGACCACCCCATGTCCTTCATTTCCTGATGGATTTAAACTGCTAGAGCCACTGGAATACCTCCAGAGATTATCTCCTGAAATTTGACAACGTTTTGTTCTGTTGGCCCAATATATCTACATATTGCAACAGAATGCGGACCTCTTCTCAAGTTGTGTATACTTCATGTACGTGTGAATGCACATGCCACCTGCTTTCGTTATTTTTCACAGAAGTAGTGCACTGGGCCTTTACTAGTCGTGTTTTAGCGGACCAATATACCCCCCCCCCCCCCTTTCTGCGTGCCTGTAGACTATCTGTGCAGATATGTTTTGAGAGATGTTGGGGGTGGATTCCAGTTTGCGAATCACTTCTTTCACATAGAAACCTCTAAATAAATGAAAGAATGCACATCAGACACACCTAGTAGGCTATGGTATGTTGAGATATAAAGGATGTTAGGCCGAGATTCAATACGATCAATTCTTTCGGCAATGCACCTTTGAAAGGAAATGTTTCTGCGTTCGCAGAGACGACATTCAAGGTGAACGCTGCATATTTCGGCTGAACTGGAAGTTATCTTTTAAATGTCAAGCGCGCTATAACACGGATCTTCCATAGTCCGGATTGAATCTGCTTTACTCGGAATGGAACTGAAAGGACACTGCATGGGTTAAATTACCGCTGAGCGCCTGCCAGGACAAATCACTGTGTATATGACCCAGCCAAATACACATTTCCAATGTTTGCTATGGCATTCTTGCAATACAACACCGTTTGACCCAGACATCGCGTCAAAGTCCCCAAAGCAGATTAAGCTACTGCACATGTGCAGCATGATAGTTCGATTGAGCCTATATCCTCCTGTCTGTCACACCATCTCCTCTGCATCTTCCTGTTCACCCTTCTGAAGTTAGGTGTTTGTCTATCCTAGGAACTGCCTAACATGAAATTCAGCCCTTAGTTTGACTTTGTTTTAACCTCTTCCTGTCTCCCCCTCTCCTTTTCTCCTTTTTTCAGTTTGCTGATCACTTCTGTTTAAATCCCACTGGCATTACCTCAGTAGGCCTAATCCCCAGATATCAAAACATTTCCACAATGGCTGAGCTCAGATGGATGTACTTTAAAGTTTGTTTGATCACACAAAGTTCATCCTGAAAATACCCCGTCTCTGGTGCTCTAGCTACAGTTGAAGTCGGAAGTTTACAAACACTTAGGTTGGAGTCATTAAAACTCATTTTTCAACCACTCCACAAATTTCTTGTCAACATACTATAGTTTTGGTAAGTCGGTTAGGGCATCTACTTTGTACATGACACAAGTAATTTTTCCCAAAATTGTTTACAGACAGACTAGTTCACTTAAAATTCACTGTATTTTAATTGATTTTAATTAAAATTTTATTTATTTCACCTTTATTTCACCAGGTAGGCTAGTTGAGGACAAGTTCTCATTTGCAACTGCGACCTGGCCAAGATAAAGCATATCAGTGTGAACAGACAACACAGAGTTACACATGGAGTAAACAATAAACAAGTCAATAACACAGTAGAAAAAAAAGAGTCTATATACATTGTGTGCAAAAGGCATGAGGAGGTAGGTGAATAATTACAATTTTGCAGATTAACACTGGAGTGATAAATGATCAGATGGTCATGTACAGGTAGAGATATTGGTGTACAAAAGAGCAGAAAAGTAAATAAATAAAAACAGTATGGGGATGAGGTAGGTAAAATTGGGTGGGCTATTTACCGATAGTCAATTGGAGGTGTCAATTGGAGGTGTACCTGTGGATGAATTTCAAGGCCTACCTTCAAACCCAGTGCCTCTTAGCTTGACATCATGGGAAAATCTAAAGAATCAGCCAAGACCTCAGAAAAAAAAATAGTAGACTTCTACAAGTCTGGTTCATCCTTGGGACCAATTTCCCTGAAGGTACCATATGAATATGTACAAACAATAGTATGCAAGCATCAACACCATGGGACCACGCAGCCATCATACCGCTCAGGAAGGAGACGTGTTCTGTCTCCTAGAAATGAACGTACTTTGGTGCGAAAAGTGAAAATCGATCCCAGAACGACAGCAAAGGACCTTGTGAAGATGCTGGAGGAAACAGGAAAAAAGGTATCTATATCCACAGTAAAACGAGTCCTATATCGACAGAACCTGAAAGGCCGCTCAGCAAGAAAGAAACCACTGCTCCAAAACCGCCATTAAAAAGCCAGACTATGGTTTGCAACTGCACATGGGGACAAAGATCTCATTTTTTGGAGAAATGTTGTCTGGTCTGATGAAACAAAAATAACTGTTTGTCCATAATGACCATCGTTATGTTTGGAGGAAAAAGGGGGATGCTTGCAAGCGGAAGAACACCATTCCAACCGTGAAGCACGGGGGTGGCAGCATCATGTTGTGGGGGTGCTTTGCTGCAGGAGGGACGTGTGCACTTCACAAAATAGATGGTCTTATATGTACCACAGGAGAACCAAGAAATGAAGAGCAACACCATGACTGTCTTTTTGGCTTTTATGTTGATCTGCAATAGTATTGTGAAAAGACAGGACAGGAACACATCAGTCTTCAATGCACCATCTGACAAGTTGTTCTTACTCTCTGTGTTTTCTTGGACTGAGGAGAACGGGAGCTACGGGTGGTACCAGGGTGTTAGTAGGTGACGCAAGCACTCAGATGAAATAAAATACATTTAATGAAACACAACCCAAAGATGTTAACATTATTCAGCTCCTGTAGCTGCCTACCGAACATCAACAGGCAGCACCAGTAGCGCAACAATTAAAAATAGACACCAAAAGTAAAGTAACTGGCAATCATATCGATCTGACTTCCCCCTTCTGTCTGAACTTGGAATATTCCTGTTCACAGGCTTTTGCCACTGACCCTCAATCTGGTTGTTCTGTTCTGCGTTGTGTACTTTTCTAATAATTTGAAGTTTGATGGAAAAACCTTTTTAACTCTCCTACAATGGCATCATGAGGGAGGAAAATTAGGTGGATATATTGAAGCAACATCTCAAGACATCAGTCAGGAAGTTAAAGCTTGGTCGCAAATGGGTCTTCCAAATGAACAATGACCCCAAGCATACTTCCAAAGTTGTGGCAAAATGGCTTAAGGACAACAAAGTCAAGGTATTGGAGTGGTCATCACAAAGCCCTGACCTCAATCCCATAGAAAATATGTGGGCAGAACTGAAAAAGAGTGTGTGAGAAAGGAGGCCGACAAACCTGACTCAGTTACACCAGCCTTGTCAGGAGGAATGGGCCAAAATTCACCCAACTTATTGTGGGAAGCTTGTGGAAGGATACCTGAACATTTGACCCAAGTTAAACAATTTAAAGGCAATGCTACCAAATACTAATTGAGTGTATGTAAACTTCAGACCCACAGGGAATGTGATAAAAGCTGAAATAAATCATACTCTCTTCTATTATTCTGACATTTCACATTCTTAAAATAAAAAGTGTTGATCCTAACTGACCTAAGACAGGGAATTTTTACTAGGATGAAATGTCAGGAATTGTGAAAAACTGAATTTAAATGTATTTGGCTAAGGTAAGGTGTATGTAAACTTCCGACTTCGACTGTAAATGTTTTTCTCCCACTGTCTTGACCGGACCCCAGCCTCACATTTGACAATTCATTTGAATATGTCATTTTTGATGATAATGTGTTTCTTTGATAATTGTTTTAAAGAATATGCATTCAATCATTCAAAATGCCTGTTGGTGCATGATACAGTATTGTTCCGAATCTACGTTGACAACTAACCAGTTCACAGCACGTGTCCTCCAGAACCCGTTTTTCGCGCGCAATTTTCGAGGTGGCCAGACAGTTCTGACGAAAACTTTTATGACACAGTGCAACTGAATAATATATATATTTTTTTGGTAAGTAGCCAGCAACAGTATTTTGTTGTTTGCAATGGAGTTTCGCTAAATATTCCTAATATTTTGGTTACCACCACATGATTTACCCTTGACAAAACTCGAGACTGGATACCTATTTGGTTTTGTCATGATCAGATCAGTCTGAAGTGTTAGCATTATGCCTAGCTAGGCTAGCTGGCCAGCATAGCCCAATGTAACGTTAAAGTAGTTGAGTCAGAGAAGGTTAGAGAAAGTGGTTTGGTTGAGTTGTTACAGAATGATCTAACTTCCATACCGGTTGCATTTATTTTTCCTATACAACATTTTGCCCATAGAAAATGTCCCAGCTCCTCTTTGGAAAGCCAGCACCTACCTTTCAGTCTACACCAAAACTTTGTCATCATCATCCTTCATCACCCAAGGTAAATGAAGGAAAATATGACTGTCCAGCTCAACTCTGAATGACTGAGATCTTGCACCTTTGAATCATTTGCTACTTATTTTTGACAACTGTACACATTGTCAATGTATATTACAGGGATCAGAAAATGCTATGATTGACATTTATCCCTGTATTCTTAGGACCCTGAACAAGGACATGGGCCAGAACAGGACATCCCTGATGAGACATTTTCGTTTGTGACACTGGACGAAAGCCATGGACAGCAAAGGTATGGTGTTACTGGGTTTAAAGTATTATTCATTATGTGTTCTGTTAAGTATTTAACGCTTTTTTTAAAAATGGAAGTGAGGACTCCGGCATCGACATTTCAAACATATCCAATAGACACAACAGTACCTCCAGCGAGCGCCCAGGTGAGGAGGCTACGACTGTTCTCAGTTCAACGATAGGGAAGAAGGCCCAGGATCTGATAGAGCGAATCAACCAGAGCCGAGCCATGGACCAGGAAATCATGACCACCTTCGAGAACAAGTTAATGAATAAGGTATCACTGTCCTACTGTTGAGTAAAAAGCACATGGTCACATTTTTTGGTAGTTAAAAAAGAATGCATTTAGATTACGAGTCTAGCCTAATGTTTATGTGAAGGAGAGTGACTGTGACTAGTGCGCGTGTGGGTTCCTCCCCAGGTGAGTGAGGTGTGCCAACAGGTGAAGGAGCAGATGTTCAGCAGCTATGAGGAACATGGCCGTGGGATGGAGGCCAATCTGCAGGAGCTTTCTGAGGTTCTGGAGCGGTGCAGTCAGCTCAGTATGGAGCTGCAGGGAGCCAGTCAGACCTTATCAACCATTAACAACAGCCTGCAGCGGACAGCTAAGAACTGACATCTACCCAGCCATTAATTTATTTGAACTGCCTAATAGCATCCCAACTTCTGGGAGGTCTGGAATAATTAAAGCAATGCCTTGTTTGTTTGACTGTGGTATATGTCAAATATAACATAAAACAGTGGTTGTAAACTGAGTGGGTGTTGGAAGCTTTTGTTTATAAAAATGATTTATTACATAACTAGTGTGGATATTTTTGTTCATACCCATGACCAAATAGCATTATAGAACATATTTAATGGGCCAGAATATAGGTTTGTGCCCAGTTTAGAATAAAAAACATTCACCTTAATGCCTATGGGTCGGTCCACCAATTCACTGCCTTTGGAGAAGTGTAACTTGGTATCATTTTTTTTTAACATGCTGTCATAAAGAGCAGAGAACTTCATTAAATAAAGTTTTTCAATCAAAAGTCATCAAATAAAAATAATTTCGTAAGTGCATATTAAGTGCCAAATAAAGTAACAGGGTTGATGACTTCTTAAAGCAGCTAAAATAATCCCTTGTGACAGGGGGAATGGAAGCTTGTGTGCAACAGTGGCAATTGAATGCAAGCTTCACCCAACATTAAAATTGTTAAAACATTTCTAGCCTGTCTGTCCATGGGTAACAGGGTTGACGTGTTATTCTCGACCCACTCAGTTTTTCATCACAAAACACCAGAAAATGTCCAAAAAGAATAGAACCTACTTTTACACTATGATTTGACTATTAGATGTTTAATGTTTAGAAAAATATATATAAAATGAGTTCAGTTCACATAAGTGTTGACCTTAAAATGTACAGATAAATTAATCACTAATCACATGAAATAAGTATTTGCAAATGACCATGTCAAAGCAACAAAATAACTACAACTTCACAGAGATGGGGAAAACTTTTGCGTTTAAGTGCGTTAAAATCTTCCAGAAGTCACAGCGCACAGAGGAGCATGTCAACGTACTGAATATAGGCCATTTAGCGAGTCATAATAGAAATCTGATTTATTGAATACTCTGTGTGATCTATATTAAAGGGCACTTCATTCAATGTAACAGGCTTTTAAAATTCAATAGTGGTGCACAATTTCTATATCAAAGGGACGCAAAATACACTTTTCATGGAATACCCCAAATACAAATTTCTCGGATCTGCCTAAATGGTCACAAATACAACTATTCAATTACAAAAAAGCAATGGCATGATTATTTAAACTGCTTTCATTTATTTACTTAATTTAACTTCAATTGATTTAACTTTTCCCTCCCCAACTCTAACAGTACATGCAGTATCAATTATTTGGCATTCAATTACCAATAACTGGTCATTAGTACCATCACCGTTCTAAAAACTCAGGACATAAGTATGGATCATGACCTCATTTTAAAATGTTTGTCCAACAACCATTTTACTACAAATGCTGTGAGGAAACAAGCGATTCATTCTGAACCATTTCAACTTCCACCGTATAGTAAACTATTTCAAACACATTCTAGACAGAAATTGTCCAAACAAACCAGTAAGTACTAGGGTTTTATGAGAGTAGAAAAATAGCTTTGTTTTTCAAGTTGAAATAATTACACTCATGAATAGATGATAGACTTGCCTTTAAAACCCGACCTGGTCTTTTGCATAAAATTAAGATTTAGTACTGGTTTCCCGGACACACTAAGCCTAGTCCTGGTCTAAAAAGCCATTTCAATCGAGATTCTCCATTGAGCATGCTTTTTAGTCCAGGACCAAGCTTAATCTGTGTCCAGAAAACCAGCCCATATTCTACAAACTCAAGAGAGAGGAAACATTAGCATTAGTGTTATTGTAGAAGACAAGCCATCAAAGCAGTATAGAACTACTTGTCCTTTGTTTAAGGAACAGATTGACTTGAGGTTTCTGATACTGGTCTGTTTGAGCACTAGCAGCAGGCAGTTAGTTATTAACAGTGAAAGACTGCAGTCCAGTGATGGCTCTGCCCAGAATCAGGGCATGGATGTCATGGGTACCTGGAAGACAAAGAAAACAATATAAGGAACCATGTGGAACAGTGCTGATGCTGAAGTTGAGCAAATATATAAGGGGAGAGAGACGTTTTTTTTTCTCATTTGAAAATATTGTGGAAAGTTCAATGGTTTTCCCATATGACCTATTTATTTATTGTAAATGACATATTACTGACCTCTACTGGTGAGGAAATAAACCACAATAAAAAAGTTGCTTCCACATCCATATCCTCTTAGATCTGGTTATGGCCTTCTTTCTCCTCACCTTCGTATGTGTTGACGGCCTCCAGGTTCATAACATGGCGGATGATGTGGTACTCATCAGAGATGCCGTTTCCTCCCAGCATGTCTCTGGCCTGCCGGGCGATGTCCAGGGACTTCCCACAGCTGTTCCTCTTTAGCATAGAGATCATCTCAGGGGCTGCCCTGATGGAGAAGAGAAGACATATGAGATAAGTCTCCTCAGGTTATATTCACTCTGAAACAACCAGAAATTGTACTTTCCCTATGGTGTGTAGTTATTTGTTAAAAAGTGGTGTCACACTACAAGACAATTATGTCACATCATTTCCAGTTCCCTCTTACTTTTTGGCGTCAATGAGTCTCCCCAGCTGTAGACAGGCCTGCAGACCAATGGTGATTTCTGTCAACATGTCGGCCATCTTTTTCTGCATCAGCTGGTTTCTGGCCAGGGGTACTCCAAACTGGATTCTGAGATTAACAAATATCATGAGTAGCAGAACATCTTAAGTTCACTCAGAAAAGCTGAGAAAACAAAATAAGATTCAAGAGCTACAGACTTTTGCTCGGTCCTGCTCATCCAAAACAACATCCCATACCAATAGTAGCCGCAGAATCCTCACCTGTCTAGTGTGTACTGACGAGCCGCGTGGAAGCAGAACTCTGCAGCACCTAGTGAACCCCAGGCGATGCCATACCGGGCATTGTTCAGGCAACCAAAGGGACCCTAGAGCCAAAGAGAACAGACAAAACATTTATACCAACAAGGTTAAACAGCATTATAAGAAAGTCTGGCCATCCACATAAAAGTCCGTACATGAGAGCGGTATCCTGGCCTCTACTCACCCCCAGGCCAGAGACTTTGGGCAGCAGGTTCTCCTCAGGAACCTCCACCTCGTCCATGATGATCATGCCAGTGGCAGACGCCCTCAGAGAGAACTTGCCCTCGATCTTGGGTGTGGTGAAGCCCTTCATACCGCGCTCCAGGATGAAGCCACACACCTTCCCATCGTCACACTTGGCCCAGACCACAGCGATGTCCGCCACAGGGGAGTTGGTGATCCTGACGAAGGTGAAGGAGATGAGGGAAGGCATTGTAATTTAGGGAGGAGCTATTTTATCAGTATGCTTCAGAGTGAGCCTGGTTTCTAGGGCTATATGAGGACAGTTTTGCATAAGTTTCACAAGACGTGATGGGAGAATTGAACAGAACCACGTACTCAATGTCAAACTAAGCATTTTGTTGAAGTTGTTGAAGCTGCATTTCCCCAGAGGAAACAGTGTTACATCAAATATATAAAACATGAACTACAGGCCCAGGTTACCAATTAACATGTATTTATTCAGGGTTACGCTTACGCAATGTGAGGGCCAATGCACTCAATGGTTAAGTATACAACCACAAAGTCCAGTTCAGTCACTGCTGATGTCTCTCAGTTCAGAATCATAACACTCTGTGAAACCCGAGTAAAGGGGAACTGAGGGGAACCTAATATTCATGCACCTAGCATTAATATATTTGTGAACAGCACCACCCTGTGGACTAGTTTACAGAGTGAAATGTTTACAATTTAGACAAGAGCCAAACCACTTGATCTTGGGATTATTATTTGAAAAATACATTTAAAAAAATATTTTAAAAATTGCTCTAATGAATACAAAAACTCTGAAGATTTCTGTATAATAGAAAGCATATATTCTTATTCTTCAGAATTTTTGGAAGTGGCCTATTCTTGATGTTTCATGAATAGGTAGTCTTTTCAATCAGTAGAGGAATGCATTCCAAGGTGTTGAGACAAAAGGTAGCCTAGTTTGTGGTCTGTAGGTGTTTGTTCTGTTATATAATCCATTGGCTATTTATAGGAAGCAATTCTAAAGTTCTTTGCACTGAGTACATCACAAAACACTGAGTACATCACATCTAAACATCAAGGTTCTTCTAATGCCTGCTATCCAGCTACACACATCTCTGTCCAGTCAGTCCTGAAGTCCTCATGGGGTGATGAACTGTTTACGTCACTATGTAGTAGGGCTGGGAATTACAAGGGACCTCCCGCTACGCTATTATCACGATACTTAGGTGACGATACAATATGTATTGCAATTCTCATGTATTGTGATTCAATACTGCGATTTAATTGCAAGGTTATGTTCCAAACATATTGCTCACTATATGTCTGCTGCAGAGAGATGAGATCAGTCAGGAAATAAAAGTGCTGAAGACATGGTGGCTCACTTTTTAAAAAGAAGATGGAGAACAAGCTAAGATGAAAAATACCAGAGTTTTGGTGCAGGTACAGACAACTAGCACCATCTAGCAAAAATTATATTATATATATATACATATATATTACACAATATCGTCAAAAATAATATTGCGACATGTAACTGTATTGATTTTCTCTCCCTAGCACTACTATGTAGTGAAGTACAGTCTCCCAGTTCTACTCACCAGGTCTTGGAGCCAGTGAGAGTGAAGGTGCGGCTGGAGGGGTTGAACTTAGCCCGGGTCTCCATGCCACCGGGGTCACTGCCGTGATTGGGCTCAGTCAACCCAAAACAGCCCAGGATCTCTCCACGAGCTGGGAGGTAGAGGAAGCATTACAGGACAAATACACCCAGATACAAACAGGACTGTGCGTCATTTAAGATGAGGCTTAAGGGATGTGGATGTCCCCTCCTCCTTACCCAGCCTGGGCAGCCACTTCTCCTTCTGCTCTTCGGTACCGTACGCGTAGATAGGGTGCATGACCAAGGAGGACTGCACACTCATGACAGAGCGGTAGCCGCTGTCCACCCTCTCCACTTCCCTCGCGATCAAACCGTAGGCCACATAACTCGTCCCAGCACAGCCATAGCCTGGTCAAAGTGTAGAGGGAGAGAGGTCACATCATAGGCAATAACCTCCAAAACAAACAGTAGGCCTACATTAAAAGGGAATTAAGTGAATCTACAATTAATTATCTAATTTACATGATCTATATTTGAATGCTTCTGGCATCACACATATAGTTGATTCTCAAAAACAAATAGCCTTTAACATTTTGTAATCAAAATGACTAAAGTCCATTTCACAGAAAACAAAATCCCTCTTTGAAAGCTTACAGAGAATGATATACAGGTACATTATCCATTTCAAGTGATAAGTTTATAAAACATGTACCAGTAGGCTGTCACTCAAATTAAAATAGGGAAAACTGTAAGAAATACAGAGTTTAAGTGATAAAAAAAACAGCCAACCATGTTTCCCACCCCTTCCCATCCCGCTCACCAGTTTACAGAGTCAAGTATATTTGTCCAAGCCTCAATTGTTCCTTGAGTAGCACCATTCATTCTCGCTGTCGATAATTATAACTTCTAACAGTAACTGTATCCACTGGCGAACTTGGAGAGAGTGAGGTGATTGCCATCTAAGAGCCATCAATCATCTCTGATTGATTGAGAGATTCAAGGAGCTATCATCATTAGGTAACATAATATATGCCAAACATTGAATATTTACATTCATGCACATTGCACTTGTACCTTTGCCCCAGAAGCATTTAACTGCAGGGCACTCACACAGCATATGGAGTTGGGGCCAATTTCATCATGAAATATTTTCTTGGTGTTAAATACAGTCTGTGAACAAACTTATAATGTATAAATTGATGGCTTGGATTACAGGATGACTTATTTTTCCATATTCTGTTCCAGTTAAAGGGTTATTCAGATTCAACAAGATCTGTGAACCAAACTTTTTTAATAGCTAGCTCAGAATGAGTGACACCGGGTGGTGTAGGTGTCCTGGAGGGCAAATAGTTTGCCCCCGGTGATGCGTTGTGCAGACCTCACTACCCTCTGGAGAGCCTTACGGTTGTGGGTGGAGCAGTTGCTGTACCAGGCGGTGATACAGCCTGACAGGATGCTCTCGATTGTGTATCTGTAAGAGTTTGTGAGTGTTTTTGGAGACAAGCAAAATTTCTTCAGCCTCCTGAGGTTGAAGAGGCGCTGCTGCGCCTTCTTCACCACGCTGTCTGTGTGGGTGGACCATTTCAGTTTGTCCGTAATGTGTACGCCGAGGAACTTAAAACTTTCCACCTTCTCCACTACTGTCCCGTCGATGTGGATAGGGGGCTGCTCCCCCCCCCCCTGTTATTTTCCTGACACCACACTCCGAGGGCCCTCACCTCCTCCCTGTAGGCTGTCTCGTCATTGTTGGTAATCAAGCCTACCACTGTAATGTCGTCTGCAAACTTGATGATTGAGTTGGAGGCGTGCATGGCCATGCAGTCATGGGTGAACAGGGAGTACAGGAGAGTGCTGAGAAAGCACCCTTGTGGGGATCGGAGGGGTGGAGATGTTGTTACCTACCCTTACCACCTGGGGGTAGGTAACAACATCTCCACCCCGCTTATCCTCAACACTTAAGTTCCTTGCTCAGAACATATGAAAGCTGGTGGTTCAATTTTCCCAGTTCTTCAATATTCCCAGTTAAGAAGTTTAAGGTTGTAGTTATTATAGGAATTATGACACGTCGACTATTTCTCTCTATACCATTTGTATTTCATATACCTTTTTGACTATTGGATGTTCTTATAGGCACTTTAGTATTGCCAGCCTAATCCTGGGAGTTGATAGGCTTGAAGTCATAAACAGTGCTGTTTTTCAAGCATTGCTAAGAGCTGCTTGCAAACGCAGTAAAGTGTGGTTTGAATGAATGCTAACGAGCCTGCTGCTGCCTACCCCCACTCACTCAGACTGCTCTATCAAATAATAGACTTAATTATAATAAACACACCGAAATACGAGCCTTTGGTCATTAATATGGTCAAATCCGGAAACTATAATTTCGAAAAAACATTTAGTCTTTCAGAACCATTCCGTATTTTGCCAAACGGGTGGCAACCACAAGTCTAAATATTGCTGTTACATTGCACAACCTTCAATGTTATGTCATAATTATGTAAAATTCTGGCAAATTAACTACGGTCTTTGTTAGGAAGAAACACAATTTGCAACGAGCCAGGCGGCCCAAACTGTTGCATATACCCTGACTCTGCTTGCAATGAACGCAAGAGAAGTGACACAATTTCCCTAGTTAATATTGCCTGCTAACATGCATTTATGTCAACTAAATATGCAGGCTTAAAAAAATATACTTCTGTGTATTGATTTTAAAAAAGGCAATGATGTTTATGGTTAGGAACATTTGTGCAACGAATGTACTTTTATCGCAAAAGCGCTTTTGTTAAATCATCACCTGTTTGGCGAAGTTGAATTAGGCTGTGATTCGATGATAAATTAACAGGCACCGCATTGATTATATGCAACGCAGGACAAGCTAGTTAACCTAGTAATATCAACCATGTGTAGTTAACTAGTGATTATGTGAAGATTGTTTTCTTATAAGATAATTTTAATACTAGCTAGCATCTTACCATGGCTCATTGCAGCCACAAGGTCCTTTTGACGCTGAACTCGCGTAACAGGTGGTCAGCCTGCCACGCAGTTGTCTCATGATTGCAATGTAATCGCCGTCCAAAAAGACAGGTTACCGATTATTATGAAAACTTGAAATCGGCCCTAATTAAATCGGCCATGCCTCTAATGGAGATCAGTCCTTTCGAGAGCCCAGATAATTTATTTATAAATCCCATCATTGGATGGTTCAGTAGTTGGGTTTCCGAAGGGATTCCATAGGCCAGCATAGCTGATCAAAATTGTAAATATAGAAAAAATTATTTACCTGGTAATGTATATGTATTTCAAATCTTGGAATGTTCTCAAACTATTACTGTCCAGGATCTCGGCAAGGCCACCCTCCAGATCACAAAGGTATTGACTCACCTTTAATAGTTGGGCCCAGGACACCCAGCTCCCCCATCTCTGACACAATGTCTCGATGGAACACTAAGACAAAACAGGCAGCTTGTTATGTTGACATGGTTTGCATAACTGACAAAATTCATAATATTGACATTCCATCTTAAAGGGCAAAACTGATCCTTAAGGGTTCCTTCCTAGGTTATTGGCATAAATAGCTCAATGGGCTCTGCCTGGGTGATGGTGTGTCTCAAAAGTCAGACCCACCTTCGTTTCTGTTGGCCATCAGAATGCGGGGCATGAGTTTGTCCTGACAGTAATCACGGAACGAGTCTCGGATCATGATCTCGTCCTCAGTCAGCTGACCCTCCAGCTCCAGGCCATCCCGCCAGTTAAACTGAACCTTGGCTGGTGGTTCAGTAGAGAAGGATCATAGAGCAGAGAAGCACAATTGAATAGCCATCAGACCGCAAAAATAATAGAAGGGCAATATATGTATGATTGATCTGAAAGGAGTTGATATCAACATACGTGCTTTAGCCTTCTTCTCACTAGCTTTCTCTGCATCTGTGGAAAGGACACAGATTGAGTACTTCCCCTGACAAATAGAGGCATGATGATTGTTTGAATGGCTTTGTAAAACTGCTACCATTGTGTTCTCATGATGGCAAGGTCATTATTGAGTAATGTTATACCCTTTTGTGCAGGTGCTGCTGATCCCTGAGATCTTGATGCTGAAATGATGGCACATCTCTGGGGGTTGACCAGCAGACGGCACACAGCGCTTCTCAGTGCCATGATGGGTAGCTAGATTTCTATGAGAGAAAAACGTTTTAGAAGAAAATAATCCATAAATCAATGCAACAAACTCAAATAGTTGTCATTTCAAAGACATGGGATATAACTTTGAACAATTATGTAATTTGAGAGAGCAGGTGGAGAAAGCAACTAGCAAATTGAACTCATGTAGCTGCATAGGATAGTTTGAGGAGTAATAAGTGAGGAGTAATAAGTCGTGATTAGTTTCGACAATGTTGAAAAAGAGATGTGGTGGTTGGCAGACAAGTTATTACGCAAGATAACATTAGCACTAGCTAGTAGCTATCCCAACTATTTACAAAGTACCTGGCTAGATAAATGATGATCTGCAGGCAACTGAAACTTGGCAGCTATTAACACACCTCACTGTGTGTGTTGGCCACGTTAGTTGATGTTAACATTTTAGTTGTGATAGCTAAAAGAGCTAGCTATTTAGCAAAATACTGCATGCAGATAAATGAATACGATTAGTTAGTTTACGTTAGCTAGACTAGCTTGAAAGTCAGTATTGCTCTAGTATCACGATGTAAAGCATAGTATCGAGTTTATTTACTTGACACGAACACAAACTTACTGTTTCATCAATGTCCCAAATATATTAGCTAACTTCAATACATAGACTGACCTGTAATTTACAGTGCTGGAGATCCTTGACCCAGGCCTCGGTAGTCCTTTCCAAATTGACAAAGTAGAGGAGGACAAACGTTAACACAGGCGCCTGCGTTACGTAGGTCAGGAATGGTTAGGTTCTGTCGCCATTTTGAGTGTGGCAAATTGACGTTGATCCACATTTAGTATGATAAAATAACATGTTAATGGTATGTCTGGAACCAAATGTAAATGATAGTGGGAAGTAAATTATTATGAACTTCAAACATGTTTTTTTGTGCAAAAGCATTGGTCGTTTTTTTTCTCTTTTCACCACTCCCTATGGCTGCTTTCTAGTGTCTCTCCATGCTGTTGCGTAGTTTTTGATTAAGCTCTGATTGGTTTATTGGTGGGGGCGTGCAGATTCAAGGCGTGGCTCTGAGAGGGTTATTTTCATGTATTGACCACATTCATGTTCAGAACTATTTTCAGAACGTAGGGACAGTGGTGGAAAAACTACCCAATTGTCATACTTGAGTAAAAGTAAAGATACCTTAATAGAAAATGACTGAAGTAAAAGGGAGAGTCACCTAGTAAAATACAACTTAAAATATTTGGTGTTAAATATACTTATGTATTTTTTTATTTTACCTTTATTTAACTATGCAAGTCAGTTAAGAACACATTCGTCTTTACAATGACGGCCTACCAAAAGGCAAAAAGCCTCATGCGGGACCGGGGCCGGGATTAAAATGTCAAATCAATTGAATAAAAATATAGGCCAAAACACACATCACGACAAGAGAGACAACACAACACTACATAAAGAGACCTAAGACAACAACATAGCATGGCAGCAACACATGGCAACACAGCATGGTAAAAACACTACATAACAACATGGTAGCAACACAACATGGCAGCAGCACAACATGGTAGCAGCACAAAACATTATTGGGCACAAAAATGATTGGGCATAGACAACAGCACGAAGGGCGAGAAGGTGGAGAACAATACATCACGCAAAGCAGCCACAACTGTCAGTATCAACAGTTAAGGTAATTGCTAAAAATATAAAGTATCAAAAGTAAAAGTATAAATCATTTCAAAATCCTTATATTAATCAAACCAGACGCCATAATGTTTTACATTTATTTTTTATTTGTGGATTAGCCAGGGGCACACTCCAACACACAAATAATTTATAAATGAAGCATTGGGGTTTAGTGAGTCCTCCAGATCAGAGTGAATTGGAAAATCTTGTCCTGCTAAGCATTCAAAATAAAAGGAGTATTTTTGGGTGTCAGGGAAAAAGTTTTTTACATTTGATTTAACAAGGCAAGCCAGTTAAGAACAACTTCTTATTTACAATGACGACCTATACCGGCCAAACGTGGACGAAGCTGGGCCAATTGTGCGCCGCCCTATGTATGGATTAAAAAATACATTATTTTCTTTAGGAATGTAAAGTAAAAGTGAAACTGCTCAAAAATATAAATAGTAACGTAAAGTACAGATACTACTTAAGTAGAACTTTACAAAGTACTTTACATCACTGCATATGGACCTGTCAAGCTGATAAAAACGATTGTAATTTATCATTCCATACATTAACTTGACTATGACTTGGAATGTTTTTCCTGTAGATAACAATTAAACATTAAGTCACTAGAGTCTGATTACTTGAGCAACCACTTTCATGACTTTGCCCTTCTCTCTGGATCATAAAATGAGGATCATTTTCATATTATTCTAAGATGTTGGGCCCTGACTTTACCAGTAGAGTGCAGCACATTGGCATTTGTGTAATGAGCTCAATGTAACATGCACTAATATGATAGAGTATAATAGAGCTATAAAATTCTACAAAGCTCATTGAAGGTTTGTTTATGATTGTTGTTAATTAAATGTGCAAAGAGATGTTGATTCCAGACATGCAACTCCCCATCCCACAATTAGAAAAAGGTCTATAACTAAATGAGAATGAAATATAGTAATAATTGGGGGAAAAAGCACTTTAATCCTGTGTGACACTTGGCAGAAGCAGTGTGCTGTTGAAAGGCCCTAAGGAAACCTGCAGTGAGATAGATGCCCATTTAGGTAAGACCTTCAAGGTACCAGCCATGCTGAGACAGAAACAAACTGACATGGTGTATAGTCACCTGGTATTATGCTGAATTATGTAACTTTTTTTACCAGGACAGTCACACATTTGGAACAATAGCCACGTTGATATGGTGCCAATATGATGTCTTCCAGTGTAATGTAATTGTTTGCCAGTCATCTAAGTTGGATAGATAGGCACCAATTCCAGTATTTCTTTTGGAAATAATATTTTAACTTGACTGCACGTCCAACACAGTTCTTACATATTTATTGTGTAGCTCAATTAATCTGATAAACTAGAAAACAAATTACTGAGCAAGTAGGCTTAACCTGTATCGTACTCCTAGTCCCTTTTCACAGCGGTTCATCCACTCCAGTCCTGACATAGATGATTTAGTATTTTAGGAAATCTTGCAACTTCTCTTCTTGACACACTGTATCATACTGTATAAAACATGTCCTTGTGCTCTGCATATGAAGATAAATAGATAGGCTATACTGTCTGCATGTTATATGGTCACATTGACGTACCGTTATAATAGCAGTGTCATCGTGCTCACACCCACGTCCAGTGATTCGTATATTTGCCCGTCATTCAAAGTTTTGTTGGCATTCACTGGTCAACTTTTTCAAGAAGTAACGCCTCGCTAAATGTTATGAGTTTGGTTCAGATTTGTAGTGGATTTCAACGAAGTAACTTTATCGGTAGGCTACCATTTGGACTGGAAGTTATGATATATGTAGTCTTACAATTTTAGTTTACAAGTGGACTCACTAATTCATGATGGAACTGGAGGGTGAGAAACCGAAGTACGGTAAGTTGTTAGCTTGTTTAGTTTATATAGGGTACCGTATATCTTTAACAGCGCTTTCACTGTCCTGGGATAGCTAGCCGACTAGCCCCATATAGTTTCGTTTTCATGTATGAAGAAGACTGGAGTGTGGAATGCAACATTGTATTGGTGTGTGCTGGATGCATGTAACAATTTAACTCAGCATTTGGCTATTACATATTTGATTTACCCCATTGACGTAGCCTAACTCAATCAACTTTTCTCTGTCTCCTTTTCAGAGAATAGACGAATGGAAATTGACTCTCACAATTCGAGCCATCATTTCCATGCGTAATAGTCTCTGCTTCTGTTTTGGGCGAGCCTACAGATTGCATTTGATTAGCCTATGTTGTTGTTGCCTCTCTCACATTCCCACGCCCAGGTCTCATCCCTGTGCCAAACAATGAGACTGCTGAGCAATTAGTGGTATAAGGGCCTACAATATTCCATACAATAAATGCACACTTGTATGCAAATACTGTAGCCTATCTGAAATTATCATACAATATGATTCTCAAATAGGCTGTGGGCTTTGAAGTTTCTTTCAATTCTCTAACATTTTCAGTTAATCAGTAGTAAACATGTAGTTTACGATTGTTAGGGTTAAGCTGTAGTGTCCCTACTCAGCCTTTGCATGTCCAGTTGTTTCATTCCTCAGCCTGGTATGGCACACTAGAGAACAACTCACCAGCTTTGTACTGACAGAAATTTGAACACCACCCAAATATAGATTAGTTAATAAAAAAAATGCCTCATGGTAGGTCTGAATTTGAATTTAGAGAAGATACTGTGTGTATTGTTTCAGCTATTGTCAGCAGAAACCTGCTATTCCCTGCAATATAAAGGTGTTGGTAGGTTAATGGATCCAAACAATTGTTGTTCATGTAAGGGAAATGTTTTTCCTTGAGGATATGTTCTCATAATACATTAGTTAATTTATGCTTCCTAAAACGAGCAAGAATCTCTGCTGGAGTAGACAAACCTCTGCCAAAATGATCAAGTCTGACTCCATGGTTGTAATTTGGACTTTAAATATACAGTACCAGTCAAAAGCTTGGGCACGCCTACTCATTCCAGGGTTTTTCTTTATTTAAAAAACAACAACTATTTTCTACATTGTACAGTAATAGTGAAGACATCAAACTATGAAATAACACATATGGAATCATGTTGTAACCAAAAAAGTGTTAAACAAATCAGAATATAAGATTCTTCAGAGTATGACAGCTTTGCACACTCTTGGCATTCTCTCAACCAGCTTCATGAGGTAGTCACCTGAAATGCATTTCAATTAACAGGTGTGCCTTGTTAAAAGTTCATTTATGTAATTTCTTTCCTTCTTAATGTGCTTGAGTCAATCAGTTGGGATGTGACAAGGTAGGGGTGGTATACAGAAGATAGCCCTATTTGGTAAAAGACCAAGTCCATATTATGGCAACAACAGCTCAAATAAGCAAAGAGAAATGACAGTCCATCATTACTTCAGTCAATCTGGAAAATTTCAAGGACTTTGAACGTTTCTTCAAGTGCAGTCACAAAAACCATCAAGCGCTATGATGAAACTCTCATGACGACCGACACAAGAAAGGAAGACCAGAGTTACTTCTGCTGCAGAGGATACGTTCGTTTGAGTTACCAGCCTCAGAAATTGCAGCCCAAATAAATGCTTCACAGAGTTCAAGTAACACACATCTCAACATCAACTGTTCAGAGGAGACTGCATGAATCAGGCCTTCAAGGTGAATTGCTGCAAAGAAACCACTACTGAAGGACAGCAATAAGAAGAAGAGTCTTGCTTGGGCCAAGACCGTGAAGCATGAAGGAGGTGTGATGGTGACACTGTCAGTGATTGATATAGAATTCAAGGCACACTTAACCAGCATGGCTACCACAGCATTCTGCAGTGATACACCATCCCATCTGGTTTGTGCTTAGTGGGACTATCATTCGTTTTTCAACAGGACAATGATCCAACACACCTCCAGGCTGTGTAAGGGCTATGTTACCAAGAAAGAGAGTGATGGAGTGCTGCATCAGATGACCTGGCCTCCACAATCACCCAACCTAACCCATTTGAGATAGTTTAGGATGAGTTGGATGACAGAGTGAAGGAAAAGCAGCCAACAAGTGCTCAGCTTATGTGGGAATTCCTTCAAGACTGTTGGAAAAGCATGTGAGAGAACGCCAAGAGTGTGCAAAGCTGTCATCGAAGCAAAGGGTGGCTACTTTGAAGAATCTAAACTATAAAATATATTTGCTTAACACATTTCCGTTTACTACATGATTCCATATGTGTTATTTCATAGTTTTGATGTCTTCACTATTATTCTACAATGTAGAAGATAGTAAAAATAAAGAAAAACCCTTCAATGAGTAGGTGTGTCCAATCTTTTGACTGGTACTGTATACCCCCAAAATGTGTAAGTAGTGGCACACCCAGTCATTTTGCGAGTACGCTACTGCTGCCTGCAGTTCTAACATTGTAATTATAGTTCAGCAAAGCATGGTGGAAACCAGTAGAAGAAAGAAATAATGAGATTCGCTCAAAATGTAGACTTTCTCGCAGCATCACAGACATCTGGAACCCTTTGTTGTGAGCTAAAATATTGTTTTCAGTTTCAACACTGTCCACAAGATGTAGAAACACTGACATATTTTCTAATTTTCACTGTTTGTGTTTTGGTTTTATGTGGGATTTGCAGGGCCCTGTGAACAACATGGAGGAGGGATAAGGCGAGATTTAAGGTTGACTTGTTAGCTGTCTCCCCTCTCCAGCCATATGAAAGCTGTGTTTTTCTTCTTTCCTCCACACACAGCCTTTTCCTCCCTCTGCCTGTCTTATGATGATTCATTTATTATTTAAAACCCTCTCTTTCATTATCCAATACTTTTTCCTCTCTTCCTGGCACAATAGATTTTACAACCTCAGTATAGGCTACTATTTTGTGTATAGCACTGTTTTCCTCTTCCCTCTATACAGGATTTAGGAATGTGTTATAACCGTCATACAAACAAGCAGTCAGGTCAACACCAGAGCAAGATTTTGATGGGAAGAAAAGACAGTTGAACAACAAACTGCATTGTGGGAATAGTAAGCTGTGACTTGGCAGGAAATAAAGTTGAAGACATTCTGTGAAAAGTTGTGGGGTTAAAGGCCTCTAGCACTATATTGTGACACAAATGACTCTCCCAGATTACTGTCAAATTCGGCGTAGGACTCTTAAATGAAAATAATGATGGAGATGCTGATATATTGGAATCTGACCAGTAGGAAGCATATTTAGTGATAATCAGGTATTATGTGTTTGTGTGGTTATAAATAGTGTGATGATTGGTAGACCGAGGCCCTTATTTTTTCTTCTTCATTGTTTGTTCCTTGTGCGTTTTGCAGTCGTGTGAAGTCTTTCTGCATTCCATGGAAATCTGTCAGGGTTTCACATAAGAAGGCAATGTACAAAAAACATAACTATGGGGAGTTTGACACAGGCTACCACCGTGCAGAAATGAACAGCCCTCACTTGGTTTTAGATTGTATCTGTTTTTTATGAAGAAATGGTTTTCAATATCTCCCCCAGCATTTCTCAACATTCCTTTGACCCCGACTCTCCCACGTGCTAATGTTGTAGATGGGTTCATATGGTTGTAATTGAGGTTTTCATGGTATAACAGGACTGCCTCAGAAATACAGTGGGGTTTAGGCTGTGATCTAACATAGTCATCCCCATTTCACATCATGGAGTAATTTCAGGCCAACACATATCAGGAAACCTCAATAACAGGGGAACTGACAGGATCAGACAGCCTACAGCCCTGTGCAGTCTTAGATTATGTGTAATTATAAGACATATTTAGGAGAGTGGTTTGAAACTTGATCCAGAGTCTCTCTGATCTTTATTTCAAGCTATGGCCAGGTCTAGCTACACTCTTAGAAAAAAGAGTTCCAAAAGGGTTCTTTGGCTGTCCCCGTAGGAGAACCCTTTCTGTTTCCAGGTAGAACCCTTTTTGATTCCAGGTAGAACTTTTTTTGGTTCCATGTAGAACCCTCTGTGTAAAGGGTTCTACATGGAACTCAAAAAGGTTCTGGCTGGAACCAAAAGGGTTCTTCCTAGGACCAAAAATAATTATTCAAAGGGTTCCTGTATGGGGACGGCCAAATAACCCTTTTAGGTTGTAGATAGCACCTTTCTTTCTAAGAGTGGAGCAATAGTGTAGTTTTTGCTATTCATGAACATTTACATTTGAAGTCCAGTTTTCTATTACAACAGCTGTCATCGTGTTATCACTTCCCACATTGTAGCTTTACTCAACAACTGTATTGAATAAACAGGCATCCCACTGGGCACACTCTGGTTGAATCAATGTTGTTTCCACAACATTTAAATTAAATGACGTTGAATCAACGTGGAATGGACGTTGAATTGATGTCTGTGCCCAGTGGCATGCCCCTAGGGAAGGAGAATAGTGTTCCCTGCCAGCCCCAATTATTATTGTTTAATCTGCTTGATCACAGTCTGGTCCTAACAGACTCATGTGACTTATTAACCCAACAGCAGTTACGTTTGGTTTCCATTCAGACAGCAGACAGCCTGTGTTAGATTAAGTTATTACGGAAAGTTATTAGGGTCATGGGGCCTGAGGAGAAGAGAAGTGGCAGAGATCAATTCCTGTAATAGTGATGTTGAATTATTAGGAAGCCCCGTCTATTTGTGTGGTATGCCATGCCCTTCCTCTTCCTGACTGGTAGTCATCACTGTTGGACTTGGCTGCCCTCCCACAGCCTGTCTGGTCTGTCACATCTGGATGTTTGGAAGGTGAAAAACCACTATATTCTTTGGAATTCTGCATTGTTTTGTATATTTTTGTAGCTGAATCAGAGCCATGAGTAAGGGGTACGAAAATAGAGCACTATTTTGGAAATTAGGTTCATTTAGCAGACTTTTATAGAATGTGATTGCGTTTCTTTGTCAATGTTATCAAAACATAGCCAAGTAATCTAATTGATGTTGTCTAATGGGTTGGTGCTGAGGCTCTGGCCTATCTATCTCTGCTATGAGCACAATGGAGAAAACAACAAAGACAAGACATGAATGGGCGTCTGTTTCAGTGAAGTGCAGTGCTGTCTGTTGTCCCTGAGAGAGTCTCTCACTGGAGTAAATTAGGGAGACAGACAGTAGAGGTGACACTCTCTCCTCAGGAAGATGGGCCTGTTTATCCAGAAGGCTTCAGAAAGTGGAAACTGAAGAAGAGGACATGGTTAGGACTCAGGAGCATCTTATATTCAGAGATATTCATTGTTACAGAAGAGTTTTGTTTAGGATTAAAGTCCAGAGCAGGGATGGAATTACATGGAATTGTGTCTTGGGATACTCTAAAAATAGTGGACTGGACCAACATTGATATTTGTAACATTTATGGGGGTGTCCTGGTAGCTCTGTAATTCAAACCATGATCCAAAGTGTACAGACATCTAGTCCAGACCATAAAGAGGATGCTGTTTTTGCCAGCAGAGATATTTGGAGAGAGGGCACACTTCCCTACCCTAACCACCAACAAGGCTCCATATCTAGTTTCGATATCTCTGTATGACATGCTTTTATTTTCTCAGGCGTATACAGTGCCTTCGGGCTTTTCCACATTTTGTTACATTACAGCCTTATTTTAAAATGGATTCAATTAAAAAAAGTTCTACAACAATACACACAATACCCCATGATAACAAAGTGAAAACAGGTTTGTAGAATTTTTGGCAAATTTATTAAAACTTAAAACAGAAATACCTTATTTACATAAGTATTCAGACCCTTTGCTATGATACTCAAAATTGAGCTCAGGTGCATCCTGTTTCCATTGATCATCCTTGAGATGTTTCTACAACTTGATTGGAGTCCACCTGTGGTAAATTGAATTGATTGGACATGATTTGGAAAGGCACACACCTGTCTATTTAAGGTCCCACAGTTGACAGTGCATGTCAGAGCAAAAACCAAGCCACGAGGTCGAAGGAATTGTCTGTAGAGCTCCGAGACAGGATTGTGTCAAGGCACAGATCTGGGGAAGGGTACCAAAACATTTCTGCAGCATTGAAGGTCCCCAAGAACACAGTTTCCTCCATCATTCTTAAATGGAAGAAGTTTGGAACCACCAAGACTCTTCCTAGAGCTGTCTGAATACTTATGTAAATGTGATATCAGTTTTTTGCAAACATTTTGAAAAACCTGTTTTTGCTTTGTCATTATGGGGTATTGTGTGTAGATTGATGAGGGGAAATAACATTTGAATACATTTTAGAATAAGGCTGTAACATAACAAAATGTTGAAAAAGTGAAGGGGTCTGAATACTTTCCGAATGCTCTGTATAATAGTTGACTCAGGAGAAGTGCACATTGGATGAGTGTATACTGTTTAAGTGCAGTGCTTTTCACCAGTCCCAAACAAAATACATGATTTCTGTTCTCTCAAGATATGTGCATACACACATTCAGAATGACAGTCACAATATATTCAGGCATGGTGGACAGAAAACATTTAATGGAAGGTTGACCTTATTTATGGTCGTTTTTACTGTGAGAGGAGGAGAGGGTAGGGAGGAAGGATAATATTGAGGGGAAACTCGACTCAGGAAACATTAGAACAGTTCCAAAGCAAATACCTGAAGCTCAAGAAAAACAGAAGTAAAACTGCCTTGGACCTTGTGTAGTACACTATACAATGAGCTCTCTGTCCACAAGAGAAACAGTGGTATATATATTTCTTTGTGCACATTCTTGGGAAACATCTAGGTATGGTAGTGTACTCTAATAAAGTTATTACAACAACCGATGTAGCAAATAACATTTGTCCTGATAGTGAATGTAGTGAAGTTGAGGCCATAGGCACCCCTTTAAGAAAGGATGCATAAATGGAATAAAGCTGGCAGGGCCTGACAGTACACTCCCACTCACCATGTTTCCCCAACAGAATACCATGTTGTGCTCTTGTTCCTAATGTGCTGTAGCTTTTTAAAAACCTTTCTCAAGCCATAGAGAAGTTGTAGAGAAAATGTGACACTGAAATGTGGGAATTCATGTCATACCTGTATTATGTATTCAGTGGAGATCCAACTCTTGCAGGGTGAAATATCCTCCCTGTGCATAGCCCATCGAGATGTTGAGACTGTTGCTGATTTGCTATTTTGTGCTGGTAGCTTGTAAACAGTCTGCTACTGTGCTTGTAATAATGGGGCCAGTAGGGTCTTACAGAAAATGAGGACAGAGGGAGCCTTTGCTTTCTCTCACTAACTTGTAATGAATGGAAAATTGGCCATTCCCAGAATGACATAGACTATCCCATTGGCCAAAACAAGTGACTACACTGCCTGGAAAGAGTATGGAGAGATTCCAACAGAAGCTTCTCATCAATACCCATTTTCCAAACACAGCTCATCATGGAACATAGTCCATAATCTGTCTTTATTATCGGCATACACAGCATCCCGTTGGGTTCAGATTAGAGGTCGACCGATTATGATTTTTCAATGCTGATGCTGATTATTGGAGGACCAAAAAAAGCCGATACCGATTAATCGGCCATTTAAAAAAAAAATGTATTCGTAATAATGACAATTACAACAATACTGAATCAACACTTATTTTAACTTAATATAATACATCAATACAATCAATTTAGCCTCAAATAAATAATGAAACATGTTCAATTTGGTTTAAATAATGCAAAAACAAAGTGTTGGAGAAGAAAGTAAAAGTGCAATATGTGCCATGTAAGAAAGCTAACGTTTAAGTTCCTTGCTCAGAACATGAGAACATATCAAAGATGGTGGTTCCTTTTAACATGAGTCTTCAATATTCCCAGGTAAGAAGTTTTAGGTTGTAGTTATTATAGGAATTATAGGACTATTTTTCTCTATACCATTTGTATTTCATTAACCTTTGACTATTGGATGTTCTTATAGGCACTTTAGTATTGCCAGTGTAACAGTATAGCTTCCGTCCCTCTCCTCGCTCCTGTCATGAACCGGCTCAAAGCCCGTAACAAAAGGGAGACAACGTGGAGATAAGGAGTAAAAAAAAATATATTTATTAAATAAAGTAACTAAGTATAATATACAATGGTGTGTGTGTAATCAGTCTTCAGTAGTGTGAGTGTTTTGCATGCATGAATCTGATAATGCAGGGTGTTGAAAGATGCTAACGCAAACAACCCAAAAACCACCAAGAAACACAACAAAATCTATAAAGGTGTCTGCATGGAGAGAGTCTCCTCCATGAATGGGGAAGTGGTGTATTTATCCTGGGAGACACCGGGCCCAGGTGTTTCCCATGTAGTTGACGACCCTCCCAACTCCGCCCACCGGCATCCCAATAAGGAAACAAGAACAAAGAGAGAATACGGCAGACAGAGTGGGAGGGTCGTCACACTCCTCCCTGGGCTCGAACCAGGAACACAACGACAACAGCCACCCTCGAAGCAGCGTTACCCATGCAGAGCAAGGGGAACAACCACTCCAAGTCTCAGAGCGAGTGACGTTTGAAACGCTATTAGCGCGCACCCCTCTAACTAGCTAGCCATTTCACATCGGTTACACAAGCCTAATCTCGGGAGTTGATAGGCTTGAAGTCATAAACAGCGCAATGCTTGACGCACAACGAAGAGCTGCTGGCAAAACATACGAAAGTGCTGTTTGAATGAATGCTTACAAGCCTGCTGCTGCCTACCACCACTCAGTCAGACAGCTCTATCAAATCATAGACTTAATTATAACATAATAACACACAAAAATACAAGGCTTATGTCATTAATATAACCTTCAATGTTATGTCATAATTACGTAAAATTCTGGCAAATTAGGCAGCCCAAACTGTTGCATATACACTGACTCTGCGTGCAATGAACGCAAGAGAAGTGACACAATTTCACCTGGTTAAGATTGCTTGCTAACCTGGATTTCTTTTAGCTAAATATGCAGGTTTAAAAATATATACTTCTGTGTATTGATTTTAAGAAAGGAATTGATGTTCATGGTTAGGTACACATTGGAGCAACGATACGCACCCCATCGATTATATGCAACGCAGGACATGCTAGATAAACTAGTAATATCATCAACCATGTGTAGTTAACTAGTGATTATGATTGATTTATTGTTTTTCATAAGATAAGTTTAATGCTAGCTAGCAACTTACCTTGGCTTACTGCATTCGCGTAACAGGCAGTCTCCTCGTGGAGTGCAGTGAGAGGCAGGTGGTTAGAGCGTTGGACTAGTTAACCCACCATTCCTAGGCCGTCATTGAACATAATAATGTGTTCACTGACTTGCCTAGTTAAATAAAGATTAAATAAAGGTGTAAAAAAAAAAATCTGATTGTTATGAAAACTTGAAATCGGCCCTAATTAATCGGCCATTCCGATTAACCGGTCGACCTCTAGTTCAGACAAAGGCAATCTAAATTGAATTGGTATAAATATTGCTTTTCATTGCTCACTGCTAAATGTTTTTTAATAAAAAGTAGTCTAATATCCCGCTAGCGTGCAAACCCAATGAAAGCAAAGGAAATGGCACAACAGGATGTGGTTATGGATATGTGAATATCCAGCCAAGCTGGGTGAAACCACCCAATGTAATACAGTCATGTTCCCACAAGAGGGTAGAAAACACCTATGAATATGACATGCAATGGCTCTGAGAGGACACACCTGGATACAACAAAGAGGAATAGGCGAAGCGAGAGGTTTTATTCAGCCCAAAATATGTCCATGAAAATAAGCCCACGAAGTGAGGTATTTTCGTATGGAGGTCATTGAAAGTTTTGAATTTGGTCAACAAAAAAATGTAAGGATAGACTTTATTTTGATAGTCAGTCTGTAGATGCTCTATCCAATCAAGTGTGGCCAAATGAAATTGCTAATTTGCTTATTTGATCGAATAGAAGTTTCATAATGGTTGGGTTGTTACGAAGGCATTGATAAGTGCACGCACATGGCATTTTGGCAACTTAAAAAAAAAAAACTGACTTTATATCGGCATTGTTCCTGTTCTCATAGAGATAGATCGAGGACTCATCATGGACAAGGCTCGACATTAATACTTGTCCGCTTGCCCAGGACAAGTAAAACAATTGTCGGACAAGAAGAATATAGATTTAAGTTGTCCAGATGGACAAGTAAAAAACAATCACGCAAAAATCACAATATCAAACATTAGGTTACTCCGATCAGTATTGGATCAGTGTCCTCCGGATGCAATGTGTTGCACACTGTCCTCCCAATCTCAGCAGAGCACATCTTATTTATCTGTTATTTTACCAGGTAAGTTGACTGAGAACACGTTCTCATTTGCAGCAACGACCTGGGGAATAGTTACAGGGGAGAGGAGGGGGATGAATGAGCCAATTGTAAACTGGGGATTATTAGGTGATAGTGATGGTTTGAGGGCCAGATTGGGAATTTAGCCAGGACACCAGGGTTAACACCCCTTCTCTTACAATAAGTGCCATGGGATCTTTAATGACCTCAGAGGTCAGGACACCTGTTTAATGTCCCATCTGAAAGACAGCACCCTACACAGGACAGTCTAGTGCCCTGGGATATTTTTTTAGACCAGAGGAAAGAGGGCCTCCTATTGGCCCTCCAACACCACTTCCAGCAGCATCTGGTCTCCCATCCAGGAACTGACCAGGACCAACCCTGCTTAGCTTCAGAAGCAAGCCAGCAGTGGTATGCAGGGTGGTATGCTGCTGAGCATAGGATTGTAGGCCTGCATTGACAGGCCTTTACATCTTGCAGTTGCGAGATGCGTTTTTGAAATCAAAGCAGCAGCATGTGCACATTTGTTGATATTTATTACTAGTTAGTGAGTTATTTGCACAGTTATAGCAAATTCTGGTCAGCAATGAAAGTCCTGTAAAAGTAATGGTGTGTGTATCACCTGTGTTCCAGTCGGCCATTACCAGAGGAGAGAGAGAGAGACATTTGCACAGCAGGTAAAATAATGATATACAACAGACTAACTGGATAACCAGCCAAACTACACAATATGTTTTGAATTGGCTAACTCGCTAGTTGGGCTGGGCACCGGTAGGTGTATAACACTTAAATAAATCATATCAATCATTAACTATCTAGCTTTTAGCATGTATTAGTGTCATTGTCATGTCCAATGTCCTAAAATAACTTTCCACCGGCACTCGTGTATAATCGCAAATGGCTGACATGTAGTTGATACGGGTGCACAGTTGATGAAACCAATGCTGCAAACTCTCAAGCGCTCAAAATGTCAATACTGCCCATGTAATTCTGACAAAGTTACAAGAATATTCCTAGACTAGGTTTATTGACAAGTAACTCTTATGCTGTCAAGATCTCCCCTGAACACTGAATATTTGAACCTTATAAATAGATAAACATCTTAGTTAGATACCTCACCCACCTTAGCCATTTGATCTCTGGTTCACTGAATGAGGGAATTATTTTATAAAGACATAAAAAGTATTTGGTTGTAATTGTATTGTTGCAGGGAGGCCAATCATGCTACAGGAGATTTCAGGAGCGCTATTGGGTGTGCAGGCTTTTGCTCCAGCCTTGCTTGAACACAGCACATTGCAAAAAATCAGCTGCTCAACAGGGCCTTGATAAGCTGACTCTGGTGCGTATTTTACTTTGTGGGGGTTAAGTGCCTTGCTCAAGGCCACAACGCCAGGAGATACTGTATAATACATGGGATCAGAACAGCAGCCTTCCATTGTCAATACCAGTTATAATAATACATTATTTTGTGGTTACTTGCGTAATACAAAACATTTTCAGTCATATTTTTTGGCTTTTGGGGGGGGGGGGGGGGGGGGGGGGGGGTTACAAGTGACTTGAGCTTTCGGACAATTAACAAGAATCTGTCCTACTTGGCTAAAAAAGTGAATGTCAAGCCCTGATTGATTTAGCCAATGAGGACGTCCACCATTTTAAAGTAGTCAACTGGGTGGGGATTCCTATGAGTTGGAAGCAATCAGCCAATGAAGAATAAGAAAATGTACTACCTTAAAATGGAGATGCCATTTGTCACAGATACTACAGTATAATGACACAGATACAAGGATGAGTCCTCTATCTATCTCTATGGCCAGTTGTTCACACGCTTATCTGCCCTCTCATTGGCTGGAAGGGTCCATCCTCCTGCCTGCCTTCCATATTTGAGGATATGTATTTCCATTGTTAGAGCGGCCACATGTTTATCTTGTCACTATAATAGACAATCTTAGCCTATAATGAACTTCCTAATGAGCAGCTTTGAATTGAATGCACCTTGTGAATACTCCATTCAACAGAGGTGCGCTCAGTTTGCTTTGAGCGTTTGCTACGTTGCAGAAACGGTTTGTACGTTGAACAGACTTTGAGGTACATTTGCTCCCATTTGGTGGGTGTGGCGAGTCATGCCTTGATGCAATGAGTGACGTATTTAAAGGGCAGAGGCCATGATACAGCATTCCCCAACCTGGCCGTTCAGTTGAACGTTCCAGAACATAAAAACATACTGAACGCAGCCCCGGTGTGACAATAATTTTTCAAACGTAGAAGTGACCGTTAGAAAGAAGTTTTAAAAAGGCTGTGTTTACACAGGCAGTCCAATTCTGATATTTTTTCCACTAATTGGTCTTTTGAACAACCACATCAGATTTTTCACATCAGGGCCCGGTTTCCCAAAGCATCTTAAGGCCCATCAATGGGCCCAGATCTTTTTCAGAGCTGATCTGATTCGTCAAAAGGTCAATTAGTGAAAAAATATCAGAATTGCCATTTAAGATACCTTGTTTAACTTTTAGAGCTATCAAAATATAGCTTGGTGTTAATTTGACAGTCAAAATAGCTTCAGGGCTGGAGATCTTGATTAAAGCACTCATCTATCCAGTATTATAACCAGCCCACCAGAGTCTCATCAGTCTCCAGTGCACACAACAGATTTTTGTTTTTCCCCAAACACATGCTTTTAATCACTCCTGTGTAGTTTGCTTGGGATCCACAAGGATATCCAGCAGCTCTTTCACAGAGGGGGAGGGGAGTGTCAGTGTTGTGAAAAACGAGGAATTGTCTCCACCCATTTTGCCTTGGTTGTGCTTCCACCCTTCCCTGTAGGTGAGCTACCTGACCAAACTCTGGGGAGAGAGAGAGATAGTGTGAAAGAGGTAGAGAAAGCCAGGAACAAAGGCAGAGAGTGAGAGAAACACAGACAAAAAAAGCTCTGGGTGGAGGGAAAAGGGGAAAGAGAAAGGAACAGGTGGACCAGAGATTTGAGCTAGGCAGCTGTTGGGGGGTTGGGCAGTGGGTGGACTCTGAGGAACAGGGGTGTGCTCAGAGCTGTTCTTGACAGGTCGGACAAGTTTCTCCCTACAATACCTGTCGCTCTCACTTTCTTAAACACACCAGTTGGCAGGAAAAGGAAGTGAAGCAGAAAAGGGCTGAAGAAAAAGCGGGAGAGTTTTCCGGTCATTTATAAGTTGACTACCAGAAAGGAATTTAAAGATGCCTGAGCAGCAACCCTATTACGGAAAGAATGGTAACTACTAATTGCTCCTACTTGATTTTAGTTTCATTAGAGCTTATGTGGTTTGACCTTTTTCAACCTTATGAAAAGCTGTTTGTGTCTTTATGATGGCTGGTTTGGTTGTAGCTTAAGTTCTTGAAGTGGGAGAGCTTTTCTCACTGCTTGAATGGTTTAATGAATCTGTCAGTTGGGAACTTGTTAATGGGTGGTGTAATCTGTCAGTTGGGAACTTGTTAATGGGTGGTGTAATTTGTCTCTAGAGAAGAGCGACACTGGGTGAAACTAGACCTCTAGTATCGGCATTGTGACAACATGACTGAGAATGGGTGTGGGTTAAACCTGCTGATTATACAGGTGTGTGGAGAAATGCAAGTGAACATTGTGTCAATCTTTTCTCTCCTCTATCAAATGCTGCTGCATTTTGTGTGTGTGTGTGTGTGTGTGTGTGTGTGTGTGTGTGTGTGTGTGTGTGTGTGTGTGTGTAAGGACTGGGCTGAAAAATTGGCAGGCAACATTGTTTGTTTTCAGCCCTGATAAAATATAAATGCATCAGCCACTGTTGTTTTGGGCAAATGTTTCTGCATGTTGCTCCAGCCTACACTCCCTCGGCAGGCTGTTTCCACCATGTCTTTGAAGGGCATCTCAGGCTGATTATGCCCATTTAACACTTTAACATCCAGACTCTGTATCTCTGTGCTTGTGGACCTGCTGTGTCCAGTGGATTGATGTTCTCTGGGAGCAGGCCCACTATAATGCATGCTGCAATAGCACCCTGACCACTGCTCTGCATTATTAATGGCCGCCATGCTGAACGTCATACTCTATAGTATCTAGTCTAGACCCAGTGGTTCAACCACCTTAAGACTGTGATTATTGATGTTCTGTGAAGTTGAGATTCACTATGGCTCAACTTGAGCACTTCTGACTGATCGTTATAACCATACCTTTTCTCATCTAGGCCTAAATGTAGTTGACATTAATGCCTCCTTTTGGTCATCTGAGGATTTAGAACTGGCAATGAGTGAATGTAGTTTGCTCATGACATTCATTCCCTCATTGTACAGTAACTGTAGGTAACTTTGATTTATGTGGGCTGATGGCAGATGTGGAGAGTCTGTCGTCTCTGTGCTCCTCCTCACCCTGTTGGGTATGAAAGGGAGTGGATATTGTGCACTGGTTTATAGCCTAGTTTAATTTGGGGGGTGTTAAGAAAATCAAGAAACATCAACAAGAACAGATTTTTTTTAAATACCTTTTTCATGGCATTAATCAACATTTACCTTTTAAGAAGTAATCAATACTGTTGCCCGGTCACTTTACCCCTACCGATATGTAGATCACAGGAGGCTGCTGAGGGGAGGACGTTTCATAATAATGGCTAATGGAATGACATCAAACACATGGAAACCATGTTTGATGTATTTGATACCATTCCTCTCCAGCCTGTCCTCCCTAATTAAGGTGCCACCAACCACCTGTGATGTAGATGGCTACCTCAATTACCTCGTACCCCTGCACATCAACTCTGTAGTGGTACTCCCTGTATATAACAATGTTACTTTTTACTCGTTATTGTTATTCGGTATTCACTGTGTATTATTCCTTGTGCCACCATTTTTATATTTTATCTTAACTCTGCATTGTTGGAAAAGGACCCCCAAGTAAGCATTTGACTGTTAGTGTACACCTGTTGTTTATGAAGCATGTGACAATAAAAATGTGATTCGATGAATAGGTTGTGCTCACACAGTCGCTGACCTCTGGTGACTGTGTTGTGGTACTGCAGGTTCTCATGTTGCAAGGGCTGCTTAGTCACTACAGAGGAATTTGTCGGGTTGCCAGGTGTGTCTGCCCCGAGGGAAAAGTCATCTGACCTACAGTAAAGGGAGCAGAATGTCGACGCGTGGGCAATCCACTCTGTTTACCCCATGAAATGTATAGCTAGGAGGCAGACGCCCCCACATGGAACAGTGTCAAAGTGCATCTTGGTTATGAAATGCTTTCTGACAGCCCTGCAGTGTGTACACTTTCATTTAACTTCTACACTGCAAGCCATTTACTGTCTGAAATGGTATTCCTACTGTTTGTTTCAATACTTGCATTCTTTCCATTTAGGTGAACCAAAAAAGTATGACCCCACCTTCAAAGGCCCCATCTATAACAGGTGAGAGGATTGCCAGTTCATCCACACTGTAGTGTGGACGGCACATCATTCACATCTAAAAACGATTGTTTCCATGTCTCCCGCTCTCTTTACTCTAGGGGCTGCACTGACATTGTATGCTGCATCCTCTTCATTATTTGCATACTGGGCTATGTTGCAGTGGGAATTCTTGGTAAGTAAATGTGTCCTGTAGGCACAAACAAGCTTAACTGACCACATATTAAGGACTTGGGTATACCCTGAGTCATGCCTTTAGGTATGTCTCTGAGTGCTGCTCACCTAAAGCATGTCTGTGTGTTAAAGATGTCTGGTATTTGATTGTTTATTTGTTGTTGATGGTTCCCTTCTCCCCTAGCCTGGTCCCAGGGAGACCCCAGGAAGGTGATCTACCCCACAGACAGCAGAGGACAGTTCTGTGGGCAGGCAGGCACACCTCTGGAGTAAGTTCTGCCCTCACCATTCATGCACAGTGGAATACATAACAGACAATCACAAACACTCATGTGTTGATTGTCTCCATCATTCCCTCCCTGGGCATTCACTTTCTTTAACCTGCTCCTGTTCTCTGAACAACTGGTTGTGTTTGTATTGTAGGACGAAGCCCCTGCTGTTCTACTTCAACATCATGAAGTGTGCCAGTCCCATGGTGCTGCTGGAGTTCCAGTGCCCAACCACACAGGTGACCTGAACCTTTGTTTTCAGTTGATACGTTCTTGAACGCCATGTTATTTATGTATGCCTATGCACTTGTATTATCTTGGCTCATGGTAACATTTCTTTTGCCATCAGATGTGTGTGGAGAAATGCCCTGATAAGTTCATGACGCTCCTGAAGGCCTACGCCAATAAAGAGGATTTTAAGTATTATAAGAACTTCTGCAAGGAGGGTCTAGAGGGGCTGGTGAGTAGCATGTGAAGAGGATTCTGAGATGGGTGGCGTAGTAGTTTTCCAAAATCAACATGGATGACAATGTCAATAAAATGTCAAGAATGTGACAGTGTTTTGTTCTACAACAATAGTGTGCCCAGTGGCAATTTAGTGTGAGCAATTCAAACTTTGAATATACATTGCCGCACCAATGGTTGAGATACTAAGTGCTGATTGTTCATGTGTGTTTTAGACTGTAACACAGATCCTGAGTTCTGGCCTGTGTCCTGCCATGCTGACGCCAAGTAAACCCTGTAAGTACGTCTCTAGTCTATTTTGCTCCCCTAGCCTGTCTACCTGCCCCTTTTCTGTTCCTCTGAGTCAAACTCCCCAACCCTCCATCTGGCCAGCCCATCCTCCCCACTTCTGGAATTTGAAAAAAGTGAAAGACATTGTTTTACTGCTCTCCCCCATTGTCCTGTGTCTTCTCCTTCACCCCCCTTCCTCTTCCTCCAGTCACCCGTAGGTGCTTCCCTGCCCTGGGCCAGAAGAAGGGAGGGGAGATCACCGTGGGAAATAACTCTAAGTTTGATGACGGGGAGGGGAACATTAGAGATGCCAAAGATCTGGTGGCGGGGGTCAAGTGAGTCCATAGAATTTGCATGATGATTTCCTGTGATGGGTGCTAGGGCTACATCTACAATCAGCATTGGTCACTGTATTTTCTTCTATAGGAATGCCACAGTGGTCATTGAAGCTCGACAAGTGGCCATGAAGATCTTTGAGGATTACACCCAGTCCTGGTACTGGATCCTAATGTAAGTCAGCATCTTCCCTTTGACACTATTGTGCAGTAATGCATTCACACTGAATTCCAAAGCACTTGATCAGCAAAGAGTCAGTTATGTAGCCACTATCGTCTGTTTTTGTGTCGGGGTTCAGAGGGTTGGTGATTGCCATGCTCATCAGTCTCCTCTTCATCGTCCTCCTGCGCTTCCTTGCCGGGATCATGGTTTGGGTCATGATCGTCATGGTGATTCTGGTCATTGGATACGGTAAAGACCAGTTCAACAGAAGTCCCATTTTTCTGTCTCTGAACGCTCTAATCAACAAAGCCATCTCGTGTCCCTTTCCCATCTCTCTATTGAAATGCTGTACTTCCCTCTTGTGGCCATGCTCTGTATCGCACCACAGGCATCTTCCACTGCTCCATGGAGTATGTTAGCCTGAAGTCAGAGGCAGGCTCTAATGTCACTCTAAAGGACCTGGGCTTCCAGACAGACTTCTCTGTGTACCTGCATATCAGACAGACCTGGCTGGCCTTCAGTAAGTCCCCACTAACCTCCTCTCAACCTTACAGCTAGTGTGGCTCAGGAGGTATACACCTGGGCCAATACATTAGAGTTCTACTGTATATCATGAAGCAGGATCAATGTTAGCCAGGTAACTTTTATAAACCCTTAGATATAATGCATTGCGGTGTTATTGCAAGCATAAACTGATACTAAGGACTACTAGGATTCCTGTATAAATGGCCGTGACTGAATTCTCCATTTGTTTTTATGCCTTTTCTCTCTCCCGTTCTCTTTAGTTATTATTCTGGCCATTGTGGAGGTCGTCATCATTTTGCTGCTCATCTTCCTCAGGAATAGAATCCTCATCGCTATCGCTCTCATCAAAGAAGCCAGCAGGTCAGGAAACGGGAGTGTTCTCTGCACTTACAGCCTTTTCTAATGGGATTGGATGGGAAATGGATCATTGAATGCTAGATCATTGTGGTTTAAATGGGGGCGTAATACATAGATGGTGGATAAGACCTTTCTAGTGCTAAACTGTGATGTTTTGTTTACAGGGCCATTGGGTATGTGATGTCAGCCCTGTTTTACCCCTTGTTCACCTTTGCCCTCCTATCCATTGTCATCGCCTACTGGGCCGTGACCGCTGTGTATCCTTCATGTTTGGAATAAAAATTACTCATAGGCTTGAGTAACTCAACATTCTCTTCTGAACGATTGTATTTGCTGGGATTTGTAGTTATCTGGGTCATATTCTAGTCCTTGACAGCCTCTGGCCAGGTTCCTGTCCACCTCCAATCAGCCCATCTATAAGGTGTTCAATGAGACGGCCTGCGATCACTCCAGGAAAATCTGCGAGCCAGCTGTGAGTCCTGCTTTTCCGTTAGCCCATGCAATATGTCACCATCTAACAGCCTGATCTTAATTGGAGAGACATTGAACCATCGATCACCTCCATGATAAAAGTGTATACAATGGATAAAATGTCAACTGTTGATTCTTCTCTACCTGTCTCCTCCAGAACTTCAGCACCTCCAGTATGAAGGCGGAGTGCCCAGACTCCAAGTGTCTGTTTGCCTTCTACGGTGGAGAGACTGTCTACCACAAGTACCTGATTGGCCTGCAGTTCTACAACGTCTTCCTGTTCTTCTGGTGTGCCAACTTTGTGACAGCGCTGGGTCAGATGACCCTGGCTGGGGCCTTTGCCTCCTACTACTGGGCCTTGGTCAAGCCTGACGACATGCCTGCCTTCCCCATCTTCTCATCCCTTGGCAGATCACTCAGGTGTGTGTGACTGTTTACGTTCCTGTTCCTAACCAAGTTGGGTGTTCAGATATGTACATGATGCTCTGTTGCATATGTGGATATCTTGGCGCCATTTAATAAGGTTGGTTAGTGACATCTCCTCACTCCCCTGCTCAGGTATCACACAGGTTCCCTGGCGTTTGGCTCGCTCATCCTCTCCATCATCCAGATCATCAGGGTTCTGCTGGAGTACATCGACCACAAGCTACAAGGTGAGCCATAGATCCTGTATTAGCAGTACTACGGTATGTTGATATTAACACAGCTGTCACTGTTATACCCTCATCATACTTTACACTAGCTGTGTATGAATGTTGGGTTTTTTAGTACTTGTGTTGGCTCTGATTTGGTTCTGCCCTACTGTCTGTTATTCTCCCCTAAAGGAACGCAAAATAAGTGCACAAAGTTCCTACTGTGCTGTCTCAAGTGCTGCTTCTGGTGCCTGGAGAAATTCATCAAGTTCATCAACAGAAATGCCTACATTATGGTTTGTGTACTACCTGTTTGTGTGCACCTGCTATGCCCCCCAGTTAAATGCATGTCATATTGGATATCATTAATTTCAGAGGAGCTTTGTCATCAGGATCATCTGTCAATGTTAACTGTGGGAGAACATTTGGTTTATGCTTGATTATGAATTTGAGTCTGCTACCTCTAGGTGGCGATATATGGCAAGAACTTCTGCACGTCTGCCAAAGATGCCTTCTTCCTCCTTATGAGGAACATGATCAGGTGAGTGAGTGTGCTGTCTCTTAATGTTTGTGTTGACTTAATGAACTTTATAAAATGGACTATGATCCATCACAACGTATCACTGTTTGACCTTGCAGGGTAGCTGTCCTGGACAAGGTGACAGACTTCCTCTTGTTCCTGGGCAAACTCCTCATTGTGGGGCTTGTGGGTAAGTGAGGCTGTTTCTACAGGAAACATGATGAACAATAACACGCTCTCAGTACGGCCAGTCTTCTAATGATTGTATTTAGTTTTATTACGTTTCATTGTTGACAACCAGTTGTGCTATTGGAAGAGAACTCTTCCGTCCTGTTTCCCAGGAATCTTTGCGTTCTTCTTCTTCTCTGGGAGGGTGAAGGCCTTTGAGAACACAGCGCCCAACCTCCACTACTACTGGGTTCCCATCCTGGTGAGTAGCATAGCCATGCTCCGGGTCTGGTGGGTTATGTACAAAGACATGTAGTTTAACCTATGATTTAAATGTAGTGTAACCTACGGTGTTATGTATTGTAATGGTTGGACTGTGTTTCTCTCCTCAGACAGTGGTGGTTGGTTCCTACCTTATTGCCCACGGCTTCTTCAGTGTGTACGCCATGTGTGTGGACACACTCTTCCTCTGCTTCTGTGAGTAACAGTAGAACCATCCCCCTCTTGTTTTACGCATGGTCTTTCCCCCACAAACACAAGGTACCAGTGGTGAGAAGGTAAAGGATTATGGTGTATACAGTATACTCAGGAAATGGCTGCCTCGTGTTGGCAACTCTTTTACATCTCAAAGCTTTACTAAATGGCATGTTTTGAAGTAAAGATGTCCCAATGTGTCTAGAGTTCATGTTGTCCTGAAACGGTGACCTCCTCTCCCTTTCTTCATGACCTCTTTCACTGCTAATGGTGTTGGGCTGCCACTAATGATGAATTGCATGATGATATTCTGGTGTTCTTCATAATGCTTTATTGCTAAGTTATTGATCCTAACCCAGCTATCTAGGACTAGTGTTAACTTGCTGGTTGCAGACAATGGGGAAGTTTAGGTGTTGATCTATTAATTTAAAATGCGAATGGGTGCTTTTGCTGGGAATTTTGACAGACTTTCTCTTTCTCTCCCTTCTCAATTTATATTGTTTTCCTCCATCTCCCTTACTAATGCCACCCTTCACCTTCATAATCCTGTTTTCCAATCAACCATCCCTTGACCCCATTTAACACACACACACACACACATAGGTGAAGACCTGGAGAGAAATGATGGCTCTCTGGCAAGACCGTATTACATGTCAGCTTCGCTCCATGACATTCTGTCGGAGAACAAGGCTGTGGAGGAGACCGAGGAGCCAACCCAGTCCTCGCCACATCAGCCAGATGACCAACACGTCCAGCTGAAACAATAGCAGCCTCCGATGCAGGGGAAAGACCAGGACGTTTAGGAGTAGTCATAGCAAAGACACTGTGGACGAGATCTCCACCTGCAGATCTGTCTTGTAGAAATGGGCATGCTACTGTTCATGATTGGTAGATTGACATCAAGGCCTGAATTTGGACAAGTCAACTGCTTGACCAGTGTCTTTCCTTCTCCCTATAGAAACGTGTGTGTGTGTATCTATATATATATTTGTGCTCTTAATGGTTGGAGTTGGCAAATGATAGTTGTTTAATTAATTTGTAAAAAAGACACTGACCCATAAACAATGCTAGGAATTCCACTGATGTTTTAGTGAACATGTTGCAGTTCTGACATTGTTGCTAGAAGGAAAACACTGTCAGCCATAGGAAACAATGTGCCTAAATGACTAACTATCCATTTTGGTCTGATGTATTGAACCTCCTACAGATATCACATTTGTTTACAGTTAAAGCATTCAAAAGATCTCTGCAATGCTTCCATCATTAGTATTACTGTTATCAGTGCATTATTAAAATGTGATCTTTTCAATGATCTATAAAAGCCATATGTAGTTTTGTATATACTGAAATGTATTTCTTAGTTCTGCTTGTGAGGGAAGCGACTCCATTTTTTGTTCTGTGACGCAATGCAATCAGATCCCTCATTGCCTTGAAATATTTGCCTGTCAGCAAGGTCTGTTTGATGCACTGCCCTGGAGACTCCTAGGATCTATGAGCATTAACTGAATGCAGTTTCTCTTTTCTCTCTTTCTTGTGCTATTGTGCATGTTGGTAGTATGTCTGCTAGTGATTAAAGCTGCCAGTCTTTCTGTTATTTGTCTTTCTCCTCATTCTCTTTCTGCATTGTGTTGATGGGGAACAAGCTAAGGTAACAAACTTCCTTTTGGGTTTGACTAGGCAAGCTTTACCAATTCTGTCAGAAGTAGGGCAATTATATGTTTTGTAGGATGACATGTTAAATGACTTAAAGCACTTCTGTTTAACTTGGCGTAACCTTGAAGCTTTGCTAATCCATCACAAGTTGGTTCTGATCTGGCCCCTGCTTGGAAATGTAACAATGTTCAAGTTTCTCCTTTTGAAATAATGTTCATATTTGTCTCATGATGTTTTCCTTGATTCTTCAGTGGAGGACCTGGAGAGGAATGATGGCAGTGCGGAGAGACCCTACCTGATGTCTGACCGCCTCCTCAAAGTCCTGAATAAGAAGAACAAGCCTGAACCAGCAGAGTAGAGCTCTCCCATGTGGTGTGGAGAAGGGCAAAAGCTCTGGTGTGTACAGGTGTGTAATTGTATATAGTGGAGTATGCTTTAAAGACTGGGTTGGCCAAGGACCTCATGCTGTCACTCATCCAGTACCTATGTGGCAATCTGTTGTCATAAGTCCAAACAATCGCTGCCATCCTCTGTGGTCGAGTGAGGCGTGTAAATCCTAAATGGAATTTTAATGCTGCATCCAGAGTGCTTCTTACAAGGATGCCCCCCCCCCCCCCCCCCCCCCCCCCATTTTCATTCAGTTATTTGGTTTGGATGAAATCATAGTTGTCTGTTTAAGTATATTTTGATGACCTCCTGTTCAAAAACCAGCAACCAAATGTGGTTCTTATTGAATATAGCTGTATGCTACTGTAATCAGACCAGCTGTACACCAGTGTGTTATGAGCATGCTTTGTTATGAATATTACTTGGAGTGTGTTACATGAAGGTGAGCACAGAACTGATCTATTTAGTAAAGTATTTTATACATTTACATAAAGCTGCACTTTTGTATGTAACCTATGCAATTAGTTTAAGACATGCAGTACTAAGACATACTTGTTTGAAATTGTGTAACTACTTTATATTTGTTGCAATACTTTCTCTGCTTTGTCATTACCAAAGCCATTAATACAGTACTGTAGCCCCTTTTTAACCCGCTGTTAAACGTCAATATTTTGCTCTGTTATAATTGCCAGGGAATGAGTGGTAAAGAAATGTATTAAGATGGTGTGAGGCTGAAAGCAGGGGAAAATATGGGTTGTGTATGTGGATCTGTTTAAGTGCCTGTGGAGTTCTGAAACTAAAATAAAAGTTGTTTTTGTACATTTAGTCGTGTGTGTGTGACTGCCTGCCAGGGCAGATGACCATTTAAAACAGTTTAACTTTTTGGGGCGGCAGGGTAGCCTAGTGGTTAGAGCGTTGGACTAGTAACCAAAAGGTTGCAAGTTCAAATCCCCGAGCTGACATGGTACAAATCTGTCGATCTGCCCCTGAACAGGCAGTTAACCACTAGGCCGTCATTGAAAATAAGAATTTGCTCTTAACTGACTTGCCTAGTAAAATAAAGTTAATTTTTAAACTGACTAACTGTGGATCCTCACGGCTATCTGAATGGCGTAATTAAGCATCTATAAACAGAATTAACTGTTCTACCGACAGACAATTATACAGTTGAAGTCGGAAGTTTACATACACCTTAGCCAAATACATTTAAACTCAGTTTTTCACAATTCCTGACATTTAATCATAGTAAAAATTCCCTGTCTTATGTCTGTTAGATTCACCACTTTATTTTAAGAATGTGAAATGGCAGAATAAGAGTGATTTATTTCAGCTTTTATTTCTTTCATCACATTCCCAGTGGGTCAGAAGCTTACATACACTCAATTAGTATTTGGTAGCGTTGCCTTTAAATTGTTTAACTTGGGTCAAATGTTTAGGGTAGCCTTCCACAAGCTTCCCACTAAGTTGGGTGAATTTTGTCCCATTCCTCCTGACAGAGCTGGTGTAACTGAGTCAGGTTTGTAGGCCTCCTTGCTCGCACACACTTTTTCAGTTCTGCCCACAAATTTTCTATAGGATTGAGGTCAGGGCTTTGTAATGGCCACTCCAATACCTTGACTTTGTTGTCCTTAAGCCATTTTGCCACAACTTTGGAAGTATGCTTGGGGTCATTGTCCATTTGGAAGACCCATTTACGACCAAGCTTAAAGACTGACGTCTTGAGATGTTGCTTCAATATATCCACATAATTTTACCTGCCTCATGATGCCATCTATTTTGTGAAGCGCACCAGTCGCTCCTGCAGCAAAGCACCCCCACAACATGATGCTGTCACCCCGTGCTTCACGGTTGGGATGGTGTTCTTCGGCTTGCAAGCCTCCCTTTTCCCTCCAAACATAACGATGGCCAAACAGTTCTATTTTTGTTTCATCAGACCAGAGGACATTAATCCAAAAAGTACGATCTTTGTCACCATATGCAGTTGCAAACTGTCGTCTGGCTTTTTTATGGCGGTTTTAGAGCAGTGGTGTCTTCCTTGCTGAGCGGCCTTTCAGATTATGTCGATATGGGACTCGTTTTACTGTGGATATAGATTATTTTGTACCTTTTTCCTCCAGCATCTTCACAAGGTCCTTTGCTGTTGTTCTGGGATTGATTTGCACTTTTCGCAGCAAAGTATGTTAATCTCTAGGAGACAGAACGCGTCCACTTCCTGAGCGGTTTGACGGCTGTGTGGTCCCATGGTGTTTATATTTGTGTACTATTGTGTGTACATATGAATGTGGTACCTTCAGGCGTTTGGAAATTGCTCCCAAGAATGGGCCAGACTTGCGGTCTACAATTTCTTTTGAGGTCTTGGCTGATTTCTTTTGATTTTCCCATGATGTCAAGCAAAGAGGCACTGAGTTTGAAGGTAAACCTTGACATACATCCACGGGTACACCTCCAATTGACTCAAATGATGTCAATTAGCCTATCAGAAGATATTAAAGTCATGACATAATTTTCTGTTCTTTTCCAAGCTGTTTAAAGGCACAGTCAACTTAGTGTATGAAACTTCTCACCCACTGGAATTGTGATACAGTGAATTATAAATGAAATAATCTGTAAACAATTGTTGGAAATATTACTTGTGTCATGCACAAAGTAGATGTTATAACCGACTTACCAAAACTATAGTTTGTTAACAAGACATTTTTGAAGTGGTTGAAACCTAGTGCATGTAAACTTCCGACTTCAACTGTATATCATTGAAAGAACAGCTCAGCATAGCTCATTCTGCAGAAGGTGATGGAGTTCTAAGGCATCTCCATACCTCTCCCAGTCCTAATGCTGGCTCTGCTTCAGGTGCTTATTCACCTACTCATCTGGCTAGGAACCATTATGATCCAAGAAGCATCCACCGTCCTTGGCACCAGCATGACTGACTTTGTCTTGGCATTGTCCCAACAGGACTTTACATAAAACGTAAACTGGCAGCACCATAGACTACATTTTTCACAGTCACTACAATTGAGTCATTGTATAACATATTAGAAATGACTCGATCAGGCTTTCGGGCATATGTTCAGTGACCTCAAATAGGCTTGTGATTATTTAGGTCATAACCTATGGATGTCTGTGGTTCCTTCATGGGACTCTATGATTGAACTGTGGATGTGCCCTGGGTCAAATACGATTCTGCGAGGTGCTGACAAAGCCAATGCACCTTCTCAGCTCACTCAATTCAGGAAATAACTTGATCCTATCCACTCTAGAAAGAAGGGTTCCAAAAGGTTTCTTCAGCTGTCTTCATAGGAGAACCCTTTCTGGTTCCATGTAGAACCATCTGTAGTAAGGGTTCTACATGGGACCCAAAATGGTTATACCTAGAACCTTTTAGGTTCTGGATACCACCTTCCCCCCCCCCCCTAAACGTGTAGCCTAAAATCTGCATTCATAAATGCCTGAATAATGGCAAACTGAATCTAATAGGTCGGCCATTTATTGTGCCGTCTATTGAAGTCTTTCATGAAAAGGTCTTTGTGGAACAATATTTTGTAACCTACTATGAAAGGTCATCCCTTTTCAGTCCCTTTAGTCCCACATTGAGTCTTTACATACACAAAGGCCAATAAAAGCATATCAGTTCAACAAAATGCATTGTGCTCTTTTACCATGGAAACAAAGCCTTTTCAATAGAGTATGTCTCAAGTGACAATCACAAGACTTTGTTTCCTCTGGTGCTCTGGTACGTCACGCCAGTCCTACAGCACAATAATGGGGTGTTTAGTGCGTAAGAGGAGGACACTTCCCCCAGAGGCAACTCAGCATAATAGGGACAAAACTCCATTGTATATAAGTGGTGCTATTCTTTTTCTCAAACCCTTTAGTGAAAACGTAATCAAGTTGTCCAGTTTATATTGGCTGGCAGGACCACATGATCATATCACAGTGGCTTTTATGTAACAACTAAGTGTGTATCTTGTTTGGAATCAAACAGGGTAACAATGGCGAAGGGATGCTGGTAGCTTGGTGGCGGTGTGCGTCAGCATTGCAGAGGTCTGAGTCAATCACAGTATTATGGATTCCTCTCATTCTTGTCCCAGTGGACCTAGAGGGCTACAAAGTCATTATCATTTGAGGTACAGGCCTTGAGACAGTCTGGCATGCACTGAATGGTGGCATCATGGTCTGGCTGCTTCAGAAATGTCAAGTACTTGATGATGATATTTAGGATTATAAATGAAGGATTATTACATGCAAACATGCCACTGTTGACCAGCACTTCCTTATACAAAATGCTAAGAGATTTATGCCAACAGTGAGAAGAGAAAGGATTCACCTTCTGTGTAATCATGAGGAATGTTCAGACCGGTATTCAGCACGCAGTGTGACTCCAGCAGGCATGCCACTGTTTACATGCAAAAAAAAGTTGACCTCATTCAGCAAGAATTTACCTAAGACACGCTCAACTTGCTGTCATTGTCACGTGTAGAGCTTCATCTGCACTATGGGTTAAGGACTCATCTCTACATTAGATCACTTTAGAGATCTGAAACCTCTTGATTTTAGGGAGAGTGAACTATCCTAAAATTCCTCTTTTTACTAATTGTACTGTTTTGGATTGTTACATGATGTAAGTAAAAGGTTCCCCATCCAACCATACAGTACACTCCCCCTATTGGGGGTTAGGGCACTGCTTAAACTGCTGCCAATTGCAGAACTTAGTGACTGAAATGGAATTAGGCCATACACACACATGGGAAAACATTGCAAAAATATTTGTAACCTTTATTTAACTAGGCAAGTCATTTAAGAACAAATTCTTATTTTCAATGACGGCCTAGGAACAACAACTGCCTTGTTCAGGGGCAGAACAACAGATTTTTACCTTGTCAGCTTGGGGATTCGATCTTGCAACCTTTCGGTTACAAGTACAACGCTCTAACCACTAGGCTACCTGCCGCCCTGTATGCAGGGGCCATGTGTTCTCAGCCACACAGGTCAACCACAATGGTCAACCCTCAGTCACGACTCATGAGCCTCAGCTATGGCAGCACTTTCTCTCCACAGGTAGGAATGTGGACTGTAAACTCCACCTAACGCTCAACCACATTCCACTTAACTTCAAATGTCAAAATGATGTCTAGCCCTCTACAAACACCATCCTACATTCTAAGAAAATGCATTGACGTCATCTGATGTCAGATGCCCATCGAACATCTGACTGCTAAAACTGCAAATAAGGTTTAGAGGAAGACATTGTAATGGAGCCAAGACAGTCCCCCTTGGGAGACTGAAAAGATATGGCATGGGTCCCCAGATCCTCAAAAAGTTCTACAGCAGCACCAACAAGAACATCCTGACGGGTTGCATCACCGCCTGGTAGGGCAACTGCTCGGCATCTGACCATAAGGCGCTACAGAGGGTAGTACGTATGGCCCAGTACATCACTGGGGTCAAGCTTCCTGCCATCCAGGACCTATATACTAGGCGGTGTCAGAGAAAGGCCCAAAATGGCTCCTTAACAGCTTCTACCTCCAAGCCATAAGACTGCTGAACAATTAATCAAATCCCCCCCCCCCCCCCCCCCCCCGACCTCCACTAACCTGTACCCCGCACATTGACTCGGTACTGGTACCCCCTGTATATAGCCTTGTTATTTTATTGTGTTACTTTTTATTTAAATGTTATTTTATTTAGTAAATATTTTCTTAGCTCTAATTCTTGAACAGCATTGTTGGTAAAGGGCATGTAAGTAAGCATTTCGCAGTAAGGTCTACACCTGTTGTATTTGGTGCATATGGCAAATAAAAATTTATTTGATGTAGGAGTGGCTAATGTAATCAATGCTCTGCCCCTGCTTAATCATTGCATGCATCACTGTGAATAGTACAACCCTTAATCGTAATTTCAACAGCAGAACAGAGACGATTGAAAACAATCTGAGAGCTGAAGTGTTTTACAAACAGGTTTGTGTGATTACATCAGTTACATATAATCTGATTACATCAGGTACATGTAATCTGGTTACAAATAAAACTACCTGTAATCACTTACCAGAAAAAATATTGTAATCAGATTACAGATACTTTTGAATAACTAGATAATTACTTCTTGGATTACTTTTAAATTCAGAAAGGATATTGGTGGGAAAAAATGCAGTGACACCTTTGTTTTCTTAATGACATTGATGACAAGTTTAAGTTTGTTCCACCTGAGTGAGTCTGACCACAAGTCAGAGACCACGATGATGACACACGTTTGATGGATCATTTTTGTTTTCTTCTAATGCCTCTTAAAGTACTACTGCACTTCCTGATTTGGTCTTGTTATTAAGAAATGCTAGCGGTCATGACTAAAGGCAAATGAGAGTTGTCTTGGGGGTGTGGTTTGATGTGAGTGTTTCTTGGGTGTGTCTTTGCCATTCAGTCACAACAAACAAGGACATTAGTTAGCCAGTTCGAGTTGAAACATTATTGAAAGCAAGCTGGCAACATACTTGCATCAAACATGTCATCAGGTTTGCTTGATTATGAGCTAGCTAGCTAATGTTAGCAAGGATGGATCAAACCTGTCTTCAGGTGCAACGTTAGCTATGCAAATCTTCCTCTCACATTACACGTTAGGGAGAGGCTGTATGTTTAGCTAGTTACATCACAGTATCATGGGCTATGCCGCTATGATACTAGGCTATCACATAATGACAAAACGTAGCTACTTAGCAACAATAAACCAGACTCAGGTTTGACGGTTGACAGCCCAAGTAGAAACTAGTTGGATGTATTCAATATCCAGGCCATTCCATGAACAACTTTATGGAAGCCCATTTTCACTAGAGTAGCTATTTCCCAAGCAAGGGCAAGAAGTAACCACACGTCTTGTCTGGGGAAGAGGTTCCAGTACTAACCACGCGTCTTGTCTGGGGAAGAGGTTCCAGTGGGCGAGTTCATTTTGTGTGACCCGGTGCCCCAGGAGGGTGGGGTTTAGTCATTTTTGACCATTCCATTGGTCCTCCTTAGGAGAGGTTTCCTGCAGCCCGGCACCGGGTCATGCAAGTGAACTCCTCCAGTCTTTTCCCAGAGAACATGGTGCCACCACGTGTTAATAGGCAAAAGGGAGAATGAATTGTTGACATAATTGTAATCCAAACCAAAACCTCAAGTAAATCATGACACAGTCATTACCAAACTCCGTTTTGAACAAGACTGACTTTATGACCAAATTATCCTATTTACACTTTCAAATCAATTTTGACACTAGAGTTACTGTTTCTGACTCATAGATGCCACATAGACTGTTTAAAACCAGAGAAGTTGGTTCTAAGGGGCAGTTGACCTTTAAAGGGAAAGTCATCCAAAAGTAAGTAATCAGAGTAATCAGATCACATTACTGAGTTTGGGTAATCCAAAAGTTACGTTACTGATTACAATTTAGGACAGGTAACTAGTAACTGTAACCGATTACATTTAGAAAGTACTACCCAACCCTTACACAACCAGCTTAGTGAGGCACTTGTATATTAATAGGAGAAGAATCAAGTTCAAGTTTCCACTTTATTTGTCCCAGAGGTAATACATACAATGCAAGTGCATCAGTCATGGGCTGACAGCCATCAATATAAATATAAACAATACTAATGATCAACATTAGCAGCAGCAATAGTACAACCTACAACATCTAAAGTATCATACTGTGTAATGACCTATACAATCAGTAATAACAATTACTGTGTAATATACAATCAGTTATAATAATTACTGTATAATAACATCCAATCAGTAATAATTATTACTGTGTAATAACCATACAATCAGTCGGAATAATGTCTTACTTTTCCTTCAAAACAAACTATTAGATGTCTGTTCTGGTAGGTTACAGAACCATACCTACCGAGAACAATGTTGTAATTTCTTTAACTTCCCATAACCTAATTTGTAGATGACACATTAATAACAGATAAATGGAAGGTCCTGACGACAACAGGTACAGGTTTAGAGCCCTAGGCTGATATATGGTGACATATTAAATAGTTAATCAGATACAGTATGGATGTAATACCTCTCCAACAAACGTCATTGATTTTAAAGCACTATTTGGCAGATATGAATTGGGTGGGTGACAAGTTTTTTTGTGAAAGTTCTCTGGAAAGGTGAGCATCTGTGCAAATATCTGTTATTGCAACTCACTGAGAAATACTCTCTTTCCATTCCATGACACACATGTTACACTAGTAGCCCTACATTGTAGGATTTGTTGGCATAGTCTTTCTGGGGTGACCAGCTCTTTAGCTTATGGGCATTGAAAGAAAATGTGTCGATTTGACATGACATGTCTATGCAGTGTAATCGCAATTCTATCCATGGAGGGAGACTCAGACTGGAAGTCAGACTTCAAAGGCCCGTTGAAGGAACTAGTTGGGTCAATCTAATTCATCTTTCACTCCTGAGATGAGTGTCTGATCTTGTGTGTGAAAGGAATAGCTGGAACGGAGTCAAACACATTGTTTCCATGTGTTTGATGTGTTTGGTATCATTCCAATGAGCCCGTCCTCCCATTGCTCTTCCCACCAGCCTCTTCTGGTCTTCACATACACGACAGCCTTGGTAAAAGAGTCCCAACAGATTTACTTAAACATTTAGTGGAGAAGAAATGTTGTCCACTGAACCTGTTTTTGCTGTTATTCACTGAGTGTACAAAACATTAGGAACACCTTTCTAATATTGAGTTGCACCCCCTTTTGCCCTCAGAACAGCCTCAATTAGCTGAGGCATGGACTCTACAACGTGTCGAAAATGTTCCACAGGGATGTTGGCCCATGCCGCAGTTGGGTCAAGTTGGCTGGATGTCCTTTGGGTGGTGTTCCATTCTTGATACACACAGGAAACTGTTGAGCGTGAAAAACCCAGCACCTACAACCATACCCCGTTCAAAACACTTCAATCTTTTGCCTCTCTCATTCACTCTCTGTATGGCACACATACACAATCCATGTCTCAATTGTCTCAAGGGTTAAAAATACTTTAACCTGTCTCCTCCCGTTCACAAACACAGGTGACATCAACAAAGGATCATAGCTTTCACCTGGATTCACTTGGTCAGTCTATGTCATGGAAAGAACAGTTGTTCATAATGTTTTGTACACTCAGTATATTACTGTGTTATTCCCCATTTTAGCTGTCTGGATGAGATGTAAACAGTCCCATCCCAAAAGCTACACATGTACTGAATATAAGATTATATTGTACTGAATATAAGATTGTAACATTACATTATATTGAATGACTGAAATAATTCATTCTTTCTAATAGTTTCTACAATTATAGAAAAAAGACTAACTCCCTTCATCCTAAACTGAATGTACAGTCTTGGGCTCCCGAGTGGCACAGCGGTCTACTGCATGTCAGTGCTATGCCCCAGGACTACCTGACATGATGACTCCTTGCTGTCCCCAGTCCACCTGGCCGTGCTGCTGCTCCAGTTTCAACTGTTCTGCCTTATTATTATTCGACCATGCTGGTCATTTATGAACATTTGAACATCTTGGCCATGTTCTGTTATAATCTCCACCCGGCACAGCCAGAAGAGGACTGGCCACCCCACATGTGCTCTCTCTAATTCTCTCTTTCTCTCTTTCTTTCTCTCTCTCGGAGGACCTGAGCCCTAGGACCATGCCCCAGGACTACCTGACATGATGACTCCTTGCTGTCCCCAGTCCACCTGGCCGTGCTGCTGCTCCAGTTTCAACTGTTCTGCCTTATTATTATTCGACCATGCTGGTTATTTATGAACATTTGAACATCTTGGCCATGTTCTATTATAATCTCCACCCGGCACAGCCAGAAGAGGACTGGCCACCCCTCATAGCCTGGTTCCTCTCTAGGTTTCTTCCTAGGTTTTGGCCTTTCTAGGGAGTTTTTCCTAGCCACTGTGCTTCTACACCTGCATTGCTTGCTGTTTGGGGTTTTAGGCTGGGTTTCTGTACAGCACTTTGAGATATCAGCTGACGCCCTTGCTGTCTCTGCCTGGCCGGTTCCCCTCTTTCCACTGGGATTCTCTGCCTCTAACCCTATTACAGGGGCTGAGTCACTGGCTTGCTGGGGCTCTCTCATGCCGTCCCTGGAGGGGGTGCGTCACCTGAGTGGGTTGATTCACTGTTGTGGTCATCCTGTCTGGGTTGGCGCCCCCCCCCCTTGGGTTGTGCCGTGGCGGAGATCTTTGTGGGCTATACTCAGCCTTGTCTCAGGATGGTAAGTTGGTGGTTGAAGATATCCCTCTAGTGGTGTGGGGGCTGTGCTTTGGCAAAGTGGGTGGGGTTATATCCTTCCTGTTTGGCCCTGTCCGGGGGTGTCCTCGGATGGGGCCACAGTGTCTCCTGACCCCTCCTGTCTCAGCCTCCAGTATTTATGCTGCAGTAGTTTATGTGTCGGGGGGCTGGGGTCAGTTTGTTATATCTGGAGTACTTCTCCTGTCCTATTCGGTGTCCTGTGTGAATCTAAGTGTGCGTTCTCTAATTCTCTCCTTCTCTCTTTCTTTCTCTCTCTCTCTCGGAGGACCTGAGCCCTAGGACCATGCCCCAGGACTACCTGACATGATGACTCCTTGCTGTCCCCAGTCCACCTGGCCATGCTGCTGTTCCAGTTTCAACTGACCTGAGCCCTAGGACCATGCCCCAGGACTACCTGACATGATGACTCCTTGCTGTCCCCAGTCCACCTGGCCATGCTGCTGCTCCAGTTTCAACTTCCACCTGACTGTGCTGCTGCTCCAGTTTCAACTGTTCTGCCTTATTATTATTCGACCATGCTGGTCATTTATGAACATTTGAACATCTTGGCCATGTTCTGTTATAATTTCTACCCGGCACAGCCAGAAGAGGACTGGCCACCCCACATAGCCTGGTTCCTCTCTAGGTTTCTTCCTAGGTATTGGCCTTTCTAGGGAGTTTTTCCTAGCCACCGTGCTTCTACACCTGCATTGCTTGCTGTTTGGGGTTTTAGGCTGGGTTTCTGTACAGCACTTTGAGATATCAGCTGATGTACAAAGGGCTATATAAATACATTTGATTTGATTTGATTTGATGTACGAAGGGCTATATAAATACATTTGATTTGATTTGATTTAAAGGCATCACTACAGACCCTGGTTCGATTCCAGGCTGTATCACAACCAGTCGTGATTGGGAGTCCCATAGAGCGGCACACAATTGGCCCAGCGTCGTCCGGGTTAGTGTTTAGCCGGGGTAGGTCGTCATTGTAAATAAGAATTTGTTCTTAACTGTCTTGCCTAGTTAAATAAAAAATAAAAAAGTATCTACCCTGGAAATATAAGACTGATGGTCATCAAAGGCAATTCTGTCATTGCTGTCAAATTGTAAAATCGAATTCCAGATTAGGATTGGGATTGATTGAGCCTGTTTGATTTGTTGTCTATCTAAATCAAGGATGGGAAACTCCAGTCCTCGGGCTTGATTGGGGACACACTTTTGCCCCATCCCCAGCTGACACACCTGACTTAAATTATCAACTAATCATGGGTTTGCAATTAGTTTAATCAAGCGTGATAGCAAAAGTTCTGGGAGAAAGTGTGACACCAATCAGAACCCAGAGGACGGGAGTTGGTCATCCCTGATCTCGGTCTACATGTGAGCTGGTGTCCTTCCAGAACCACATACTCATGTACGTGGTTTGCTTTCCCTACTCCAGTCTATGAGTCAGGAACCCCACTGGCAGCACTTGTAACCATTATAACTATCATCCTGTCTTGGAGAATGTGGAAGGCAACAAGATCTAAGTGTTAGTCATCCTCCCGGTTGTGAAAAATATTTGTATGATGTAAAATCCCCAAAAATCCATTATTAGAACTACAAATATAATACATGTACTGTTATATTTTCAGCAGATGTCAACACTACAGTTCTGCACTGATAGTAATTAAATTATGGAGACAAAATACTCACCAAATATTATTCTATCTTTCAGCTACAGGAGGCTCTAATAACAAGTCTCTAAAGTGGAGTCTCTATGCTTAGAAAACTGCACCTACATCCCAGAACTTCAGAGAGCAGTGTTGAGAAGACTGGACTCTCAATTGGTGCTACTAAGGAGAACGATCCTGAGATCAGATGAACCAAGACTCCCTGAAGTGCCACCACCAACATTGGCTGAGCTGCTACAACTTTGAGGAGATGTCACCACGCAACACAGGATGCAGTTAGCACACCTTTGAGCGGAGAAGGAGCTTTCCCTTATGTCAGACTTGGTGGTTCCCTGGAAAGTGTGAAAACCTACAGAGTACTCAGAAATGCTGTTGAAAGAGGGTGGAGTACAACCAAACATAAATCATATGTAAATAAGGGAAGTCTGTGTGGGCAAAAAAATTGTGTGGAAAACAATATTTGTGCAATCTTTGTCTAGCATATAGGCATCATTATTGTAATTTTGAAATGGTTTTTAGAATGATTTACTAAACTGTTCTCTTTTCCTGGATATCTATGCTCATATGCACCCTCCTGTAGCAGACCTACAGGAGGGTACATATCCAGAAAGACGGATGGACTACCCTGGTGGAAATACAGTTCAAATTACACAGATGAGCTCAAATAAAGTTGTATTAGGGAGATAAACAGCAATACAAGGTAGTCTCTGTAACCTTCTCAAAATAACAAAAGCACAGTGTAAAGAAACCATTCTGATAAAGTACTGAACTGATATCACCCAGACTGAGGAAGAAATCGCAAAATAACTACTTAAAATAAAATGGTACTTGTCACATGCTTCGTAAACAAATGATGTAGACTAACAGTGAAATGCCTACTTACGGGCCATTCCCAACCATGCAGAGAAAAAATAGATATAATAGAAAAATAATGTGAGGAATAAATCCACAATGAGTGGTAACAACTACCTTACCGTGATTGTTTGCAATTAAAATGTTTAGAAAAAGACACAAAAATAGCTTCTTAGCAAAAATACATTTCTTAAGCTAGAATTTTGCTTGGATTGTCTGGGAGTGGTCTGAGTGGGGAGGGGAAAACAGAAAACTAGCTGTTATTGGCAGAGAGGTTTGGAGCACGCTTTCTTATTGGTCTAACTAATTTACCACATAGGGACATCACCAGACAGGTCAAAACTCCATCCCACCAAAACAGGTTGAAATTTCAGGCGGTCATTTCAAACAGCTCTTACACTAAAAGGGCATTATCCATAATGTTCACAAGATCACAGTACTATTCCAACCTCATAATGTGGAAATATATAGAATACCCAGGAAAATACATTTTTGGCTGCACAGGACCTTTAACAAAGATATTGCTAAATTTAGGTCATAATTCTGCCAAATTACCCAGATTGGCTACACATACAGTGACTACACTGAACAAAAATATGAACGCAACATGCAAGAATTTTAAAGATTTTTCTGAGTTACAGTTCATACAAGGAAATCAGTCAACTGAAATACATCCATTAGGCCCTAATCTATGGATTTCAAATGACTTGGAATACAGACATGCATCTGTTGATCACAGATACCTTAAAAAAAAAAAGTAATGGTGTGAATCAGAAAACCAGTCAGTATCTGGTGTGACCACCATTTACCTCATGCAGCGTGACACATCTTCTTCGCATAAAGTTGATCAGGCTGTTGATTGTGGCCTGTGGAATGTTGTCCTACTCCTCTTAATGGCTGTGTGAAGTTACTGGATATTGGCGGGAACTGGAACACGATGTCGTACACGTCGATCCAGAGCATCCCAAACATATTCAATGGGTGACATGTCTGGTGAGTATGCAGGCCATGGAAGAACTGGGACATTTTCAGCTTCCTGGAATTGTGTACAGATCCTTGCATTATCATGCTGAAACATGAGGTGATGGCGGTGGATGAATGTCACGACAATGGGCCTCAGGATCACGTCACAGTATCTCTGTGCAGTCCAATTGTTATTGATAAAATGCAATTGTGTTCATTGTCCGTAGCTTATGCCTGCCCATACCATAACCCCACCTCCACTATGGGGCACTCTGTTCACAATGTTGACGTCAACAAACCGCCCACCCCCCAACACAACGCCATACATGTGGTCTGCGGTTCTGGAGGCTTATGGTAGAGAAATTAATACATTTTCTGGCAACAGCTCTGGTGGACATTCCTGTAGTTATCATGCCAATTGCACCCTCCCTCAAAACTTGAGACATCTGTGGCATTATGTTGTGTAACATAACTGCACATGTTAGAGTGGCCTTTTATTGTCCCCAGCACAAGGTTCACCTGTGTAAGGATCATGCTGTTAAATCAACTGCTTGATATGCCACACCTGTCAGGTGAATGGATTATCTTGGCAAAAGAGAAATGCTAACTAACAGGGATGTAAACAATTTTGTGCACAAAATTTGAGAGAATTAACTTTTTGTATGTTTGGAAAATGTTAAGGATCTTTTAGTTCAGCTCATGAAACATGAGATTAAGACTTTACATGTTGCGTTTACATTTTTGTTCAGTATAAATCAAAAACTAGTTTTAGAAGATGCAGAATAGATAGTTGAATTCACTCATTTGAGATTTACAAAAAATAGACCTTTCTTTCAGGAAATTTGAAATCAGGATTTGTTTCCAACACATGCTTTATCAAATCAACCAAATCAATGCTCTCTGTCTGTCCATCTGTCTTCCAGACTGTCAACTCGCTGTGAAGAATGAAAAAGGGGCACTAGCCAATGCAGACTCTGGGACCGTGTGGGTGTGTTCAGGGAGAGAAATAAAACATTTTTGTGTTCTGTCCTTATTTGCAATAGGGCATAGTGGGGTAAGTTTAGCCATTTTTTTTTTTACATTCAGCGTCATTCCGTCAAGGGAAATTAGTATTCTTTCTAATAATTATATCTACATATATTTCAGGATGACGTGTATCCCTGGAAATAATCAGAATTCATGTAAACATTAGTTTTGAAAACACAGCTTGTCCAAAACAAATCTCTTGGCACAACTTACCCCAGGAATGGGTGAGTTAAGCCACCTACAAATGTATGTACTGAATGAAATACACTACCTTTTTAAAACCATGTCCATCTATTTCCCAAACACAATTAAACACAATCACTTTTGTATTATAATCATTTTAAGCATCCTTTAACATAGGCTTAACATCTAACAAAGACGTTGTACTTTTTTAGAACACCTTTATCGTAGGCCAGGCCCTGTTCTTACCTCATATCCCAACAATAATACCTTGCATAACACATGGGAAGAAAACACTTCAATTTGCTCATCTTGCCATTGGTTCAACTTACACCATGGCCACTGGCTCAACTTACCCCAAGGCAAGCATTTTAACTATATTAACCCACACAGGTACAACAATGCACTTTCATGCTAGGTTTAGGACCTCATATTGAAGCTCATAGAGACCCCAACTGATGTACAGAACACTCTTAAAATGATCTACTTTGGTTACGATACAAGCATTATGAAACCTCTAACACAAATGCATTTGACTTGCTGAAAATCTTTTGGACCTAACTTGCTTACCATTTTTCCATGTGGTTTCTTTCTTCACAGACTCCATGAAATGACCTCTTCCTAAATATTTGGTCAAATGATCAATTCTGTCTATGGTTCCTAGAAACAAGAGAGGCTCAACTTACCCCACTCACCCCTAATTATCATTGTGCTCATTCTGCCACCCTTGTTTACCATAGAATACATAGGTTGTGGAGCTGCCAACACGCCTACAACAGATTTTACTTTCGGCATCCAGGTTTTTTCTTTATCATCACAAAAAACTCACCAGAAGATGAACTTGCAGAAGCAATGAGCTCGAGTTTCGATCAGATGATTATCCCCTATGTAGTTTTTGTAGGAAATATGCAAATACTTACAGAAGAGTAGACCAGAGAGCACACCCCTTTCATCAAGACCGCCCTCAAATGAAAAGCCTGTTGTTCCCATAGCCGCCACCCACTGCATAAAAGCTGGGAGATTCAAGCAAGAACGCCAAGCTTCGCTTTGAAGAATTTAGCGACAGAGGCATTAGGTAGCGATGGGAAGCGCTTGATAAGTGATAGCGTGTTACTTGTATGCGGCCGCAAAATGTGACGAATAGTACGCAGATAAAAAAAAAAAAACATGATATATATTTTTTTAAATATGTAGTTTAAAGAAATGTTAAGTAAAATATTTATTAATATCACCATGCAGCCGTAAACTTCAACTCATTCGAAGTGGATGTGTATTTTCAGCTTCAACACTTAGTTTGAACAAGATGGAAGTTATCACACCATAAACGTTCTGCGGTGACTGACGAGATGGGAAAATGGGAGATATCAATGGTAATTCCCAATGATATGCATAAGAATTTTGTAGTTGTACGACATGCGTTTCATTTAGAAATGATAACTATCTTATTAGTTTTACTCTTTTCAGAACTATAATGTAATGTAGGCTTTTTGAATTATAGGTTATGCACTGTTTTGAACGGAGTCAAATGCGGTTAATAGCCTAATTTCTCTTCTTACACCTGTTGGTCATAAATCAGACAGTGCTGTCTTGTCATAGGGTTATAGTCATGTGTAGCTATAGCCCAATAATGGACTAAATGAGCCTAGCGTTACTCCGTATAATCTAAGGACCTTGGCTGTTCTATTTCGAGGTGAATTGATTATGGCAGCCAAATACTCCATCTAAACGTGAATCGATTCACAATTGCGGTAATCTTTTTAGGAACCTAAAACCCTCTTTCATGTCACATCCCAAATCATTCCACAAGTGCAAAATATTGGCTACACTTACTGTACACGGTTTAACACAGTTGCAGCAGACAGTATTTTTCAGTGACAGCACTTTGTGGCATCAGTCTTCTGTTTACACACAGGTGTTTTGAGAAGCAGCTAATTAGCATAGGCAGTGGACTTTGTCTTCTGTCTGTCCGCTGTAACATGGAAATATGTTTGTGTGGGAACCCTAACCCCATAAAGGTGGGTAGTAGTATAATATTTTGAAAAAACAACAACAAAAACGTATTTCTTGCTGATATGAAATATATACCCGAGAAGACAACGGTCCTTTTCCGAGGAGCAATAAGAGGACTGGCTCATTGTAAAGGCTGGAATTAAATTCATTGAATTGGATCAAACATATGGAAACCACACGATTGAATCTGTTCCATTACAACCATTACAATGAGCATGTCCTCCTATAGCTCTTCCCACCAGCCTCCACTTGTCCGTATGTATCCTTCGTGTTAACATTTAGAGCGAACGTCTGGGTTCTTAACAAAACTTCCCTGGCCAGAAGGCGTCTATGAATAAGCTAATGAATAAGACTGCAACATATTGCCAATGCATGCATCTTGCATGGATGTCCAGTATATCCTTGTATTTAGTGTATGAATGTCTGTCAGTGAGACTTTTATTTGCATCATTGTCCTGTGACGACAGAGGGTGCACATTGTAATGAAACAGGCAGGGAGCAGGTCTCGAACCATTGACCTAGCCCACCTAGTCCAGCGCGCTATCGACTGTTCCACAAAAGCATGCTCCTGCGGCAGAGTCGATATCCGCGCTTATAAACCCAGGGTCGTTACAATATTTTAGCCTCATGGTCTATTTATTAATTAGATAAAACTGCCTGAATGGAAAAACGAGTATTAGACCTATAGCTGGTTTCCAACAATACGTGGTGATATCATAATGTTAACTGCTTTAGCAACTATTGACAATTAGTATTTTCTGGTCGGGGCAGTTTTGTTAAAGATCCCCGACACTCGTTCTAAACGTTAAAACGCATCGCTTGCGGTATGGTATTGGAAACAAGGATCATGTTTCATATCGGCGAGAATTAAATTACTACCGACCTTTTAGGGTTATTGTTCCTACACGGCCATATCTCGATGTTACATCGCATGTTTACGGAAGACATAGGCTGCCAACTGTGCTAATTTGCTATCTAGCGTTCTCCGTTAACCTGTGTGTAAGCATAACTGGGGAGGAAGTGTATATTGTCCTGCTAACCACTATATGAAGAAGTTTAAGGAAAACATCAACTCAAATTGCTCCTTTTGTGATGACCACTCAAACAGTGTTGCATCTTTTTTGGCATTGTATTCATGTAAGGAAACTGTGGCAAGACATCAGTAGATTTATAATTGAACACATTTATGAAGATTTCACACTATTGTGGAGAGATGTACTGCTTGGATTCTTTACCTACGATAGAAATAAGCTTGAAACATTTATATGTCAATTTCATTATTCTTTTGGCCAAATTTCATATTCACAAATGTACATTTATAAACAAAACACCACATTTTCTTACCTTACAAAAATAAAATTGACTATTTTAAGACAAATACTCTACTAACAAAAAAGCTGTTAGAATAATAAGTGTCTGTATGTCCCTTAATGTCCTTGTGTAATGTGACATTGTACCCCCTAGCCTAAATGTCCTTTGTATATTATTTATGTATACACTTGTGTTCCCACATGTATTTCCTGTATTGATTTGTTGTTAATAAAAAAAAGAGAGATTTGATCTCTCTCTCAAAAAAGACAAACTTAGGAGGAACTGTAGTTCGTCACTGGAGGCACACAATTTGAACATTTTTCTCGCTGATATGAAATATAAGGTGCATACTGGAATGTGTTTCGAAAACCGATTTTGAAAGCTATGATTTATGTTTCTAAACATAAAAAAAAAACATCGAAATGTAATTCACATACGGGGAAGAAGTGTTTTCGAGAGCTATCCTGATATCATTTGTATCATTATGTTTAGTCTCAATATTGGACAATTCTTGTCTGTTTTGAATTTAGTTTGGTGCACCTAAGATAAAGATGTTACTGTATTGTATCCTTGCCCATAGAATTAGGATCTCTGAGCCTTGGCCTCATGTAGGCCTACAGATAATGTAATGCAGTATTCCATAAAGGACAATGGTGTGATATTGGTCCCCTCACGACACCGATAATACTCTCTCTTTCTTGGCCTGATCTTTTATCAAGTGTGTATAATTAGATTGTGACACACGTCTGCCTGCCTTGAACCTCAGTAACCCTCTGTAATTTAGGAGCTGGGTAATGATTATAATCTGCCTTGAGTGCTCTGCCCACCATACGCATCTGCATGTCTGTCAGATGGCATATGACTTAAAATGCTATGATTTGCTTTGCTCATACGTGGATAATATAAGTGCGAATGTTAAAACCAGACTGTTTAGTTTTGATAGGGACATAGGGGGGAAAGCCTAAATTATATCAGAAAGTGGTGGACAGATATGAGGGGCGTGTATTAGAACAGAGAGGTTGATTGGGGGCTAGTGACAGACTTGTATGGAGGACTGGAGTGGGTGGAGGGATACAGTGGCAAGACAAAGTATGTGAACTATTTGGAATTACCTGGATTTCTGCATAAATTGGTCATAACATTTGATCTGATCTTCATCTAGGTCACAACAATAGACAAACAGTATGGTTAACCAATTTAAGTAAGACAGGTCATTCCAAAGGGTTTACATACTTTTTCTTGCCACTGTAGATTTAATAGGTTGCATATTTTAAAGGGGATTATGCTGATTTATTTACAGTTTCTTAGATCATGTCGTTTCAATTATTTGACCCAGGTGCCGTCTCTTTGTACCACATTGCTCTTGTCCTCAATAGGCAAGCTGTGTACCTTTTTCATGTTGTTCTTTGGAATACATTAGAGTTATGTTCCTTGTCCTGCTAAATATGCAGACTATTGTATGAAATGTTGTAATTGGGTAATTCCATTTGAATTCAGTCACTTTTTGACAGCACCCCTTTTGATTTGAACAAAACTTTCCATACATATTTGCCCGTTGTAGAAGTGCTCAGAAAGTGACTTTTTGCATCTGAATGCCAAAACAGAGAAAGGTGCTTAAAGTTGGCATATTTTGCATACCATACCATGAGACAAACATGTTTTCATCACAGGAAAATATTTAACCTTAAACATAAAATTATATATTTGTTCAAATTGGCACGTTGTAGCTTCGACCCTATTTGACATAATCTGAGGTTGTGTTGTGCCCGCCATCAGTTGAGACACAACATGCTCTTAAATACAGGGTGGATGATCATTTACGTTAAAGTTTTAAAAAATAATCATAACTTGTATTCAAGAAATTCTAAATGAGTTTGACAATCCTGTTTAACCATGTATCTTTTCCAATGATTAAGACATGGATGTCTGATGGTATGGCGGGTTATGCAAAATGGGGAATTTTGAGCACCTCTATCTCCTGAATGTTTTGCCATTCATGTCCAAAAAGTCACTTGCTGAGCACTTCTTCCATCAGCAAACATGTATGTGGGAAAAAGGGATGCTGTCAAAGTGATTGAATTCATATTTCCATTTCTGCTCAGTGTTTTCTCTAATGTAAACTAAGAGATTTGAATTAAACCTTTTTAAAGTGAAGAAATCTTTGCTAAACCAACGTGTGAATATCCTGAGACAAATCTGTGATGGTGTGTGTGTGTGTGTGCAGATGTAAACTTGAGTTTGTCTTTTCACCTGTCTGCTGAATAACTGATAAACCCAAAGCGCTCCCTGTATCACAGACCTCCCAGGTGAATAACTGATAAACCCAAAGCGCTCCCTGTATCACAGACCTCCCAGGTGAATAACTGATAAACCCAAAGCGCTCCCTGTATCACAGACCTCCCAGCTGAATAACTGATAAACCCAAAGCGCACCCTGTATCACAGACCTCCCAGGTGAAGTGTCTACATTTTGCTCACACGGCGGGCATGCCTCTGAATAGGCTTACTGTAATGGACCATAAACATCAATCTGGTCTCACAGTTGGTCATTATGGTCTTTAGGATCTGTCCTGTCAGTGGTGTACATGTCTCGCCATCTCATTGTGTGAGTTCCTCCTTCCCACCCAGAACCCAGTGCAGGAGTGGGGTGAGGAGTTTGAGGAGGGGGCGTTGTATGGAATCACCCTGCGGCGGGAGCCCGTCCAGATACCAGCCAGCCCCACCGAGGCCCGGCCATGCGTTGCCTTCGTCCAGTACCGGACCTGCAAGGTGCGCAGGCTGAAGGCAGCCACCCTGAATCGGCTAGTGAGCCACCTCCTGGACCCCTGCTGCCAGGAGCCTGACTACAGACAGATCTTTCTGTCCACCTACCAGACGTTCACCACTACTAGTGCACTCATTGAGCTGCTCTTCCAGAGGTGGGCCATGTCATTAAGTTACAGTACTCATAACTACTATCATGTTTCACCTGACCATTGTCTCAGAGCATAATGCAGAAGCTGTTTCACTGTTAAAATTAGACAGTATAAAATGATGTGAGCAAGTTGTTTGATCTCTGTAGTTTGAAAACACCTTGACAGTGTAGTTTTACCATCTTCTATCAAATTCATGTTTGGTGAAATGAACTAAAAATGTCTCTCCCTCTTCTTTTGCCTTCTCTCTTTTGACACATTCCGAGTTACCACAGTAACAAATAAGATTAGCCAATTTGGATTCAGAATGTTATGTTGGACACAGATGAGAGGGTATGTCGAGAGTGGCTGTTTTTGAACAACACCTCTCGCTGTGTATGGTCACGTAGTTTCGTCAGATAGTCATTTTGTGAGGGAAGCAAGAAAGAAAAAACTATCTCAGCATCTTTGATGTAATGATAATAAGCACCCAGCAGGTAGTTAACAATTACAGGTTTTACAACAACAACATTTATTCACTGAGTTTGGAGTGAGGTCAGTATCAGGATAACAACAGAGCATAGAGACAGACTAAAGAAAAACAGCCTGAAGAAGAATGTGACCAACAGGACAGTGGTCCAGTCCCGGTTTAGATGAGTCTGACACTCTTCCTAATTGTTCTCACAGGGACAATGGGGCTTCAGATGTGTACAACAGTGAATGTCACAGGAGGTGAGCTGGCTGCTTTTCCCTTGATCACATTTATTTCCTTGACTCTGAAACAGGGAAGACTTTGTTTCATCACGTTGTCTCCTCAGGTGTCTGTTGCCCCTGATCCAGACTTGGTTGGAGGAGAACAGTGAGGACTTCCGGGATCCTCCTCAGCACCCCTCCCTAAGGCTGCTGATCGACCACCTGCACTGCCTATCCTCCTTCTGTTCACTGTCCCAGTGCTCTGAAACTCTGCTTAATAAGTTCCAGAGAGAAGGTACAGGATTCTCAATTTACTTGTTTTTCCTAACCGTTTCTGTGAATTGCCTTTGATTTTTTAATACCATTGTTGACCCCCTTCTGTCATTCCTCTCTCCTTTAATAGAAATGGATACTGGTGGCCATTCTGCCCAGGCTGAAGATGAGAGCTCAAGGGAGGAATGCCTAGAATGGGACAGCCCACTGGATCAGGGTGACATCATGGACTTCTCAGTCACAGGCATCGCAGAACAGCTCACCCGACTGGACGCTGTAAGTGTCAATCATGGCAGATAATTTCTGACTCTTAATATGCGTCCTCAGGAGTGGATCACTAACACACTTTTTCCATTTTACCTTCCTTATCTGTGCATCTCTCAGGGGCTGTTTAGGAAGGTGGTTCCCTACCAGTGTCTAGGCTGTGTGTGGTCCCAGAGAGACAAGAAGGAGAACCTGTCTGCTACCGTTAGCGCCACCATTGCCCAGTTTAATGCAGTCACCAACCGAGTCATCACCTCCCTGCTCTGCCGGCCCACCTCCAGCCCCACTTCTGTCCTCAGGGCCTCCAGCCCAGCTCAGAGGGCCTGCGTCATTGAGAAGTGGATCAGAGTAGGACAGGTCAGACACATCTAGGGACTTGGACCATTTGAGGGATACAATTTCAAATCAAAGTGCATCCTTCTTACACAATCTTACACAACGTTAACCTGCATCCTGGTTCTCAGTGCATTTAGTTGTAAGTAGTAAGTTCTAAGTCAGTCTCTAACTTGTGACTGTTTTCTGAAACAGGAGTGTCGGCAGCTGAAGAATTTCTCCTCTTTGAGGGCCATCCTGTCTGCCCTTCAGTCCAATGCTGTCTACAGGCTGAGGAAGACGTGGGCTGCTGTGTGTAGGTACGGACTGTCGGGTCACACTGCAAGGGTTAGCTGAGTCATGAAGCTAGAGGGCCAATAACATTGACTGAATATAGCAAAAAAAAATAACAAGGGTGTCCTTATCCTCTGAGAATGTAAGGCTTAGTAAGGAAATTATTTACTAGTAATTGACCTACATTATTCAACTAACCTTAGTTTGTACTTCATGCCATGACTATGCAATAAGCAATTTTTATTGAGTCAGTCAAGAATAGTTTAACAATAATTATAGGTCAACATGCCATGCCTTACCAACTCTAAATCCTTTTGAAGCTTCAAGGATATCTTTTGTAATGAAGTTGCTAGTGGTGTCTTGTCTGAGTGTTATTTTTGGATTGATTTAATTGGTTTGTTCTTCTTCAGGGACAGCGTGGCCATCTTTGATAACCTCTGTGAAACCTTCCCTGATGAGAACTGTGTGTTGAGCAACAGAGAGATCAGTGTGGGGGTAAGAATCAAGTACCTTAAGGAAATTGATTTGACTTCATTTTTCTTTACTTGAGTCTCTGCACAAATGTAATGCAGACGATATGAAATACTTACAATATGGAGTGTTTTATTGTTTTGAGAGCAGTTGACCTTTACTTACATCTTCAAGCACCTTGATATTCTACTTTTACGACTTATTAAAACCCATCTTTCTGTCAAGTTAATGTTTAGTGAAATTGCCTTACAATGTGTTAATAGTAAGCCATTGTCCCAAAGCAAAAGAGAGGGTGTTCTATTTTTCTGTCGGCTCTGGGTGTTTGTGTCAAATCTTCACTAGGTCTGGTTACAGTGAGCGGGCTCTAAAGTAAAATTCTACATATTGTCCAGAATGTCCAAATAACATGCTAATATTAGCATCATTGTCAACAAACACTACACTAATGACAATTTCCCCAGCAGTTCCGTGAGAAACACCTTCATTTGCCTCACGTCTTTATTTAATTTTACTGTATTGGTCCACCCCTTGTTCAATTGAACTATTCCAGAAAAATAGTTTCAGTTACTCCCTGTGTCTGCATTAACAGCCTCACAGGATTTGTGCTTTTGACACATGTTCTTATCAAAATGCTCTTTTGAACAAAAGCAGTTTTGTGCTAATGTTTGCATGGATTTTAAAAGCTCAATATATTGTTTACATAATGTGTGTGTGTAAGGGTCTATTCTAAGAACAACCAATGTGGTGTTGACCCTATAAACTGGTAAAGTAAGTTCTGACCTAGAACATATTTGACTGACTCTTTGCATATGCTGTAGGTCATTGCAGATGAGTGGACAGGTTGACAATGGAAGGCCATAAATGCAGACTGAATTTAGCTTCTATCTGACCCCTTTTCAGGATGGAAGCCAAACAGCCATGGATAATATTTCTCCCAAGATATCCAAGCGATGTCCTATTGCCAGACAGATGGTAAGCAATACTTCATAGAGCGATTGAGTAAGAGACATTGCAGACATGATATGTAGACATGAGATATATATCTATCTATATATAGTGGGGGTCAATAAGTTTGAGTTTAGCTTTTACTTCTTTCCATGCAACATTAAATGGACAGAAATGATAGCAGAGGCCTCCCAAGTGGCGACGTGGTCTAAGGCACTGCATCGCAGTGTTGCAGCTTCACTACAGCCTGGGGTTTGATCCCAGGCTGTGTCACACACGGCCTTGACCGGGAGTCCCATAGGGCGGTGCACAATTGGCCCAGCATTGTCCGGGTTAGGGGAGGGTTTGGCTGGGGGGGGCTTTACTTGGCTCATCGCACTCTAGCGACTCCTTGTGGCGGGCCGGGCAACTGCAAGCGGACTCTGGTCATCAGTTGAACGGTGTTTCCTCCGACACATTGGAACAGCTGGCCTGCCGGGTTGGGGGGGGGGGGGGGGTCATGTTTTGGAGGATGTATGAGTCGACCTTCGCCTCTCCCAAGCCCATTGGGGAGTTGCAGCGATGAGACAAGATCGTTATTGGATATCACAAAAAAGGGGGGTATAAAATAGAAATTATAGCAGAATTCTGTGTATCTGAAAGTAAAAAAAAATCGATATATACATTTATTATAAGCTATTACGGGGGGTGGAAAGGGGAGGAAGCATCCTAGTACTGTCTACTCAGTATTTTGCGGTGGCAGTTTCTGCTTCTTGAAGTCACATGTAGCCCCCTATCCCCATCAGCTTTTAACACACGAGGAAAAATCTAGGAGAAATCTATTCAAAGACCGAGAGTGTCATGTGTGGCAAGAGGAAGCAATCCTATCCTTAGACACTGATGTTTCAAATGGCCACAGATTACTAGGCTATGAAAGGACAGTAATCATAGACCAATACCTTTTCTAGCATCATATGCACATTCTCTAAAGCTGTGTTACTAGAATCCTCTGCTGACATGCTGTCTCTGTACTGTTGTCTCCTCAGAGCACCTCCAGTGGGGTGGTTCCTTACCTGGGCACATACCTGACTATCCTCACAATGCTGGACACTGCTCTACCAGATACTGTGGAGGTAAGCAAACAGCCATTGAAACAGACGTCTCAGTTATGGCAGCTACTTTAGGTTAACTCTATATTTACTTTAGCGGATTGCTATCTTAATGTTTAATATTGATAATAAATCTTCCATATTGTCAAGTATAATAGCATGTTGTGCTATTTTTGACAGGGGGACCTCATAAACTTTGAAAAGAGGAGGAGAGTAAGTTGTTGCTGTTTTTGTCTTCGATCTCTAAGCCTGTAGGGAATAGGATTTTATGTAAAGAAAACAAAAGATGGCGTACGAACATGTCTAATAAATATTTCACCCTTGTTATATGACATGGCATGCATTGAATTGGTGGTACACTCACCAACACATTTTAGTGGTACTTTCACATGCCGAAGGGAAAAGTGCACACCTTTATGCTTAAGGATGTTTGCTTACTGCTCTAAATGACTATCTCCTAGCCTTTACTGGAGCCCCATGACTGTTAAAATTGTTGTCAGGTGTTACTAGTTCAGGACACGTTACATAACAACCACATAGCTGACATGGGCTCATGATCTCCCTCTCTCTGCAGGAGTTTGAGATTCTCTCTCAGATCCGGCAGCTCCAAGCCTCCTGCTCTCAGTACAACCTGCCCCATCACACCAGGATCACTGCCTGGTTGCAGGGCCAGAAGTTGCTCACTGACCAGGAGAGGTGAGAACCTGTCCCCCACTGGTTTTATTGTAGATCAGTGAGGAGATAAAGAGCTGGTGAGCTTTGTAGGATTGATGGGGCCTAAATAATGTCTTACAATTATGCCCCTTATAGCCAATAAACCTTTTATACAACCTGAATTGTCTCTTTCTAATATACTGTATACCCAAATGTACTACTCAAATTACATGTAAAACACAATTCCCATAATCCCTACCCAGGTTTTGCCTGTTAAGGAAAATGAATAGAAAACCCATCTAGAGCTGGGGTTGACACAGGGCTGCAGTGTGTTCAGGCTTTTAGAATCAGATGTGTTAGTGCAGGGCTGGAACAAAAGGCTGTGTTCTGGAACAAAAGGCTGTGTTCTGTGTTCTGCCACAGCTATGAACTGTCCAGAAACCTGGAGCCTCCAATAGACCTCTGCTCCCCAAGCGCCTGGAGCCACCGTTTGCTCAGCAAGAAACTGTCCTCGTGAGTACTGAACACTTCTCTTAACAGCAGTTGCCATCTTGTTAATTCTACTCAAGACAGTAGTATTCACCCCATCGCTAACATATACAACTATTGTAACATTGTTGCAAATAAACAAGAACTGTAAAAGAACAATGACAAAATACAGTATTTAAGGTTTGACCACAACGTTGACCACATTTGTTAATTTAGCGGAAAGTTGTAACTGTGTGTATTTGCAGACTCCTGAAAGTGAGTGAGGGATCCAGCAGGAAAACCCATGCAGACGAGATCAGTGTGTCGTCTTCAGGGTCCAGTGGCTCTGAGATGGAGGATCTCTCCACCCCTCCCTCCACACTCAGCCTGCAGGTACAGCTCTCGCCGATCCCCTTTAGACATGCCTCTGACTGTCTCTCTCTTTCTGTCAGTCATTGCACACCCTGGTTAAAGCTGTTTCAAATGTTTTAATAGAACACACTGTACTACAAAACATCCTCTAGTTACGCTTTACTAATACCAGTAGTTACACCATGAAGCAATTCAAAAGTAATTGCCATTATGTGTCTTTTTCTATAACCTCCCATTCATAACAGTGATCCCCATTGACATCTCATCGAAACTGATGTCCTTGAGAACTGGAATGTCTTTTGACCAGGTCCTCGAAGCCAAGCAGGCATGGTGTTTGCTTAGCACATGCCTCGCTGGTGAAGCATGGCTCAATACTTCAGTTGTCCACAAATGTGCTGAGGTCAATGTCTCAGACAGACAAACTGAAAGACTAATGAATTATTTCAATAGGCACTCATGCATGTACGGTCTCTCTACCTTGTCCCAGTCTCTGTCCAGCTCCTGTCAAAATGTGGCGGAGGCCTTACCCTCCTCCCCGGATGGCTCCACTCCCTCCAGTTGTTCCTCCAGTTCTCAGCCTGACCTCTCTGCTCCAGTGGCTGCCCACCCTAAACCCATGCTGGCCTCTCATCACAAGCGCTCTGTGTCCATGACCTCCCTCCCCCTCTACAACAGACAGGTGGCTGACTCCTGTATAGTGAGGGTCAGTGTGGAGGCTGGCAACGGCAACATGTACAAGAGCATCCTGGTGAGGTTGGGTTGGGATCTGGCGGTAGGGATTATCTTGTGGTCCTGTTATGGAAATGTAAAAGGGATCATGTGTGTAGTACTCTAGCTCTGTACATTTGGATATGATGAAAACTAAGATAAGAACTGCTGTGTTGGTTACATTTACATTTGAGTTATTTGGCAGACGCTCTTATCCAGAGCGACTTAGTTATTGCGTTCATCTTAAGATAGCTAGGTGAGACAACCACATATCACAGTCGTAGTATGTACATTTTTCCTCAAAGAAGTTATCAGCGAAGTGGGGGAAGTAGCTTTCGCTACCTCATTACAGCATATTAACTGCTTGTTTGACTTGTCCTTCTCAGCTGACTAGTCAGGACAAAACTGCCCAGGTGATCCAGAGGGCCCTGGAAAAACACAACCTGGAGCACCTGACCTGTCAAGACTTCACCCTCACACAGTTGATCTCCCAGGAAAGAGGTGAGCTAAAACAATCAGTGCTCTTACACAGTACATATGCCCACTCAAAGATGCCACATCAGTGTCGGTCAAGCAAAGAGTTGTTATAGTTTGGCATTAACTACACCTACCTATAGTAGAAATATTACTGAAGATATTGTTGTCCTGGAATGATTGAAGAGGACATTTTAATAGTGTACGTACACTGTATGTAATATTCTCCTTTCTCATACCAACCCCATTATCTTCTGTTTTTCAGAGTTGCTCATTCCGGACAAAGCTAACGTCTTCTACGCCATGTGCACGTCAGCGAACTTTGACTTTGTTCTGCACCAGTGTCCACTGGGTCAAAAGAAACCTCTGTGCGCTACTTCCAGCCTTGGACGTTATTCAAAGTAGACACCGTTCTATGGCAATGATGAGTAACTGCAAACCAGGACTGAGTTCAAAGGATTTTGTACAGACATTTACCTGGTTGTAGTTTTTGTTTTTAATAACTTTATTTTATGACAAAAATCATGTTTAAATGTTCCATGATGGACAGACCTCTGCTTGGTTTGTTGTCAAGTGGGTGCCATGAGAGGAACAGGTGGAAGATGATAGCATGATGGCACATCATGTAAAATACACGTGTTGTGTGTATATATACGGCTGAAGACAACAGATTTGGGGCTACATTTTGAAACCCATTGAACAGAATGTCCTTTATTTATTGGTGGAGCGAAACTCTACATGAATTCCACCATTCAACACTCAACATTCCTCACAGACTTCCCTGAGGTGCTTTACTTTGTGGAAAGGAGTCGCATTGGAACAGCATCAGCAGTGACTCTCTCCCTCAGTCACACACCAATATACAGACACGTAATAGTTGTTTCCTCTTGTCTCTTCTCCTCTGAGCAAAACCAGTCACCTATTTGTTTTAATGAGAGACATGACTGACGTTTCCCAACAGGGAGAGACACCCTATGAGCCTTAAAAGGGAATGAGGTCACAGGAGACGGCCTGCCACCTGAGCAGTGGATGGGAATGTTCTCACCCGGATCACTATGTTCCCCAGGGTATCAGCCCGCCGTCATGGCGATAGTGATTGGGGCTGTGCGTGTGAAAGGAGGGGCTGCCCTGACTGGCTGGATAGCATTCCACATACGCTACAGTCAGCTGCTGTAGAGGGGACACTGACAAACATTTATGGACTCAGACTGTCAAAGTTTTAATGATGGTGATAATGTGTGTGTTAAATGGTTCTGTGTTGCATTTCAGTGTTAATACTTAGATTTTTTTTACATTTTTTTCTATTTTTCTCCTATAATGCTCTTGATGATTAGGTGGGCCTCCATGGCTGTGTTGCCTAGCTACCCAAACTCGCCAACGGACGTTAATTTCTCCTCCGCAATGAGTCTGGATCTGAGTACCTCCCTGATGATTTCTAGAATGAAAATCCAATCTAGACCGTCTGATTGGTTCTAGAAACCAATAGGTTGAGCCAGAACACGTGGGTAAATCGGCATTTTGAAAATTAGTCATTGGCTTTGATATGCTGATGGGTTAGAGATGATCAACCACTGATGCCTTGTTTTGTACAACACCCCTCATTATGACGTCGCCACAAACGACTTCAATGATCGCACTCTCAGACTGAAGTCTGTTACCAAAGATAGAGCAGTGGAAGAATTCAGTTTGAGTCGTCAGGCAAGGCTGTGTGCACTTGTCAATTGAATGTAAAGTATACTGAACGAAAATATAAGCGCAACAATTTCAACTAATTTTACTGAGTTAAAGTTCACGTAAGGAAATCAGTCAAATTAAATAAATTTATTAGTTCCTAATCTATGGATTTCACATGACTGGGCAGGGGCGCAGACATCGGTGGGCCTGGGAGGGCATAGGACCACCCACTTGGGAGACTGGCACACACACTGGGGAGCAAGGCCCAGCCAATCAGAATGAGTTTTTTCCCACAAAAGGTTTTTTATTACAGACTGAAATACTCCTCAGTTTCATCAGCTGTCCGGGTGGCTGGTATCAGACGATCCCACAGATGAAGAAGCTGGATGTGTAGGTCCTGGACTGGCATAGTTACATGTGGTCTGCGGTCCTGAGGCCGGTTGGCCGTACTGTCAAATTCTCTAAAACAACGGCTTATGGTACAGAAATGAACATGCAGTTCTCTGGCAACAGCTCTGGTGGACATTCCTGCAGTCAGCATGCAAATTGCCCATTCCTTCAAAACATCTGTGACATTGTGTCGTGTGACAACTGCACATTTTAGACTGGCCTTTTATTGTCAGCAGCACAAGCTGTACCTGTGTAATGATCGAGCTGTTTAATCAGCTCCTTGATATGCCACACCTGTCAGGTGGATGGATTATCTTAGCAAAGGAAAAAATGCTCACTAACGGGGATGTAAACAAATTTGTGCACAACATTTGAGTGAAACAAGATTTTTGTGCATAAGGAAACATTTCTGTGATCTTTTATTTTAGCTCATGAAATCATGGGACTAAGACTTTACATGTTTATATTTTTGTTTAGTTTTTATTCTAAACCATGCAAGGTTTCTTGACTGTTTAAAACTTTCAGATGAATCACCGATTGATAGGCATTTCCAAAATAGTTTTAAAAAATATCAGTGTACGACACTACAGTAGCTTAATTTAAATGTTTAGAAGGACTATCATGCAAATAAGTGTTTGATATATTAAAACTTTCCACTATGATTGAACCAAGTTGGTTATGCAACATTCAGAAAAAAAGGTGAAAAGAAAATTCAAACACTTAGCCGCTATAAATAACTCGAGGCGCTTTCATCTGCCAGAGCATTGACGTACCCCTTTCATCCAGCGCTTGCAAATGGGTCATTTGAACCCTGATTTAAATCCAATGTATATTACAAATCTGCCATAACTGAATTCTCAGAGGTTGCTTAGTTGTCTCTTTGAGATGAATAGCGTTGTGTTAAATATATATGGCTTGTAGAATGCTATGTGAAAATCCTGCAAACATGAAAAAATGATTGATTCAAGCAACAGGACATCTCAGAAATGCCTGCATTTTTACTGAGCTGCCCAGTTTCATTGTCTCTGTGCTCCAAATAAAGTTTCTCTACACCTTCTCTGTGTTTGTCAACATTTCTTATACTGTATTTCCCTTTATCATTCTAAGATTATTGGTTTCCATATCTCTGAATATATAGGCTAACATATGCCATTCTGTAAGACTGGCACTTATATTCATGATGTAATTCAGTGTTCCCCAACTGGTGCCATGAATTTGGCCCACGAGTGATTTTATTTGGCCCCCCAAGTTTTCTGAACAAAAAAAAGAATGAACTTTTATTTGTTTTAGTTGTTGGACATAAAATACTACAAACACCAGAAAATCAGATCCTAGTGATTTTAATTTGGGAAATCTGTTCTAAAGTATTCCCACCCATATTAGAGTGATTTACCTGATTGTTCAAAACATTAGGAACACCTGCTCTTTCCATTACATAGACTGACCAGGTGGATCCAGGTGAAAGCTATGATTCCTTATTGATGTCACCTGTTATTGTAGATGAAGGGGAGGAGATGGGTTAAAGAAGGATTTTAAGCCTTGAGACAATAGATTTTTAAGCCTTGAAACAATTGAGACATGGATCCTGTATGTGTACCATTCAAATGGCGAATGGGCAAGACAAAATATTGAAGTGCCTTTGAACAGGGTAGGTGCCAGGCGCACTGGTTGAGTGTGTCAAGAACTGCAACACTGCTGGGGTTTTCATGGTGATAGGGAAACAAAGCTTCCTGATTAGATTGTGTTATGTCACACGTACAAGGAAGCAGATGTAATTGCAGGGTACAATGAAAATGTTATGCTCCGGGATCCAAGAGTGCAGGTAAAAAAATAAGTGAATGAGACAAAATATGGATAATAATAATTAATACTAATAAAACACTTTTACAACTGTATCACTGATAAATTACCTCTGGATAAATATCCTACCAACGGGACATTAAAAACGGTAACATCTTATGTTTCACCGAGACGTGGCTAAACGAAGATGCGGACAATACAGAAATAGCGGGATTTTCCGTGCACCGGCAGAACAGAGACGCTACCTCTGGACGAACGGGGTTGGGGGTGTGTGTCTTTTTGTCAATAACAGCTGGTGCGAGATGTCTAATATTAAAGAAGTCTCAAGGTATTGCTCGCTTGAGGTAGAGTACCTTATGATAAGCTGTAGACCACACCATCTACAAAGAGAGTTCTCATCTGCATTATTCGTAGCTGTCTATTTACCACCACAAAGCGAAGCTGGCACGATGACCGTTCTCAACCAACTTTATAAGGCCATAAGCAAAGAAGAAAATGCTAGACCACCTTTACTCCACACACAGAGATGCATGCAAAGCTCTCCCCCACCCTCCATTTAGCACATCTGACCATAATTCTATCTTCCTGACTCCTGCTTACAAGCAAAAACTAAAGCAGGAAGTCCCAGTGACTCTCTCAATACGGAAGTGGTCAGACAACGCGGATGCTACATTACAGGACTGTTTTGCTAGCGCAGACTGGAATATGTTCTGCGATTCATCCAATGGCATTGAGGAATACACCACCTCAGTCATTTGTTTCATCAATAATTGCATCAATGATGTCGTCCCCACAGTGTCTGTACGTACATATCTCAACCAGAAGCCATGGATTACAGGCAACATCCACATCGAGCTAAAGGCTAGAGCTGTCGCTTTCAAGGAGTGGGAGACTAATCCAGACCTTTATAAGAAATCCCGCTATGCACTCAGACGAACCATCAAACAAGCAAAGCGTCAATACAGGAATAACCCTTTCGTGCGTGAGTTCCAAATATCTCAAACGGTCGCCCCAGTGTGAGTTTTTTTATGCACATGATGTTAGAACGTTCTCTCCATTCCAGAATGTGATTGTTACGTAACAGTACATTTAATCCGCGCTCAATTTTAAATGATTTTCTAACAAGTTTTTTATTTTCTAATAACAGTTTGAATTGAGGTGTGTTCCGAATCATTCATTCACATAAAAGTAGTCATTTTTACTTTTGCGGACCAATTACTTTTTGTTGACATTTCTGACCCGGACAGAATTCCCCAAACACTTCACAATTTTTTGTGCAGTTCAAGTCTGCAGACATTTGCTCATCTCCTGTCCTGCATACACGTGTTCACATTTTCCGTCTGTTGCCTGCATCGCAATCAAAGTTGTTTTGTTACAAATAATTACTTTGAAAATGTGTGCATTCTATCAAAGTAATTGCCATATTACGTTGTAATACTTTCTGCATGTCGTGTTATGTCGTTTCTACTGTAGCATAATGTTTTTGTGTATATTCCGTATAACCTTGGAGACACGATGTAACGTTACTCATTTCATAACCTTTATGGTGTTATACTCAATGCTACATTCTTCTATTAGCTCTGGAAAACAATGCTAATTGAGTCAGAGAAGTATTAGCATGTGTTGTATTTTGAAGCTACCCTGGCCTTATGACTCCCAAGTGGCACAGTGTCTCAGTGCTAGAGGTGTCACTACAGACACCCATGTTCAAATCCAGAATGCGTTTCTATCAAAGTAAGTGCCTTATTCCATTATAATAGTTTCTGTGTCATGTTATATCGTTTCTAATGTAGCTCACTGTGTGTATGGAGCAAATATATATTTGTGTATATTCCTTATAACCGTGGACACGCGAGGTAACGTTTCTCATGTCATAACCTTTATGGTGTTATATTCAATCGTGCTTATGTAGCTAGTTACATTCTTATATTAGCTCTGTAAAACAATGCTAGTTGCGTCAGAAGTATTGGCTTATTGTATTTTCAAGCTACCCTGGAAAAATGGAAAAATATCTTATACCACTTGGTCGTTTTCTGAGTGCATTCCACAAAGCTGTTTATCATGTCCGCCTTATCCTCTGCCCCCATTTTGAGGTTATAGTCAAGCACACAGTCTGGTTTGATGTTTCTCTCTCCCATCAGGTGGTCCACCTTCCCTGTGGCCGACATGGTTGCTGTATGGACAGTGGAGAGGACATGGACATCTCGTTTGTCATGGCACTTTACTACCAGCTGTTGACATTTCTTATTTTGTATAACGGGTCATTTAGGATGGCAGTAGCGTTGTTGATGAAATGCAGTCATAGCAGCAGAACTAGGAAGCAGTCTTGGGAAAAGAGGGTGGCAAAGAAGGGAATTGCAAACATAGGATCTCTGCTCCATTATTCTTTTAGGGAGTTCTTCTTTACTATCCCCATGAGAAGTCACCAGGAAGGTATACATTCGTGGCCAAAAGTTTTGAGAATGACACAAATATTAATTTTCACAAAGTCTGCTGCCTCAGTTTATATGATGGCAATTTGCATATACTCCAGAATGTTATGAAGAGTGATCAGATGAATTGCAAAGTCCAAAGTCATTTGCCATGCAAATGAACTGAACCCCAAAAAACATTTCCACTGCATTTCAACCCTGCCACAAAAGGACCAGCTGACATCATGTCAGTGATTCTCTCGTTAACACAGGTGTGAGTGTTGATGAGGACAAGGCTGGAGATCACTCTGTCATGCTGATTGAGTTTGAATAACAGACTGGAAGCGTCAAAAGGAGGGTGGTGCTTGGAATCATTGTTCTTCCTCTGTCAATCATGGTTACCTGCAAGGAAACACGTGCCGTCATCATTGCTTTGCACAAAAAGGGCTTCACGGGCAAGGATTTTGCTGCCAGTATGATTGCACCTAAATAAATCATTTATCGGATCATCAAGAACTTCAAGGAGAGTGGTTCAATTGTTGTGAAGAATGCTTCAGAGTGCCCAACAAAGTCCAGCAAGCGCCAGGACTGTCTCCTAAAGTTGATTCAGCTGCGGGATCGGGGCACCACCAGTACAGAGCTTGCTCAGGAATGGCATCAGGCAGGTGTGAGTGCATTTCCATGCACAGTGAGGCGAAGACTTTTGGAGGATGGCCTGGGGTCAAGAAGGGCATCAAAGAAGCCACGTCTCTCCAGGAAAAACATCAGGGACAGACTGATATTCCGCAAAAGGTACAGGGATTGGACTGCTGAGGTATGGGGTAAAATCGTTTACTCTCATGAATCCCCTTTCCGATTGTTTGGGGCATCCGGAAAAAATATTGTCCGGAGAAGAAAAGGTGAGCGCTACCATCAGTCCTGTGTCATGCCAACAGTAAAGCATCCTGAGACCATTCATGTGTGGGGTTGCTTCTCAGCCAAGGGAGTGGGCTCACTCACAATTTTGCCTAAGAACACAGGTATGAATAAAGAATGGTACCAACACATCCTCTGAGAGCAACTTCTCCCAACCATCCAGGAACAGTTTGGTGACAAACAATGCCCTTTCCAGCATGATGGAGCACCTTGCCATAAGGCAAAAGTGATAACTGAGTGGCTCGGGGAACAAAACATATTTTGGGTCCATGGCCAGGAAACTCCCCAGACCTTAATCCCATTGAGAACTTGTAGTCAATCCTCAAGAGGTGGGTGGACAAACAAACCCCCACAAATTCTGCCATACTCCAAGCATTGATTATGCAATAATGGGCTGCCATCCAGTCAGGATGTGGCCCAGAAGTTCATTGACAGCATGCCAGGGCGGATTGCAGAGGTCTTGAAAAAGAAGGGTCAACACTGCAAATATTGACTATTTGCATCAACTTCATGTAATTGTCACTTATAATTCAGTATTCCATAGTAACATCTGACAAAAATATCTAAAGACACTGAAGCAGCAAACTTTGTAAATTACAGTGCCTTGCGAAAGTATTCGGCCCCCTTGAACTTTGCGAACTTTTGCCACATTTCAGGCTTCAAATATAAAGATATAAAACTGTATTTTTTTGTGAAGAATCAACAACAAGTGGGACACAATCATGAAGTGGAACGACATTTATTGGATATTTCAAACTTTTTTAACAAATCAAAAACTGAAATTGGGCGTGCAAAATTATTCAGCCCCCTTAAGTTAATACTTTGTAGTGCCACCTTTTGCTGCGATTACAGCTGTAAGTCGCTTGGGGTATGTCTCTATCAGTTTTGCACATCGAGAGACTGAACTTTTTTCCCATTCCTCCTTGCAAAACAGCTCGAGCTCAGTGAGGTTGCATGGAGAGCATTTGTGAACAGCAGTTTTCAGTTCTTTCCACAGATTCTCGATTGGATTCAGGTCTGGACTTTGACTTGGCCATTCTAACACCTGGATATGTTTATTTTTGAACCATTCCATTGTAGATTTTGCTTTATGTTTTGGATCATTGTCTTGTTGGAAGACAAATCTCCATCCCAGTCTCAGGTCTTTTGCAGACTCCATCAGGTTTTCTTCCAGAATGGTCCTGTATTTGGCTCCATCCATCTTCCCATCAATTTTAACCATCTTCCCTGTCCCTGCTGAAGAAAAGCAGGCCCAAACCATGATGCTGCCACCACCATGTTTGACAGTGGGGATAGGGTGTTCAGGGTGATGAGCTGTGTTGCTTTTACGCCAAACATAACGTTTTACATTGTTGCCAAAAAGTTCAATTTTGGTTTCATCTGACCAGAGCACCTTCTTCCACATGTTTGGTGTGTCTCCCAGGTGGCTTGTGGCAAACTTTAAACAACACTTTTTATGGATATCTTGTTGTCCTTGTTGACTGATTGTTGTCCTATGGACAGAGTCTCCCACCTCAGCTGTAGATCTCTGCAGTTCATCCAGAGTGATCATGGGCCTCTTGGCTGCATCTCTGATCAGTCTTCTCCTTGTATGAGCTGAAAGTTTAGAGGGACGGCCAGGTCTTGGTAGATTTGCAGTGGTCTGATACTCCTTCCATTTCAATATTATCGCTTGCACAGTGCTCCTTGGGATGTTTAAAGCTTGGGAAATCTTTTTGTATCCAAATCTGGCTTTAAACTTCTTCACAACAGTATCTCGGACCTGCCTGGTGTGTTCCTTGTTCTTCATGATGCTCTCTGCGCTTTTAACGGACCTCTGAGACTATCACAGTGCAGGTGCATTTATACGGAGACTTGATTACACACAGGTGGATTGTATTTATCATCATTAGTCATTTAGGTCAACATTGGATCATTCAGAGATTCTCACTGAACTGTTAAAAAAGTTTGAAATATCCAATAAATGTCGTTCCACTTCATGATTGTGTCCTCCTTGTTGTTGATTCTTCACAAAAAAATACAGTTTTATATCTTTATGTTTGAAGCCTGAAATGTGGCAAAAGGTCGCAAAGTTCAAGGGGGCCGAATACTTTCGCAAGGCACTGTAATATCAAATCAAATGTATTTATATAGCCCTTCGTACATCAGCTGATGTCTCAAAGTGCTGTACAGAAACCCAGCCTAAAACCCCAAACGGCAAGCAATACAGGTGTAGAAGCGTGGTGGCTAGGAAAAACTCCCTAGAAAGGCCAAAACCTAGGAAGAAACCTAGAGAGGAACCAGGCTATGAGGGGTGGCCAGTCCTCTTCTGGCTGTGCCGGGTGGAGATTATAATAGAACATGGCCAAGATGTTCAAATGTTCATAAATGACCAGAATGGTCAAATAATAATAATCACAGGCAGAACAGTTGAAACTGGAGCAGCAGCACGGCCAGGTGGACTGGGGACAGCAAGGAGTCATCATGCCAGGTAGTCCTGAGGCATGGTCCTAGGGCTCAGGTCCTCCGAAAGAGAGAAAGAGAGAAAGAGAGAATTAGAGAGAGCATACCTAAATTTACACAGGACACCGGATAAGACAGGAGAAGTACTCCAGATTTAACAAACTGACCCTAGCCCCAGACACAAACTACTGCAGCATAAATACTGGAGGCTGAGACAGGAGGGGTCAGGAGACACTGTGGCCCCATCCAATGATACCCCCAGACAGGGCCAAACAGGAAGGATATAACCCCACCCACTTTGCCAAAGCACAGCCCAACACAACGAGAGGGATATCTTCAACCACCAACTTACTATCCTGAGACAAGGCCGAGTATAGTCCACAAAGATCTCCGCCACGGCACAACCCAAGGGGGGGGCGCCAACCCAGACAGGAAGATCACATCAGTGACTCAACCCACTCAAGTGACGCACCCCTCCTAGGGACGGCATGGAAGAGCACCAGTAAGCCCCTGCAATAGGGTTAGAGGCAGAGAATCCCAATGGAAAGAGTGGAACTGGCCAGGCAGAGACAGCAAGGGCAGTTCGTTGCTCCAGAGCCTTTCCGTTCACCTTCACACTCCTGGGCCAGACTACACTCAATCATATGACCCACTGAAGAGATAAGTCTTCAGTAAAGACTTAAAGGTTGAGACAGAGTTTCTGGGGGAAACAGGTACAAAAGTATCTATATCCACAGTAAAACTAGTCCTATATCGACATAACCTGAAAGGCCGCTCAGCAAGGAAGAAGCCCCTGCTTCAAAATCGCCATTAAAAAGCCAGACTACAGTTTGCAACTGCACATGGTGCCAAAAATCATACTTTCTGGACAAATGTCCTCTGGTCTGATTAAACAAAAATAGAACTGTTGGCCATAATGACCATCGTTGTGTTTGGAGGAAAAGGGGGGAGGCTTGCAAGCCGAAGAACACCATCCCAACCGTGAAGAACGGGAGTGACTGCATCATGTTGTGGGGGTGCTTTGCTGCAGGAGGGACTGGTACACTTCACAAAATAGATAGTATCATGAGGTAGGAAATTCATTTGGATATAATGAAGCAACATCTCAAGACATCAGTCAGGAAGTTAAAGCTTGGTCGCAAATGGGTCTTCCAAATGGACAATGACCCCAAGCATACTTCCAAAGTTGTGGCAAAATGGCTTAAGGACAACAAAGTCAAGGTATTGAAGTGGCCATCACAAAGCCCTGACCTCCTTGCATGTGTGAGCAAGGAGGCCTACAAACCTGATTCAGTTACACCAGCTCTGTCAGGAGCCTAAATTCACCCAACTTATTGTGGGAAGCTTGTGGAAGGCTACCCGAAATGTTTGATCCAAGTTAAACAATTGAAAGGCAATGCTACCAAATACTAATTGAGTGTATGTAAACTTCTGACCCACTGGGAATGTGATTAATAAATAAAAGATTAAATAAATAACTCTCAACTATTATTCTGACATTTCACATTCTTAAAATTAACTGACCTAAGACACAAAATGTTTACTATGATTAAATGTCAGGAATTGTGAAAAATGGAGTTTAAATGTATTTGGCTAAGGTGTATGTAAACTTCCGACTTCAACTATAATAGGCGTTTTCCGAGGAAAGCCCATAAAATTGTCAGAGACTCCAGTCACCCAAGTTACAGACTGTTTTCTCTGCTGCCTGCAAGGCAAGCGGTACCGGAGCGCCAAGTCTAGGACCAAAAGGCTCCAACAGCTTCTACCCCTAAGCCATAAGACTGCTGAACAATTAATATAATCACCACCAGACAATTTACATTGACCCCCCCTCCCTTTTGTACATGTTTTGGCAGAATCAGAATTCTTTAGGAAACATTTATAAATAAGATGTTTTATTAATTTTCATAAGCATGCTTATGTGGGAAAAAAATACTTGGGCCCAGAGAGGGGACAGGTCAGGTTAGTCTTATCTGTGAATGTGTCTGTAAACTATTCCTAAACCATGTGAAGGGATGGTGTGATTAATGGGGAACCAGTTAGGTGACTCCACAATGTCTGTGTGCCAGTCATGTCTCTCTGTAAGCTTGTCTAGGAGGGGGTGTATTTGATATATATTCCATTGGATGAGGTAATGTTCTGGGTCCTAAGTGGTACCAAGAACGAGATAAGAGCTTTGGTTTAGGAGACCAAACTGAACAATAATTTATAGCTAATGCTGTAAATTATGGGATACTCCTTTTTCTGGTAAAAGGTTATTTGTATAATGTTCCTAAGATCTGTTATTCGTCATGTGAGTTTTGATGGGTGTGTCTTGGCTATAAATGACACTAAGGACTGTTTTGTAAGGACTCTCAGAGAATTCATTTATGACACTGAATTGATCTGAGAGTCACAGGGTTGTGATGAAGCTCATATAATTAAAGATGGACTTTATGATAACTCTGACTTGTGTGTGTGGTTTGCCCTCTCATGATTTGGTAATACAGGAAATTTCCACGACATACACTACTGCTACTCACTGTTCGTTTGTTACCTATCACTTCGACCCCACCTACATGTACAGATTACCTCAACTAGCCTGTACCACGCACACTGACTCTGTACTGGTGACCCCTTTATATAGCCTCCTTATTGTTATTCTTATTGTGTTACTTTTTATTATTACATTTTATTTTAGTCTACTTGGTAAATATTTTTTTTCTTCTTGAACTGCACTGTTGGTTAAGGGCTTGTAAGTAAGCATTTCACGGTAAAGTCTACACTTGTTGTATTTGGCGCATGTGACAGAGTTTGCTTTGGGTGGTGGGGGTAGGAGAAGAGTCTGTTTGGGAATCTCCATAGGGGGAGCAGCAGGGGGGAGAAGTGAATGCAACAGTAAAAATAATAATAATATATTCATATTGAGGATTTCCAACCAATAGTGTCGAAAATAGGTTCATTACTTGAGGCTTTGATCAACACTAGTGGCACCTGCTGGTCAAAATCATTTAGACCAGCAAAATTACACATCCCCCCCACACCCCGTAGCATGTGCGCAGCATAGCCTTTTTGTCTTCTACCAAACAAACCAATCGGGTGGTTGTTAAATGAAAACAAAGCTTTGGAGTCAACATGGGAGTCAACTTTGGAGTCAACATGGGCCTGTGAAACGCTTTCGACATCTTGTATAGCCCAACGAATTGAGGCTGTTCTGACAGCAAAGGGGGATGCAACTTAATATTAGGAAGGTGTTCCTAATGTATTGTAGGCTACACTCAGTGTTTGTGATCGTACACAAATGTAAGCAAGGTTTGAAATGATTGTTTATGTGAAATAATATCTGTTTACGGTCAATTTGCAGAATACAAATGATTTGTCATTATGTTCCAGCCCCCTGACCATCCACTCAACGACAAAAATCGTCCCGCTGCTGAACCTGATGTAATTGAATGCCATGTGTTCACAATGTAATTGGATTCCATGTAATGTTATCTTTTGAAGGTTTGGATTTACAGTACATAATCAGAGCTGTATCATGTTACCACAAGTTAGTAACTTTTTTGGAGCACATTCTAAATGAACCTGTAAGTGTGTGGCACGGGCTGCATCTCAATCCACCGCATCCGCCTATGTTAGCCTTCTGCATCTGTGGTGGAAGGTGGCCGAGGTACAGCTGTGTTTGTCAGACCATTGAAAGGTGTCCATGCCACATGTTATGATGACAGACACCTGTCTTGATCAATGAGAGAAGACTTGAAATAGACAAGATGGCAGCGTACAAATTGTTGGATTACTTAATGGAGCAAAAAAAGTAACTGAACGTTTTATAAATTCAAACAGACCCCCTTGCAACTGGACACAGACATTTTATGAGACTCCTTTTTCCACAAATTGAGGATGACAGCATCGCCAAGGTTGGTGTAAAATTCGGTTCTACACCAAACAGTACCTTTCCTGTAACTCCCAGTAATGGATACCAAAAATCTTTGGATAAATCACATTATTTGGTGTAACAATCTGTAGCTAAGAGCACTGGTGATCAGCAGATGATGGGAGAGGTGGTCACGATGAAATTGTCATTCCAACTGCTAGTCATCTCCTCTTGAGTAATCTTCCGCTTGTTCAATCCATCGAGAGGAATACAGTTCACGGGATACAGTTCTGCTACAATGACACACGCAGGCAAAGGAATTCTGTCTCTCTCCAAGAATACAATCCAGAAAGAAGCCCAGGCACCACATGGTATTATCTGTAAGGCAAAAAAAGATAATAAATTATACTCCACAGTTTGAATGACAGTTGTACTGTGCCAGCATAACACTATTAGGACAGACTAGTTGAACAGGCGTACATGTGCATAGGCACAGAGATTACATTTACACCAATATCTAGCCTAATATAAATAAATATGGCATAACCCTCAACATTTGCACAGTGACCAGACTGTACAAATGTACATAGGTAGGTAGGCAGACTGTATCTAGCTACAGCCATGTCTAACTGCATGCTTAGGCAAATACTTTTTATAGTAAAACCAGCTTATCAGTTGTAGAGATTTACAATAGTTAAATGGTTGTATTGTTTCTCCTCACTCTTAGTCAATTTAGCTTGCTGGATAGCCAATAATTGTTATTTACATCTGTTTGGAATACTATCTAGCATCACACCTTTCTAAAATCTTCGAAAGCCAAGTTAACAAACAGATCACCGACCATTTTGAATCCCACCGTACCTTCTCCACTATGCAATCTGGTTTCCGAGCTGGTCATGGGTGCACCTCAGCCACGCTCAAGGTTCTAGAGGATATTGTAACCGCCATCGATAAAAGACAGTACTGTGCAGCAGTCTTCATCGACCTGACCAAGGCTATCGATTCTGTTAATCACCGTATTCTTATCCGCAGACTCAATAGCCTTGGCTTCTCAAATGACTGCCTCGCCTGGTTCACCAACTACTTCTCAAATAAAGTTCAGTATGTCAAATTGAGGGCCTGTTGTCCGGACCTCTGGCAGTCTCTATGGGGGTGCCACAGGGTTCATGTCTTGGACCGACTCTTTTCTCTGTATATATCAATGATGTCGCTCTTGCTGCTGATGATTCTCTGATCCACCTCTACGCAGACGACACAATTCTGTATAGATCTGGCCCTTCTTTGGACACTGTGCTAACAAACCTCCAGACGAGCTTCAACGCCATACAACACTCCTTCCGTGGCCTCCAACTGCTTTTAAATGCTAGTAAAACTAAGTGCATGCTCTTCAACCGATTGCTGCCCGCACCCTCCCGCCCGACAAGCATCATTACTCTGGACAGTTCTGACTTAGAATATGTGGACAACTACAAATACCGAGGTGTCTGGTTAGACTGTAAACTCTCCTTCTAGACTCAGATTAAGCATCTCCAATCCAAATTTAAAAAAAACAATACAACCTGACAAGATAAGAAAAGTGTTTATTAGTCCTTTGAACATGTAGTTTGAGCCATTGTGAATCTAGACTTGATTCTTTCTATTTGTTCATGCATAGGCAAACCATTGCTACATGGAGCCAGTAGATGGCAATAGACACCTTTGTGCTTCATTGCATGCTCCGGAGCTTGTTGATTCAAATGGAAAAGTGCATTTACAACCATATACTACATGGAAGCAGTAGGATGCCACTGAGTGCTGCGACTCATTCTCTGTTGGATATGATGTTTGAGTACTCGCCATGTCAAGGAGGGGATTAGATTAAGGTGCCCTGGGTTGAACCGGGCTATGTCCCATCACGTGACCAGGCAAAGCCGGTGAGGGATGCCAGCCCTGCTCAAATCAAATGGTACTCTGCGCCACTCAGTCATATTATAAATAATGCAACAATTTCTATAAAATATATATTTGAATTTTTAAAACCTGTTTTCATTGGGAATGCAGATTAAGCGCTTTTAATTTTTTTTAAACAATACATTTCGCATGTGAAAACACGGAATCCTACTCATTACTCCACGTGCTGAACCTACATCACTTGTGTTTTGAGCCGACAGAGCGAGGCTACTCAGTTCTTTATTTTACTCTTATACACTGCTCAAAAAAATAAAGGGAACACTAAAATAACACATCCTAGATCTGTATGAATGAAATATTCTTATTAAATACTTTTTTCTTTACATAGTTGAATGTGCTGACATCAAAATCACTCAAAAATTATCAAATTTATCAACCCATGGAGTTCTGGATTTGGAGTCACACTCAAAATTAAAGTGGAAAACCACACTACAGGCTGATCCAACTTTGATGTAATGTCCTTAAAACAAGTCAAAATGAGGCTCAGTAGTGTGTGTGATCTCCACGTGCCTGTATGACCTCCCTACAACACCTGGGCATGCTCCTGATGAGGTGGCGGATGGTCTCCTGAAGGATCTCCTCCCAGACCTGGACTAAAGCATCCGCCAACTCCTGGACAGTCTGTGGTGCAACGTGGCGTTGGTGGATGGAGCGAGACATGATGTCCCAGATGTGCTCAATTGGATTCAAGTCTGGGGAACGGGCGGGTCAGTCCATAGCATCAATGCCTTCCTCTTGCAGGAACTGCTGACACACTCCAGCCACATGAGGTCTAGCATTGTCTTGCATTAGGAGGAACCCAGGGCCAACTGCACCAGCATATGGTCTCACAAGGGGTCTGAGGATCTCATCTCGGTACCTAATGGCAGTCATGCTACCTCTGGCGAGCACATGGAGGGCTGTGCGGCCCCCCAAAGAAATGCCACCCCACACCATGACTGACCCACCTCCAAACCGGTCATGCTGGAGGATGTTGCAGGCAGCAGAACGGTCTCCACTGCGTCTCCAGACGCTGTCACGTCTGTCACATGTGCTCATTGTGAACCTGCTTTCATCTGTGAAGAGCACAGGGCGCCAGTGGCGAATTTGCCAATCTGGTGTTCTCTGGCAAATGCCAAACGTCCTGCACGGTATTGGGCTGTAAGCACCACCCCCACCTGTGGACGTCGGGCCCTCATACCACCCTCATGGAGTCTGTTTCTGACCGTTTGAGCAGACACATGCACATTTGTGGCCTGCTGGAGGTCATTTTGCAGGGCTCTGGCAGTGCTCCTCCTGCTCCTCCTTGCACAAAGGCGGAGGTAGCGGTCCTGCTGCTGGGTTGTTGCCCTCCTACGGCCTCCTCCACATCTCCTGATGTACTGGCCTGTCTCCTGGTAGTGCCTCCATGCTCTGGACACTACGCTAACAGACACAGCAAACCTTCTTGCCACAGCTCGCATTGATGTGCCATCCTGGATGAGCTGCACTGCCTGAGCCACTTGTGTGGGTTGTAGACTCCGTCTCATGCTACCACTAGAGTGAAAGCACCGCCAGCATTCAAAAGTGACCAAAACATCAGCCAGGAAGCATTGGAACTGAGAAGTGGTCTGTGGTCACCACCTGCAGAACCACTCCTTTATTGGGGGTGTCTTGCTAATTGCCTATAATTTCCACCTGTTGTCTATTCCATTTGCACAACAGCATGTGAAATTTATTGTCAATCAGTGTTGCTTCCTAAGTGGACAGTTTAATTTCACAGAAGTGTGATTGACTTGGAGTTACATTGTGTTGTTTAAGTGTTCCCTTTATTTTTTGAGCAGTGTATTATTTATTACCTATGCTTATGTCTAGTCACTTTACCCTGCACGTACATATCTACATCAAATACCTTGTACCCCTGCACATTGATCTGGTACTGGGACTCCCTGTATATAGCTCCATTCTTGTGTATTTTATTCCGCTTGTGTTACTATTTTTCTTTTTATTATTATTTGTAACTCTATATCGTTGGGACGGGCTCGTACGCATGCATTTCACGGTAGAGTCTACACCAGTTGTATTCGGAGCATGTGACAAATAACATTTGATTTGATTCAGCTCACGACCGACGACCGAAGGTTTTGTCTGGGGAATTAATATAATCCCCTCATTGGCACACACACACTCCATTGATACTGTATGTATGTAGTTGGTGAACTTTGTCAGGTGACTGTCTAGTTAAGGATTACTGTCTGGTGGAGGATTTAGCTTGAGGGAAACAAAAAAGGAAAATCCATGGTTATCGAGTCCTCTCCCAAACTCAGCAGAGTGATTATTGGGTAGATTAATTTGTTAAATCGTCACAGTGCTGGGGTGGGCTTCAGGGCTCTACTTTATACTATGGGGAGTTAAGTAGAGAAAGGAAGCAGCGGCTAAATGAACTGCTCTGGTCAGCAGATCTGGAGGAGAAACACGATGCGGCTCATACACTTTCATGTACTATGTACGTGAGTGATGATCTGCCACGAGTTTGCTAGCGTGTCGACCAGGAGAGCAGCTTTTCTCGGGATCGCCCCTTTGACGTGACGTGGAAAATAGCTGATTAAATGCATTGTAAAGATTTGCCGACCACTAGATGGAGCCAGAGACACAATCATTCGACAGAGAATCCTGAGTGTCCTAGAACTGTCTAGTGTTTTGTGTTCTGACTTATAAAACGGTGTGAAATTAATAACATAAGTAATGTAAACATATTGTCAGTCATTTTTGTGCCCAAAATCAGGCTCTGTAGACTTAACCTCTTAAGGGTTTTTGAGGAGCCACAGAGGGCTGATTATTTGATAGGGAATTATAACACGCGTTTCAAGAATGACGTGAGGTTGTCAGAGAGGGCGGCAGTGTGCCTCTACCTTTCTCTTGGCCCCTGAAAATAAACCTTCTCTGTGACTTACATAGCATTGACTTGTTTATAGCCAACTGTTAGGCTTATGTATGCATGCTTGGATCAGTGCATGTCTGGCTATTCTCTAAAACCCCAAGCTTTCTCTTCTCAGAATAGTGTGGCTGGTTCTCTATATGGAAGATAATGTTTACTGCATAGAACCAGAGGAATGTTGGCATGTGTGGAGACTGGGAAAGGGGATACCTAGTCAGTTGCACAACTGCACACATTCAACTGAAATGTGTCTTCTGCATTTAACCCAACCCCACTGAATCAGTGAGGTGGGGGTGCTGCCTAAATCGACATCCACGTTTCTCGGGAGCAGATTTTTCCACCAGTTCCCTCTGGGATTTGAACCAGCAATCTTTCAGTTACTGGCCCAACGCTCTTATCAGCTAGGCTACCTGCCTCCCTGGACAGTCTGTGTGTGTGTTGGGGTCACTGTTTTCAACATCATAAATAGATGTACAAGTGCCCTTGCAACCTGTAGTAAAGCCAGTCCAGAGCTGTGTTTGTGCCTGCACTGTATGCTTCCGATAAACAGAGGCTGTTTCCCTATTCTGAGAAGAGGAAGCTTGGGGTTTTAGAGAATAGCCAGACATGCACTGACCCAAGCATGCATACATAAGCCTACAGTCTTAGAAAAAAATACGTTATCTAGAACACTAAAAGTGTTCTTCAGCTATCTACATAGGAGAACCCTTGGAAGAACCCATTTCCAGGGAGAACCTTTTCGGTTCCATGTAGAACCCTTTCCACAGAGGGCTCTACATGGAACCAAAAAGGTTTTCCTTTTTTCTAAGAGTGTAACATACACTACACACAATATGCACTACACTGCATGCAACCCCATTTTGAGATACACCACTACCGTTACGCTTGTTTACACTGAGCTGCACTGAGGTCGGAACGCAATCATGGTTACATTAAAGCACATTGAAGATTTAAATATTGCTAGTTTTCCTGGAAAACTGCCCTTTTCGTCCTCATGCTAGCTATCAGTAGCCACCTCAGACATTTTGGAATGGCAGTGTCAGCCAATCAGCTCCTTTGTTGTTCAACATGAAGTGCTATTCCAAAATGGCTGAGGTGGCTACTGCTTTTCTGGGACTAAAGCAGTATTTTAATCTTCTCGATGGAGCAGTGTGGATAAAGGTCCAATTTGGAGTACATTGGCATATTCTATCCCTGCATTGAGGTATGTTTTCCGACCCATATCTCGCGCCGGCTCCACGGTGTCTTAATGCAACCATGATTGTGTTCCAACTTCAGTGCCGCTCAGTGTAAACAAACATAACGGTAAGGTCGGTATCGTCTGGCAACCCTCATATAAAGCTTTGCATATGGATACATTTAGAATCCATATGTACATTAATACATACTATTCATATAGTGTACATAGTTACACACTAGCCAAATGTTCAGCCTTCCACACTCTCAACGAAGTTATTCCTGGTTTCTCCACTACCAGGTGAGCGATGATGATGTTTCTCAACTGAGCTTCTCCTTTTCTATCTCTGCCTCTCTGGTGTGGAGGCAGTGATGGATCTCAGACTGACAGTAGTGAGGAGAATATAAATAGTTCTGTAGTGATGCAGGCATGGGGGGCTTTGATGAGGAGCCACATCTGAGAAGACACAGGGGAACTGTCAATATTGGCACTGCACAAACATCAGTAAATGTAAATTCCATAAAACCTCACCCTTTGTTGTGTACATACAGGTAACTGCCAAAATAAAGGAAACACCGCCAACATAAAGTGTCTTAATAGGGCTTTGGGGCACCACGAGCCAGAACAGCTTCAATGCACCTTGACATAGATTCTACAAGTGTCTGGAACTCTATTGGAGCGACACCATTCTTCCATGAGAAATTCGATCATTTGGTGTTTTGTTGATGGGGGTGGAAAATGGCGCCGCTCCAGAATCCCCATAAGTGTTCAATTATTTTGAGATCTGGTGACTGACACACACACACAAAACACATAATCCTACTCATTACTCCAACTGACTAACCTACGTCCCTTTTGTTTTGAGCCGACTTCACCGTCGGCCAGAATGGGGCACCTGGCTCACACCCGGTTACAAATTGAATGCAATTAACACTAACCCGGTTCACGCCCTGGGCATTAATAGAGTCCCCTCATTGGCACACACACACCATTTAAACCCCTTATGCTCCTTTGAGCATAAGGGGATCTCTCACAGATCTCTTCTTCTAGCCTTAGCATCCAAAATAATGGCCAACTGGGCATTTTTAAACATGACCCTAAGCATGATGGGATGTTAATTGTTTAATTAACTCAGGAACCACACCTGTGTGGAACCACCTGCTTTCAATAAACTTTATCTTTCATTTACTCAAGTGTTTCCTTTATTTTGGCAGCTACGTGTAATTTTTACATTCACTTTTACACCTCAGTGGTGCGAAGAAGGTAAGACAAAGGGAGGCACTCGGTTGTCATCAGTGTTGGGAATTCTCATCCATTTTTCCAAAGCAGTTTTGCTGCCATTGGGACTGTGCCTCCTTTACCACGGTGTAACTGCAGACTGTTAACTCACCCAGTGTTCCTTTCTCAGCCAATGCAGCTTTTGCCATTCAAGCCTCTGCTGCTGCCACTGGTTGTACAACCCCCGATGCTACATTTTGCCCTTCTGTGCACCGTTGTGAATTTTACCCCAGTGGCCTAAAGGAGGTCTCGCTGTTCCCGTGACAATGCTTCAAATCAGGCTATTCCTCTTCTCTAATCCAGTATAGAGCATGTTCCCGTTCCTCAGTTTTTGTCATTGAAGAGTTACATGGAAATGTTTCCTATCATTATTCTGTCATTTGGCCCGGTGTGTTAATGTTTTCCATTTTCTGACTCCTCTAACTGTGTGTGTGTGAATGGAGGTGCTGTGGCTCCTCCAGTATGACTCATGCTCTGATGTTCACAGCTCCACTTACTTAAAGGCTTGGCCTAAGCACATGGCTCCCAGACAACACACAATCTGACTTCATGTGCTGGCCTTCTCTCCTACTCACTCACGTTCTCTCTTTAGCTCTTTCTCTCTCTCTTTATTTTCTCCCTAGCAACCCACCCATATGCCCCTTTTCTTTCTCTCTGTTGGTTTGAGGACAATAGCAGTCTCCCCCCCCCCCCCCCCCCCCCCCGTAACTTATCAGTTCATAACCCATATTTGCTGAAACAGTGAACAAAGAGCAGGATTACTTTAAAGTTCCCTTCTGTCTTCTTTCTGTCACATTGTTTATCTCTCTCACACACACACTTTGGAACTATTTATAGTACAGAGGAAATATTTGTGGTTGAGATACTTTAACTTGGAATTCCTTACTTTTTTGCATCAAGATTTTCAGTAAAAATGCTTAGATATCATAAAGATGAAATCAATTTGAATGAAACAGTAAAGATAATATAATGGAACTAAAAAGATAGTGTGATGGTGTGGATTAGGATGCATTAACTACGTCCCAGAGGAATAAGCCAGATGTGATAGGCCTATTAGTGGAAAGATGAATATCAAGTTATCGTTGGAAAGGAATGAGTATGAGGACGGGCTTGGAGACTAAAATCCATCTACAGTGCAGTGAGTGTACTCGACTCAATCCAATAGCAACTCGGCAACACAGCTACATAACACAGATCTGTTTACCACAGAGCATGTTAAAGCCTAGCTGTCAACCTGAACCTCAGAAGCCACGCTCACTTTTCTCTTTCACTTTAGTGCTGAGGACACATCCTCTCACCACAGAGATGGGCCTGATACGCTCCCAAGCTTTTAAAAGATAATCTCTGCTTTTGTTTACTTGGTGTTTATTTGCCCATGGCTGAACCTCCACCAGGTCAAGTAAAAGCAGTGTGTTTTGACAAGAACTGAGATTATCATCTGAAGAACCTGGGTTTACAGGTTTAGTGGACCTCCTACTCTCTGCCTTAACACCTGCTTAACCCCTCTCCCTGACTTGTGAAAGCCCCCCAGAAATGTGGTGTGTGTTTCCCTTGTGCTGTTGACTGTCTGCCCTTCTGTCCACCATTGTGAACTTTACCCAGCGCAGATCCTCCCCCCGTCCTCACTGAACCCATGCTTCTGGAGCTGGAGGACACAGAGTCTTTTCTAAAAATAGAAATGTTCAATGTTCAAGTTGAATGGTTTCAAAGGCCTTATTTTGCCTTATCTGTTATGGGTAATTATTGGCTTGTAAAGTCGCACAATATCTTGGCCTTATGTTGTACCACAGTAACAACCAGTGAAATATCCCTATGTAATTATTACCCTATAGTAAAGACTGGCAGTTATGCAAAATAAAAATAAAAAACATACAACTCTATGCAAAAGGACTACTTTTAACAATTTCCACAGAACAAGTTTACAATTACTGGTTTTTGGTTGACATGCATTTTAAAGTGAAACTTTGAGACTCACCATCACTCTGTTACAATGGAATCCCCCTAAGTAATGTAATGTTTTCCTAGTCTTGCATTTTATTTGTGTAAATATGATTTGTGAATATTACAAGTTAATGATTGATGCAGCTTATGATGATCTGTATAACTAATTTCTACTCCTAGTTCCACAATCTTTTCAGCAATGTCACTAACAAAAATGATTTCAAAGTTCAGCTAATGTACAGTACTGCTATTTTTGAGAACACAAAGCAAGTTGTTTGATTCTTACAACCAAATATGGTGGCACACGCCAGCTGATACATGACTTCTTTGACTTGATGTCACCCCGCCAGCTGGCCCGCTGCCCCCTCCCGTGCCCTTGGCAGTGTGCTGAGCAGGCCCGAGCTTTACTTAACCTCCCTGGCTCCAGTCAAGGTGTTACAGTAACCTGTTGCGTAACACTGCATGTGAGCTCCCAGTCACATGTGGCAGTCTCTTCCCCCTCCTCCCTGCCCTCCAGGTGTTTGTATTAGTGGAGTAAGGCAAGAGAAGAACAGAGGAGAGGGAGGAGGGCTGGCCTGTAAACTGGCTCTTCTCCTGTCCGTTTATAGGCCCCTCCTCCCTCACTACGCAAAGGTCCTCACACTTTATTGCTCTGTTTTTGTTAATGCTACTGTCATCACTTTTTCTTCTCTGTCCAGCGATGAGAGTGGCTGTTTGCACTTGGGGCTGCTGTCTCTCTTAATGCAAGGTGAGACAGCTGCCGAGTCCTACTGACGATCTGTCAACAGATCAACAGGCACCTCACGTATGTTTTAGTGTCACTGCACCCTTTGACATTCTATGTAAGCTAACCAAACAGAAAGAGCTCCTTTTGTCCTGGGGCTGTTCAGTCTCATTCTACAACCAGTAATATCATGTAATCCACCCCAACTCTGTGTGTGTCTTACTCTGTGGAGGATGTCCAGGAGAACAGTGCTCTCGTCTCATTCATTTGATCCGTGTCTGTAAACAGATGAATGGACCTGTTGACACTAATCTACTGTATGAGGTAATGGAGTCAGTGACTTTGTAGTGGCACTCCTGAATGTCTGTCCTACTTAATTCACGTGGCATGGCCCATATTGAAACACACACAGTGCGAAACCTTCCGTGCCCCAATGCCAGAAGCCACTCTATGTATGGCTTTATGAGAAGAGCACTGATTTCACCCCGCCACTTTGTCAAACAAAGGCTCTGGGCTACTCATTAATGAATCAAAGTTTAGAAGCTACCACAAGCCTACCTACCTTGTTCTGTGAGCAGGTATGTAATAGGGGAGCCAGTGCAGTATTGGTGGTGAGAGCAGGAGCGCAGTGGTAAAGGTCAGTGGATTGTCTCTTGAGTGCCCCTGGCAGGTGGGCCTAGTGCTGCTGACACTCTGGAGGCCTGTGGGGACTCCCTCCCTGACTCACATGGGCATGTGAACATCCAGCTGCTCCACTTACACGACAACCTGCCACTGGGCAGCACAGGGACAGACCGGCATGGCTGAACTAACGCTGCTTGCAAACAATTACATACTGAGTAGTATGCCTCATTAGCCACAGTAGTACACAGTATTTAAGTTGCAAATATTTATGGTATAAGATGAAGAGACTGATTGATACAATAATGCCCATTACACAAGCATAAAGAAATAATGTGAATTATTTATATGTAACGGCTGTTGGAAGGAGAGGACCAAGGTGCAGCGTGGTACATGTTCATATTTATTAAACACTGAAATAACAAAAATAACAAAGAGAACGAACAAAACTGAAACAGTTCTGTCTGGTGCAGACACAAATCAGAAAACAACTACCCACAAAAACCCTGTGGGGAAAAGCTACCCAAGTATGGTTCTCAATCAGAGACAACGATAGACAGCTGCCTCTGAAGAACCACACCTGTTTACGGCGGCGGCTCTGGTGGTCTCGAGCGCAGAGCTGGCCCCACCCGTTCTGGCTGGATGCCAGCTTCCACCTGGCAAATGCGGGACACTGACACCGAGCACACCGGCCTATGAATGCTCGGCCGAGACAAAGTGCGCATCACCCCATAGCACGGGGTCTGACCAGTCACATGCTCGCCCCTGTAAGCACGGGGAGTGGGCTCAGGTCTCCATCCTGACTCTGCCACACTCCCCGTGTGCCCCCCCCAGAAAACATTTTGGGGCTGCCTCTTGGGGTTCCTTGCCAGCAGTGTTCCCTCGTAGTGTTGCCGCTCAGCCTTAGCTGCCTCCAGTTCCTCCTGTGGACGGTGATACCCCGCCCCCCCCCCCTGCCTTCCTCCAGGGTCCCCCCGTCCAGGATCTCTTCCCATGTCCAGGAGTCCAATACATCACGCTGCTTGGTCCTTTGGTGGTGAGTAGTTCTGTAACGGCTGTTGGTGGAAGAAGACCAAGGTGCAGCGTGGTACGTGTTCATATTTATTTATTAAACACTGAAATAACAAAGAGAACGAACGAAACCAAAACAGTTATGTCTGGTGCAGACACAAAACAGAAAACAAATACCCACAAAAACCCTGTGGGGAAAAGCTACCAAAGTATGGTTCTCAATCAGAGACAACGATAGACAGCTGCCTCTGATTGAGAACCACATGGCCAAACAACAAAGAAATACAAAACATAGAAAATGAACATAGAATGCCCACCCTAGTCACACCCTGGCCTAACCAAAATAGAGAATAAAATCCTCTCTATGGCCAGGGCGTGACATTATAATCAAGGGTCTCATCCAAAGGTTTGAGTCAGTCTAGATAGAGCTGTGACTGTAGGCTAGATTGAGAAATAAAAATAGTTAACTTTAACAAGTTACATTTCCTCCACTACTACCACGCATGGCTCCCGGCAACCGCATTAAAGACAAAGAAGACTGAAAGAAAAGGTATTTATGTAATTAACTCCTTTAATTTCCAGAGCGTGTTTCTTCAATGTTTTTCCCTTCATGTAACCACAGGCTGCAGGCTGTGAGGAGAGCCAATACAGATAGCATGACTGTGTGGCTGATGAGAGGGAATGTAGGTCAGCGAGAAGGAGAGAGACTAGGGACACTTTCTGCTGAGAGACAGTTTTGTGTGAGGCCCGGAGACTGCCTGCCAGTGGCACAATAGCACAGATCCACATGGAGGCTCCCCTGGAATTCAGGCCCCCAGCCCGGGCCTTTGTGTTGGTCAGAGAGCCAGCCTCTGGATGGAATAAGATATCCTGCAAGATGTCAATCAGCATGATGTTTGTTGCACCTGCACTCACAGTATTAGACTTAAAACGAATCATCCAGCGATCATACACTGTTTACCAAGGGAGAGGGCTACCGACGTTAAGGCTAATCTGAAGATGTTGCTTGCTAAAGCTAAAACTGGCGGGTGTAGAGAGTATAGCGATATTGCTATCCACGTTGGCACCAATGATGTTAAGCAATGAAACAGTCAGAGGTCACCAAGCGCAACATCGCTTCAGCATGTAAATCAGCTAGAAAGATGTGTCGGCATCGAGTAATTGTCTCGGGCCCCCTCCCAGTTAAGGGGAGTGAGGAGCTCTACAGCAGTCTCACAACTCAATCGCTGGTTGAAAACTGTTTTCTGGCCCTCCCAAAAGATAGAATTTGTAGATAATTGTCCCTCTTTCTGGGACTCACCCACAAACAGGACCAAGCCTGGCCTGTTGAGGAGTGACGGACTCCATCCTAGCTGGAGGGGTGCTCTCATCTTATCTACGAACATAGACAGGGCTCTAACTCCCCTAGCTCCACAATGAAATTTCTGTTAGCCAGCCTGCCAGCTTAGGGGAGTCTGCCACTAGCACAGTCAGTGTAGTCAGCTCAGCTATCCCCATTGAGACCGTGTCTGTGCCTCGACCTAGGTTGTGCAAAACTAAACATGGCGGTGTTCGCCTTAGCAATCTCACTAGAATAAAGACCTCCTCCATTCCTGCCATTATTGAAAGAGATCGTGATACCTCACATCTCAAAATAGGGCTACTTAATGTTAGATCCCTCATTTCAAAGGCAGTTATAGTCAATGAACTAATCACTCATCATAATCTTGATGTGATTGGCCTGACTGAAACATGGCTTAAGCATGATGAATTTTCTGTGTTAAATGAGGCCTCACCTCCTGGTTACACTAGTGACCATATCCCCCGTGCATCCCGCAAAGGTGGAGGTGTTGCTAACATTTACGATAGCAAATTTCAATTTACAAAAAATTCCCTGACGTTTTCGTCTTTTGAGCTTCTAGTCATGAAATCTATGCAGCCTACCCAATCACTTTTTATAGCTACTGTTTACAGACCTCCTGAGCCATATACAGCGTTCCTCATTGAGTTCCCTGACTTCCTATCGGACCTTGTAGTCATAGCAGATAATATTCTAATGTTTGGTGACTTTAATATTCACATGGAAAAGTCCACAGACCCACTCCAAAAGGCTTTCGGAGCCATCATCGACTCAGTGGGTTTTGTCCAACATGTCTCTGGACCTACTCACTGCCACAGTCATACTCTGGACCTAGTTTTGTCCCATGGAATAAATGTTGTGGATCTTACTGTTTTTCCTCATAACCCTGGACTATCGGACCACCATTTTATTACGTTTGCAATCGCAACAAATAATCTGCTCAGACCCCAACCAAGGAGCATCAAAAGTCGTGCTATAAATTCACAGACATCCCAAAGATTCCTTGATGCCCTTCCAGACTCCCTCTGCCTACCCAAGGACGTAAGAGGACAAAAATCAGTTAACCACCTAACTGAGGAACTCAATTTAACCTTGCGCAATACCCTAGATGCAGTTGCACCCTAAAAACTGAAAACATTTGTCATAAGAAAACTAGCTCCCTGGTATACAGAAAATACCTGAGCTCTGAAGCAAGCTTCCAGAAAATTGGAACGGATTTTTTAAAAATTATTACATTTGTTTTACCTTTATTTAACCAGGCAAGTCAGTTAAGAACACATTCTTATTTTCAATGACGGCCTGGGAACAGTGGGTTAACTGCCTGTTCAGGGGCAGAACGACAGATTTGTACCTTGTCAGCTCGGGGGTTTGAACTCGCAACTTTCCGGTTACTAGTCCAACGCTCTAACCACTAGGCTACCCTGCCGCCCCGGCAATGGCGCAGCTTGGAAAGACAGTACCGTGCAGTATCGAAGAGCCCTCAATGCTGCTCGATCATCCTATTTTTCCAACTTAATTGAAGAAAATAAGAATAATCCAAAATTATTTTTGATACTGTCGCAAAGCTAACTAAAAATCAGCATTCCCCAAGTGAGGATGGCTTTCACTTCAGCAGTAATAAATTCATGAACCTCTTTGAGGAAAAGATCATGATCATTAGAAAGCAAATTACGGACTCCTCTTTAAATCTGCGTATTCCTCCAAAGCTCAGTTGTCCACACAATTTTGCCAGGACAACCCTGCCAGGACAACTCTGCCAGAGTCTGCACAACTCTGCCAGGACCAAGGATCAAGGGAGACACTCAAGAGTTTTAGTACTATATCTCTTGACACAATTATGAAAATAATCATGACCTCTAAATCTTCAAGCTGCATACTGGACCCTATTCCAGCTAAACTACTGAAAGAGCTGCTTCCTGTGCTTGGCCCTCCTATGTTGAACATAATAAATGGCTCTCTATCTACCGGATGTGTACCAAACTCACTAAAAGTGGCAGTAATAAAGCCTCTCTTGAAAAAGCCAAACCTTGACCCAGAAAATATAAAAAAACTATCGGCCTATATCGAATCTTCCATTCCTCTCAATAATTTTTGAAAAAGCCGTTGCGCAGCAACTCACTGCCTTCCTGAAGACAAACAATGTATACGAAATGCTTCAGTCTGGTTTTAGACCCCATCTTAGCACTGAGACTGCACTTGTGAAGGTGGTAAATGACCTTTTAATGGCTTCAGACCGAGGCTCTGCATCTGTCCTCGTGCTCCTAGACCTTAGTGCTGCTTTTGATACCATTGATCACCACATTCTTTTGGAGAGATTGGAAACCCAAATTGGTCTACACGGACCAGTTCTGGCCTGGTTTAGATCTCATCTGTCTGAAAGATATCAATTTGTCTCTGTGAATGGTTTGTCCTCTGACAAATCAACTGTAAATGTTGGTGTTCCTCAAGGTTCTGTTTTAGGACCACTATTGTTTTCACTATACATTTGACCTCTTGGGGATGTCATTCGAAAATATAATGTTAACTTTCACTGCTATGCGGATGACACACAGCTGTACATTTCGATGAAACATGGTGAAGCCCCAAAATTCGAAGTGGATGGCTGCAAATGTTCTACTTTTATGCTCGGACAAAACAGAGATGCTTGTTCTAGGTCCCAAGAAACAAAGAGATCTTCTGTTGAATCTGACAATTAATCTTAATGGTTGTACAGTCGTCTCAAATAAAACTGTGAAGGACCTCGGCGTTACTCTGGACCCTGATCTCTCTTTTGACGAACATATCAAGACTGTTTCAAGGACAGCTTTTTTACATCTACGTAACATTGCAAAAATCAGAAACTTTGTGTCCAAAAATGATGCAGAAAAATTAATCCATGCTTTTGTTACTTCTAGGTTAGACTACTGCAATGCTCTACTTTCCGCCTACATAAAGCACTAAATAAACTTCAGTTTGTCCTAAATACGGCTACTAGAATCCTGACTAGAACCAAAAAATCTGATCCTATTACTCCAGTGCTAGCCTCCCTACACTGGCTTCTTGTTAAGGCAAGGGATGATTTTCAAGGTTTTACTGCCAACCTACAAAGCATTACATGGACTTGCTCCTACCCATCTTTCCGATTTGGTCCTGCCGTACATACCTACACGTACGCTATGGTCACAAGACGCAGGCCTCCTAATTGTCCCTAGAATTTCTAAGCAAACAGCTGGAGGCAGGGCTTTCTCCTATAGAGCTCAATTTTTATGGAATTGTCTGCCTACCCATGTGAGAGACGCAGACTTGGTCTCAACCTTTAAGTCTTTACTAAAGACTCATCTCTTCAGTGGGTCATATGATTGAGTGTAGTCTGGCCCAGGAGTGTGAAGGTGAATGGATAGGCTCTAGAGCAACGAACCGCCCTTGCTGTCTCTGCCTTGCCGATTCTCCTCTCTCCACTGGGATTCTTTGCATCTAACCCTATTAGAGGGGCTGAGTCACTGGCTTACTGGTGCTCTTCCATGCCGTCTTTAGGAGGGGTGCGTCACTTGAGTGGGTTGAGTCGCTGACATGGTCATCCTGTCTGGGTTGGCACCCCCCCTTGGGTTGTGCCGTGGCGGAGATCTTTGTGGGCTACACTCGGCCTTGTCTCAGCATGGTAAGTTGGTGGTTGAAGATATCCCTCTAGTGGTGTGGGGGCTGTGCTTTGGCAAAGTGGGTGGGGTTATATCCTACCTGTTTGGCCCTGTCCGGGGGTATCATCGGATGGGGCCACAGTGTCTCCTGACCCCTCCTGTCTCAGCCTCCATTATTTATGCTGCAGTAGTTTATGTGTTTGGGGGCTAGGGTCAGTCTGTTATATCTGGAGTATTTCTCCTGTCTTATCCGTTGTCCAGTGTGAATTTAAGTATGCTCTCTCTAATTCTCTCTTTCTCTCTTTCTTTCTTTCTTTCTTTCTTTCTTTCTTTCTTTCTTTCTTTCTTTCTTTCTTTCTTTCTTTCTTTCTTTCTTTCTTTCTTTCTTTCTTTCTTTCTTTCTTTCTTTCTTTCTTTCTCTCTCTCTCTCTCTCTCTCTCGGAGGACCTGAGCCCTAGGACCATGCCTCAGGACTACCTGGTATGATGACTCCTTGCTGTCCCCAGTCCACCCTGCTGCTGTTCCAGTTTCAACTGTTCTGCCTGCGGCTATGGAACCCTGACCTGTTCACCGGACGTGCTACCTCTCCCAGACCTGCTGTTTTCAACTCTCTAGAGACAGCAGGAGGGGTAGAGATACTCTCAATGATCGGCTATGAAAGGCCAACTGACATTTACTCCTGAGGTGCTGACTTGTTGCACCCTCGACAACTACTGTGATTATTATTATTTGACCATGCTGGTCATTTATGAACATTTGAACGTCTTGGCCATGTTCTGTTATAATCTCCACCCGGCACAGCCAGAAAAGGACTGGCCACCCCTCATAGCCTGGTTCCTCTCTAGGTTTCTTCCTAGATTTGGGCCTTTCTAGGGAGTTTTTCCTAGCCACCGTGCTTCTACACCTGCATTGCTTGCTGTTTGGGGTTTTAGGCTGGGTTTCTGTACAGCACTTTGATATATCAGCTGATGTAAGAAGGGCTTTATAAATACATTTGATTTGTTTGGGCTGTAATCTGTTGAGAGGAACTGATATTTCACTATACAGCACAGTGAAGGGTCTCTCTGTGAATCAGGCTAGCTATAGCTTGTCAAATCTTGTTCGTGCACGGGGAAGCAAACTCTAGTCAGTGTTGTGTGACTGTTAGGGAGATGAATAGACAGTGGTCCGGTGGAGTAGCTGCTCTGCTCCGGACAGAGATATTCGAAGTGGACTGGTCACACTAACTAGATGTACAATGCCTGGTTGATTCGGTGGTGATACAGCACCAAGCTCTACTGTCATGACCATCTGCTGGATCAGTATCGGCTTCCTCTTTTCACACACACAGCATTTTTTATATTTTTTATATTACATTACATGAGATTGACTTTCAGTCAAGCCTCTCGAGTTTCATACTGGTATCTCACTATGGGATTATATTCTCCATTGAGGTAGGCCTATCTTGAGATCCTCCTTCCTCCCAGGGTATCGTGTTCCATCTGTAAACCACGGCTGTGCTGGTGTCTGCTGCTTTGTATGGCACTTCTGTCATCACTTCAATATGATTAATGCTTGTTTTTATTGCCATTTGGCTCAAATTCCGGGCTGAAATTAGACACTTTGTTTTGAGTGTTGATGAACAGTGGGAGCAGTACATCGATGAGCTCAGGTCCTAGACAGGTCCTAAATCGTGACTGAATCATAAAATCTAGATTTTGTTGCACCCTTCTGTTTTTCTTTGTAAAAATTGTGATCTCCCATGCCTCTGCCTTTGCTTTATCCTCGTCAATCTTGAACTGCAACAATTTTTTAGAATTTGAGAATCACATCTGATTGAAATTGAAATACTAGTGACACACATGTCATTTTGCACAATTCCTCAACTGTAAATATTTCAATATCTGGTGAAGCATGCTATCAGCAATGTGTTGCTTTCCTGATTTTTTTTGTGTGCATGTGTTGGTCCCCACAAGAATAGTGAACAAACAAAAATTTGATCAACTGGGACATTTTGTTGGTCCCCACAAAGGTTTAGGGTTAAGGTCAGAATTAGTGTTAGGGTTAGAATTAGGTTCAGGAGCTAGGATCAGTTTTATGGATAGGATTAGGAGCTAGTGTTAGGGTAACGTTTAAGGTTTTGGGTTAGGGTAAGAGTACGAGCTAGTTTAGAGGTTAGGGAAAATAGGATTTTGAATGGGACTGAATTGTGAGTCCCCACAAGGTTAGATGTACAAGACTGTGTGTGTGTTTGTGCATTTTATCAGTAAGACGGAGACAACCGTTGACCAGCGTATAGTCGTACAGCATTTCTTGCAGCCTGCCATTTATATGATGGTGTGTGTGTTTTCCCAGTACCTATAATGGTATGTGTCTGTATATGAAACTCTTGGACCTGGCCTCAAAGTGGAAGTCATTCACCCACTCCCTGACAGTCAGCTGCCAGCAACCCCAAAGTGGCCTGCTCACATTCCACCCTTGGTGAGGGAGGTTGATTTTTCTCCTCTTCTGACTCACCCCTCCCCTTCAATAAATCAGACTCAAACGCCCCCTTTGTTTTTATCTCCTTAAAAGGTTACCTTGTTATACCACTTTCGCATTCCCAAAAGACAAACAGTTATGGCACAGTATCAACACAACGGAAAAATTAAACACTGTTGAGAGATAATGGGTGCCTTGCCTGAGAGAGGCCACGACAACACATTCTTCTAGTACACAGAACAGAACATGCATATCGTTAAGCCTGTAATCCGGGGGCTGTATATGGTCAGGGTTCCTGGAGAAGGGAGACCATAGACCAGTTCCTCAGAAGTGAAGAAGACAAATCGGAGGGGGTGCAGGCATTGTGGGTAGTGTCTGCCGTGGCCTATTTTGCCTGGGACCCCCCCCCTTACCCCCAGCTAGACAGGCCACAGCTGCGTTGCCATGGGGAGCGGGTTCACTCAAGGTTCTGCTGGTGAAAACTTGTTTTGTGGTGGCATGAGAGGTGTGGCCTGGGACAGGGAGGGTGGAGCTGACCTACATTCTGCCTGGGCCTGCAGCAGCACTGTACTGTACTGTAGCAGATACTCAGAAAAACCACAAAGAGAGCAGGGCTCCCCTTAACAGAAAGTCTCTCAGACTGAGGCACATCCAGGACTCGTTGGAACTCCAACACACACACATTCCCAGTCATTCCACACACTCTGGAAACTCTAAAATAACAGCTGGCCTGAGGGACGCTAAAAATCTCTTTAGTATTGACTGTTAAGTTGTTGAACTTGTCTCTGTGTCCCTCCCAAGGCTCACTGTCTCTCCCTGTTCCACCCACTAAATACGCTTATCAGGGCTATATTCCATGAGGACACATAACACCTGTTGCCACAGTGAAAGGGCAGATGGCTGGGCCATTTCCAAAGTTCCCACTGGGCACACACTGGTTGAATCAATGTTGTTTGAACCAACGTGGAATAAATGTGGACTTGACGTCTGTGCCCAGTGGGTCAACACTGTCAGAGCCAGGGATGGGCAAGATAACAAAATACAATTACAAAATACAGAATACCATAAAGATCAGGTCGGAACTCATTAGAATAATACTCAGCATGCTTTGCAATTGTTCATTTTTACATATACATTTATATTTAGTTCATTTGGCAGATGCTTTTATCACACCAAAGTGCTATCAGACTTCTGATACCAATGCAGGGTGAAAGGGGGGCAACAAGATGTGAACCGCTATGAACAAATGTATGGAAAAGTATTTTGTATTTTGAAAATACAAATTACACTATTTTGAAAATACTAAATATATTGGAGTGTAGTTCAGCCCAGAGAAATTCAAATGACAAAATACTAAAATAATTAAAATATGTATTTCAAACCGTCATTAGGTGTTGCCTGAAAACAGTAACAGACACCCTCCCCACCCATAAGATGATGTGGCCACTAATATTATGCAAAGACCTGAAGATGAGGACATGCTGGCCGGTTGTGAAATGTTTGTTGGCAATGTTAAGCATTCTCTGTCTCTCTCTCTCTCTCTCTCTCTCTTTCTCTCTCTCTCTCTCTTTCTCTCTCTCTCTCGCTCATATACACATTACATGTGGCGGCTGATGCAATTTTCTGCGCCACAGATGAGGAAATAAAAAACAAAGGGAAGGGAGGGTAATTTGCTTTAAGCCCGCCCTCATTCACACATGTAGGGGGCATTATGCACCCCGAAAAATATGATGGGGTACAAAGCACGTGAGGATTGATGTGGGATGGCCCTGATGGGGGCAGACTCCCCGGGAATTTAGCACACCTGAAACAGCTTTTCCCTGCAATTCCTGCAGTCATAATCATTATGCTTAATTCTACGTAAAAAACTATGTATATTTTTCTGCGTATCTAAGCTCATGTCTGTAGCCTCCTGACTGGTGGATTTAAAAAAATAATAAACTAAATATGCTTCTCTACATCTCAGCTAAAATCTGGGTAAAAGACAAAGGAATTTGAGTCGTATTCAGTACATGTAGTTATTGCTTGCTTTTCTAAAGCAGGAGTCTTCAAACATTTCTTGAAGCTACGACATACCAAATACATACAATACAGCTTTAGTGACACCCCTGTCTCAAAAACGAATGGTTTCAGTTGCTTAAATTGAGTAAATTAAGCTTTTCTGTTCTGCTTGTAAAATGATGGCTAACTTTACCACTTCATGTAAAAATGGAAAACTGCAATTGGTTAAACTATATCTACTTGAATATAAAGTTGAATCCCCCTTCTCCTAAAATGTAATCTATTAAGACGATTATGACGATTTATTATATGAAAATTGTGCCATTTGCTAATAGCAGTTGTTTTGCTGGTTAAGTTTAGCAATGTGCTGTGGAAAGATTTGCGCTGTTTTTTTCACATTGCTTGTAACTTATTTTGTACATAATGTTGCTGCTACCGTCTCTTATGACCGAAAAGAGCTTCTGGACATCAGAACAGTGATTACTCACCTTGAACTGGACAACAACAAAAAATCTTTAACTAGTTGGTTGAGAGGGATTTACTCAAACACCTGAACAGGCCCTCATCCCCGTCATTTGCAGGAGACGACGGTATTGCGGAAAGCGATCGGGGTGCCTTGTGAGGATCCGGCGATGAGTGGCTAATCTGCCTTTGCAATCGATACTATTGGCCAACGTACAATCGCTGGCTAATAAAGTGGACGAACTACAAACACGTATATCCTACCAACGGGACATTAAAAACTGTAATATCCTATGTTTCACCAAGTCGTGGCTGAACAACGACATGAATAACATACAGCTAGAGGGTTATACACTGTATCGGTAGGATAGAACAGCAGCCTCTGGTAAGACAAGGGGTGGCGGTCTATGAATATTTCTAAATAACAGCTGGTCCACGATATCTAAAGAAGTCTTAGTCTTAAGGTTTAGCTCGCCTGAGGTAGAGTATCTCATGATAAGCTGTAGACCACACTACCTAGGGAGTTTTCATCTACATTCTTTGTAGCTGTCTATTTATCAACACAAACCCTTGCTGGCACTAAGACCACACTCAATTAGCTATATACAGCCATAAGCAAACAAGAAAACGTTCATCTAGAGGCGGCGCTCCTAGTGGCCGGGGACTTTAATGCAAGAAAACTTATATTAATTTCACCTCATTTCTACCAGCGTGTTAAATGTACAACCAGAGGGGAAAAACTCTAGACCACCTTTACTCCACACACAGAGACGGGTACAAAGCTCCCCTTCGCCCTCCATTTTGCAAATCTGACCATAATTCTATCCTCCTGATTCCTGCTTAAAAGCAAAAATTAAAGCAGGACGCATCAGTGACTCAGTCAAAAAAAAGTGGTCAGATGAAGCAAATGCTAAGCTACAGGACTGTTTTTCTAGCACAGACTGGAATATGTTCCGGGATTCTTCTGATGGCATTGAAGAGTACACCACATCAGTCACTGGCTTCATCAATAAGTGCATCGAAGACGTCGTCCCCACAGTGACTGTACGTAATACCCCAACCAGAAGCCATGGATTACAGGCAACGTCCGTACTGAGCTAAAGGGTTGAGATGCTGCTTTCAAGGAGCGGGACTCTAACCCAGAAGCTTATGAGAAAGCCCTCCAACAAACCATCAAACAGGCAAAGCGTCAATACAGGATTACGGTCGAATCGTAATATACACGCTTGTTGGATGTGGCAGGGCTTGCAACTATTACAGACTACAAAGGGGAGCACAGCCGAGAGCTGCCCAGTGACACGAGCCTACCATATGAGCTAAACTACTTCTATGCTCGCTTCGAGGCAAATAACACTGAAACATGCATGATCGCATCAGCTGTTCCGGAAGACTGTGTGATCATGCTCTCCACAGCCAATGTGAGTAAGACCTTTAAACAGGTCAACATTCACAAGGCTGCAGGGCCAGACGGATTACCAGGACGTGTACTCAGAGCATGCGCTGACCAACTAGCAAACGTCTTCACTGACATTTTCAACCTCTCCCTGTCCGAGTCTGTCATACCAACATGTTTCAAGCAGACCACCATAGTCCCTCTGCCCAAGAACACGAAGGTAACCTGCCTAAATGACTACCGACCTGTAGCACTCACGTCTGTTGCCATGAAGTGCTTTGAAAGGCTAGTCATGGCTCACATCAACACTATTATGCCAGAAACCGTAGACCCACTCCAATTTGCATACCGCCCCAACAGATTCACAGATGATGCAATCTCTATTGCACTCCACACTGCCCTTTCACACCTGGACAAAAGGAACACCTACAGTGGGGCAGTGGGGAGTGTGTGAAAACCTTGTGAAGACTTACAGAAAACGTTTGACCTCTGTCATTGCCAACAAAGGGTATATAACAAAGTACTGAGATAAACTTTTGTTATTGACCAAATACTTATTTTCCACCATAATTTGCAAATAAATTCATTAAAAATCCTACAATGTGATTTTCTGGATTTCTTTTCTAATTTTGTCTGCCATAGTTGAAGTGTACCAAAGATGAAAATTACAGGCCTCTCTCATCTTTTTAAGAGAGAGACCTTGCACAATTGGTGGCTGACTAAATACTTTTTTGCCCCACTGTATATGAGAATGCTGTTCATTGACTACAGCCCAGTGTTCAACACAATTGTGCCCTCAAAGCTCGTCACTAAGCTAAGGAGCCTGGGACTAAACACCTCCCTCTGCAACTGGATCCTGGACTTCCTGACGGGCTGCCCCCAGGTGGTAAGGATAGTTAACAACACATCCGCCACGCGGATCCTCAACACGGGGGCCCCTCAGGGGTGCGTGCTCAGTCCCCTCCTGTACTCCCTGTTCACTCATGACTGCATGGCCAGGCACGACTCCAACACCATCATTAAGTTTGCTAATGACACAACAGTGGTAGGCCTGATCAGCGACAACGACGGGACAGCCTATAGGGAGGAGGTCAGAGACCTGGTCGTGTGATGCCAGGACAACAATCTCTCCCTCAACGTGATCAAGACAAAGGAGATGATTGTGGACTACAGGAAAAGGAGGACCGAGCACACCCCATTCTCATCGATGGGCTGTAGTGGAGCGGGTTGAGAGCTTCAAGTTCCTTAGCGTCCACATCACCAACAAACTAACGTGGTCCAAGCACACCAAGACAGTCGTGAAGAGGGAACAACAAAACCTATTCCCCCTCAGGAGACTGAAAAGATTTGGCATGGGTTCTCAGATCCTCAAAAGGTTCTACAGCTGCACCATCGAGAGCATCCTGACGGGTTGTATTACTGCCTGATATGGCAACTGCTTCTGATATGGGGCCAAGCTTCCTGCCATCCAGGACCTATATACTAGGCGGTGTCAGAGAAAGGCCCAAAAAATGTGTCAGACTCCAGTCACCGAAGTCATAAACTGTGGCAAGCGGTACCAGAGCGCCAAGTCTAGGTTCAAGAGGCTTCTTAACAGCTTCTACCCCCCAAGCCATAAGACCCGTGAACATCTAATCAAATGGCTACCCAGACTATTTGCACCCCCCCCCCCTCCCCTCCCACATTCACTCTGTACCGGTACCCCCTGTATATAGCCTCATAATTGTTATTTTACTGCTGCTCTTTAATTATTTGGTACTTTTATTTCTTATTTTTGTAGGTATTTTTCTTAACTGCATTGTTGGTTAAGGGCTTGTAAGTAAGCATTTCACTGTAAGGTCTACACCTGTTGTATTCGGCAAATGTGACAAATAAAATTTGATTTGACAAAAGTTAATGTCCAAGTTAAGAAAGCTTGCCAGCAGCCAGAGTACTCGTGATTACAGCAAGTGTAATTAGCTCAAATTAGTGTAATTTTCTCAATATTAGAAGATATTCCCTTATTTTCTACTAGTCTGTTATATTTGTATTTATTATGGATCCCCATTAGCTGCTACTCTTCCTCGGGTCCGGCCAGGACCAGAAGTCCCCACAAGAATAGTAAACAAACAAACATTTGACCAACTGGGGACATTTCATTGGTCCCCAGTTGGTCAAATGCTATTTCTATGGGGTTTAGGGTTAAGGTTAGAATTAGTGTTAGGGTTAGAATTACGTTAAGGGTGAGGAGCTAGGTTTAGTTTTAGGATTAGGTTTAGGGTTAAGGTTAGGTTTTTGGGATAAGGTTGATGTCACCTGTTAAATCCACTTCAATTAGTGTAGATGAAGGGGAGAAGACAGTTGAGACATGGATTGTGTATGTGTGCCATTCAGCAGGTGAATGGGCAAGACAAAATATTTAAGTGCTTCTGAGTTTTTCATGCTCAACAGTGTTCTGTGTGTATCAAGAATGGTCCACCACCCAAAGGACATCCAGTCAACTTGACACAACTGTGGGAAGCATTGGAATCAACATGGTCCAACATACCTACGGAACGGTTTCTACACCTTGTAGAGTCAATGACCAGACAAATTGAGGCTGTTCTGAGAGCAACTCAATATTAGGAAGGTGTTCCTAATATAACCGGACCTCCGGTTGAATACCCATGTTCTAAAATCTACCAACCATGCCAGCAAGCATGCTAGCTAAAATAGATAGACAAGCTAGCTACTGTAACTTGGTTGATAGCAAATGGAAATGGTTTCTTGGTAGCTAGTTATGAGGTTTGGAAATTGGGAAGCTATCTGGGCTAGCTAAAGCCAACTTCCTAAAATTGCTAAGTGGCTAGTAGCCTAGTATTACAGAGAGAAAAAAGCCAAATGTGTCCTGTTTAAATTTTTACACAGGACAAATCTTAAGGGGGCACGTGCCCCTGTGCCCCCTATGGGCATGACGCTTATGCACGCATGCACACACACGCTGCACACATGCACATGCACACAACCATCACCAGGCTGAGGAACTTTGTTCTGGGCTCCCAAACTGAGCCATATGGATGGAAAACAACACTATGTAACACTTCACACTGAAACACAGGGCCCTGTGTTACTCAACACACAGTAGCAGGTTGTTTAATACTCCCGTAATGTTTTCTACACCAGATCAGTAATCCCTTCATAAATTGCCTGTTCACAGGGATATTGCACACATTTTTGGAGGATTGCCAAGGCCCCACCGAAACTAGGTCTGGCGTATGCCCTGATCTCAGTGACAAACTTCATATCTGGTTGATTGCCAGTTGTTGTTGTGTCTGGTTGCATAATAAACCATTCTACATTACCGGTTATTCCTGACATTTTAATGTGTATTATAAACTATTATGATGACCATAAAGTATATGTTTGAATGAGATTGTCAGAGTCCTGTTTATGACTTTGACTACTTTTATAGTGCTGCTTGCCTGCTTTTGTTTTTGTCAGTTGCAAATGATCCCACTTTAGACTAGGACGTGATAGTGATAGTTTTAATATTGTCTCAGAAATGTCTACTAATGTACTAATAGTATCTATTAGTGCTTTTCAAGATAACTGTTGAATGTTTTCAACATCACATTTGTTTTTGTTGTGCATTACAAGTTGCGTCATATTGACAATGCTGAACTAGTTTATGTAGCCAAGTGTTACAGAGCTAGCTATCGTTTTAATCTGTGATTTCATCACACTGAAAGTGTCTGTTTGCAGTGATAAGCACATCTCCTCTGTAGGGGAATTCCTTCCCAGTATAAAATGAGGCTATGGAGGAGAGAAGCCCTGTCACGAGGCCCACAATATCTCCATTGTCCCCCCTGCTAAGGGTAACCCAAACAGCAGAGATCACCTGGCTAAGAGGGAGGTTTGTTTGGGTGGAGCACCACCACCTGTTAGGTGACGCATGGCTTCTGAGCTTAGGAAGCTCTCCTCTGGTCCAACAGGAAGGAAACTCAGGGGGAAGAAACACAGCCAGCTCTTTGTTATTACTCAGACTTATGCTCCGCTCCATACTGCCCCTCCTTTCCCTATTTCTCTCTCTCTCTCTCTCTCTCTCTCTCTCTCTCTCTCTCTCTCTCAAATGTTTAAACCATTTCTCTTTCTCTCTATTGTTTAAACCATTCCTATCTTTTCTCTCCCTCGCTTATCCCCTGATTCCCCATGTAGGCCTCTCTCTCACCCTCAGTTTCCCACATGTTCCCCTCTCTCTGTTATATATTCTGACCTACTTTCTAATAAGAGCTACATTATATGGTTACATAAGAGCAATACTGTCTCTGCAGTTGATACCCTGATACCACAGCTCTGCTGTATTCTGTCTCACAGAGGGGGTGCTGGCACTGGAAGACACCACAGTGCCTGAGGCTACAGATTTGGGAGCCCATAGGTCCTTAGTGAGAAGTGATAGTCAAGTGTGAGCTCTTATTCCTTTGTCATATCTCCAGCCCTTACCTGCCTACCATTCAATTCCAGGACTCCGGCACTCGACTAAAGTGAAATTAAATAAATGAACACCCTAACATTTCGTTGAAATACTTTTGCCCTCAGAACAGCCTCAATTCGTGGGGCATGGACTCTACAAGGTGTTGAAAGCGTTCTACAGGGATGCTGGCCCATGTTGACACCAATGCTTTCACCTGGTCAGTCTACGTCTTGGAAAGAACAGATCTTAATGCTTTGTATACTCAGTGTATAAACCATATTGTTTATCTTATTTACATTATGACACTCCTCCTTATATCACATCAATAGACACACCTATGTAAGTGAAACTTGTGATTGGAGGTTGGGTTGTAACTGGAGAGGAGTGGGTCTGAACGCAGGGAGGGAGGGGTTAGAAGTAGACCTTGAGATAGGCCACTCCCCAGATCTATTCACTGAGCCACTCTGGACCAGTTTGAGGGCTGTTATGTTGCGTAACCATTATGTAATGGAGTTTAATGGGACACAAAGCCTCTCATTCCCTCCCCCCTGCCTTCCACCTACTCACGTTTTTTGCACAGTTCAATGTATGTCTATTGCAAGGAATGTTTTGAATCTTTCCATTCAATTCCAATGCTCTTTTGATTTGATGCAAATAAATACCAGGATATTAAAGCATGAGCCATATAACCTTTTGGTACTGTTTTCAAAACAGAGATTTGTATAAGTGTATGTTTATTTAATAGTGATGTTCATTCCATCCGTGTATGACAACAGTCATGCTAGAGTTTTTTTTTTCAAATAATGAACTGCAAGGAATTGCCCCTTTTAGGTCATGTCTTGTGGAAGAATGTGGTCTTGTCAACAGTGGAGAGGCTGTTGCATGCCATTTTTGTGCTGTGTGTGTGCATGGTAGGATCTGATGGCAGTGGGTGGTTTTGAATCCGGGTTGTAGTTGTCACTTACCACAGCTGAGCAGGGGTTAAGTAGTGGTTTGGTCTCAAGTTCAATACCTGTATTTTCCTCACATAAAAACAACAATGAATAAACCATTAAATACCATTAAATGTCTTCATCAAACGAGTAGGTCCATATGTCTTTCACAACCACAGCGTGTGGTTCAGGTGTTGCGTGCTGTAGAAGCTGGGGGAATTCCAATCTCTAACATTAATATCTGACTTTGATTTGCCCCTGCTGTGAAACCCAGAGGTGTCTGCAACCTGCCCCAGAAATGTGTGAAAAGGTTGCAGCGTGTCACACTGGACATGAGACAGGGCTGTGTAATCCTGTGGCCCCCTCCCACGCTGGCTGCTCCACTGACCCTCTTCCCCAGGCTGGGAGGGACAGCCAGGTAACTGGAGAGCCTTGTTTGTGCTTTGTTTGCCAGGAGGTCTATTCTGCAGGAATCATTTTGTGACCTGCACATCCAGTCCCCTCCAGCCCCAACCTCTCTCTCCTCCCTCCCTCCCTCCCTCCCTCTCATATTCTCATGTCTTCCTCTCATTCCACTTTCTCACGTTGACCTACTTTTCTACTAACCTGTTTATGCAAGCGACCACGTGCGCCAATCAAATCAGGAAAAGGTCTAAGACAGCAGAATCAGTGAGACGAGTGCTGCAGTTGTCAGGGAATGTCACCTTGACACTATAGCAGGGTGACATCAGTCGCATCACCCAGACCAAGCATGGGCTGAACGCAAGGCAAAAATATTTTGTGTGAGTTTGTGAAGGGCATTGAGGTGTCAGCCCTCAAAGAGCTGCTTTGTTTGCAGGCTTAGTCCAGGTCACTCCCTCCCTTTGTCTTTGTGTTGTTATGAACATAACCTCGTTGTGTGTTTTGGGAGGGCGGCAGAGAAGATAGGATGAGGAATAGATGCTGCCCCACTGGGCTCTGCCTTGATTTCCATCCCCATGTATTCTTCTCATGACAGGTCTGCTGTGACACTGAACTTGGGCCTGAAGAGCTGGCAGCAGGGACAGACTATTTCTGGAACTATTTCTGCACTTACTTTGTAGGTCAGAGCCATGGACATGCCATGGAAGAGAGCCATGGAAGAGAGCCATGGAAGAGCCATGGACATGCCTGCTGAGTGAGAGCCTGAGAACAGGCTGTGAGTTATGTTAGGACTGGGCTTAAAGAAGGAGAGGAAGCTTGTCCAGTTTTCCCTCTGGGTAAAGTGGTTTGTGTCAGGTTGAATGAGGCCTTTATAAAGTGGACTGGGGCATAAGAGAGGTCCTCTGTTCCGTTGGGGGGGGGGGTCAAAATCTGTAGGTGTATGTCTGTGCGCGTACGTCTGAGGGCGTTTGTGTTTAGTGTGGTCGTACGGGTACATCTCTGTACTGCGTGCGTAGGTCCGCGGGCTTATAGAGAGTTAGCGGCAGGAAGTAGGCCACTGTTACATCAGGAAGGTCAGACAGGCGGTCTGTCTAGAAAATGTGTCAGTGTGTCACTCCAAAGCGCCTCTCATTTCAAATTAATCCTGTGTGTCAGGAAAGTAAGGAGCCCAGGGAGCGACTGTAACCAAGCTATTTGTGAGGACTGGAAACAGGGTGTCCCCACACCTGCTAAAAGATATGAGGACTTCAAGAGTCTCTGTTAAACATGCCTGTGGTTACAAACAACTAGGTTAGGCTATCATTTGTGTCTTGCCTTAATTTAGATTGTGTCTGTCTAATCATTGTACCTCGCAGCTCTGCTTTGTGGCTGTGTTCAATTAGTAGGCAGTGATTCAAATGACCATAGAAGAATGTTGGTTGTCAGCAGCTGCTCAGGGAAAGATTATAGTTGGTTTATTACGCTAGCTAGCATATGGTTATTATTATTCTTTGCAGTGTTATATCTAACCTATGAACCCGTTTGTATTCAGTATCAAGTGATAACTACAGGGAGGTTTTGGTCTTTATCTGTCTGGCATATGCACAGCTGATTTTCAAACAGACCCATCTTGAACTGTGTGTAACCCACATAGACACGAGTAAAGAAAGGAGAAATCTGACAATATTTGTACGATATGTTGAGAAATTCAACATCCTTTTTATTGTTTTCAATCTTGAAATGCATCCATCTTCCATGATGAATATTAGTGTCTTTACATATACAGCCATGTCAAAAAGGGGTGGTGGCGACCTAGACACCACCTACTGCTAAACACCACACTAGTCTCCCCTGGATCTTTTTGGTCCTTTTTGAATCTTTTTCATAAAACCATCAGCAAAAACACAAGCATCAGTGATTTGAAACACATTGGAAAAAGGGAGGATGGGGGTATGGCACAAATACATCATCACGGTCAATAGGAGAAAGACACACGAAGATAATAACACAACAACACTTCAGACAATAATCATCAGAAAATAAAACAATGACATTAACATTACAGTGTTGTCAGAGAGTGAAAGCTTTACATTTATACACAAGTGGCAAAAAGCTAAACATAGTACATATACTTTATAAACTGTGTGGTACAGTGCAGGCTTCTCATTGTCACCCAAAACGAGGAAAATAAAGGCCGGGGGTGGATGCCCCATGTATTACACTACAGAGGCACATTAGAAAAAAGGGAAATCCCTATTTTATTAACAAAGTAGAGATTGTCCTTGGTTTTTACAAAACTTAATTGCAATAGCTCTTATTCTAAACCAGGTTTTTATAACGTCATGGGCTATTTGTGTAATATAGTAAATTAACTTCTGTTTCAGAGATCCAATTACCTAGTTTCTGGGTTTAACTCCGTGTGTCTAGCGCACATAGATCGACATCAGGTCAGAAGCCTGAGGTTCTGAGCTCAGTGCATTGTGTTGATTTGCAGAGGAGACTAGGTGGCCTCACTCAGAGTTAAAATATCATACAGATATCATTTAGATTATATTACTATATTTAAAATAACTCCCTCCCCTATATGTCCCCACTTTACGGTTTTAACATGAGCTTTTAAACCTTAAAGTTTATACACATTCATATTTTAGTCTATGTTCCTATTGGCTTTTCTGCAGATGTGGGCATAGAAATAAATACATTGGGCTAAGAGATGGGAACGAACAGTGGAAGTCTAGACTGTTGATGATGCTCAACTTTAGGCCAGCAGCCTAGTTCTGTCTCAGATTGACTTTGATTGAATGCTGTCTAAAATCTTAAAGATCTACTGCAACAGGTAAGCTGCATTTCAAAGCTATTGGCCATGTTTCTGCAAACAGAGTTAAAGTGATGACATTAAAGGCGTTTTAACTTAAGTTTTAACTTAAGTGGAGTTTGCAACAGTAGACACAATGTGACTGTACAGTAATTCTGACAAAAACAGGATAACGTCCAAGTCCTTTCTTGCCTCAACAGTTTGACATTTTTGTTTGTTTTCTTCAAAAATATATATTTATAAATTATTGGTATATTTACAGTAATATACAAACCGAGTGCTTGAACAAGAAAGATAATGGATGGGCTGTGTGAGATCATGGAAATGGGAAGGGAAATATGGATTGGTAGGGTTAGGGAAGAGGGATGGAATTTCTCATTTTGTTGCATCTTTGGTCAAGGGAGTGTTCCCAGAATGTTGCTGCTATGTTTGTCTAAAGCCAGATGTGCACCATAGGAGGGGCACTGAAAGCTGACAGTATAGTTCAAATAATGGTCAACTTATATTCTCATTTGAAATGACCAACTGTGGTTTGACGAAAAATGATATGAAAGAGTTTCATCCCTCCTCTCATTTATAAACAAAAGTCCTTCTGTAATTATGGAGAAGATGCAAGAACTGAAAAGTGTATATACAATATATACACATAGAATACTTTTCCCCCAGATGTCCAGCCCTGTTTGGGCTTCAGTACAGCTTTTTAGTCCCAGGACATGAAGGTGAGGGAGGTGTAGATGGGGGTAAAGGGACGATAGTGGATTGAGATTGAGGAGGGGAAAGGGAAAGAGCGTATTTTGATCTAAGGCAGCATCAGAGACACCTCACAATGTAAGGAACCTCAACAAATTTGTGTTGCCCTCAAGTGTTCTATAGGCACTTAGTCTCGGCTGTTGTTATGGCGTCCGCTTGACGACTCCTTTTCCCCACTCTCCTTCCTTGACTCAGCTGAGGACGGCTGCTTATAGAACCCTGTGGGGGGCTGGCTCTCACTCTCTCTCTCTTTGCCGATCTGCTGCTGCGTGAGGGCCAGGTAAGGGTGCTGGGGCAGGGGTAGGATAGAGGAAGGAGGAGGGGTGGTGGGAGAGTCCTGCTGGGAGCTCATGGCTTTGTGTTTGAGACGCAGTTTGTGAGGCAGGGCAGTGCCCTTAACCTCTGCCTGGGTGTCCCCGCTTTGGCATTGGGAGGAGCCCTGCGGGGAGGGCAGAGGGGACCCTGGCTGGTGTGAGACAGACAGGTGCTGGAGGTAACTCCCGGCGTCAGAGGAGGAAGAAGACGGGGACTCGTCGTCCGTGGAGGCATCCTTGTCAGAGCTGCGGGGGTCATTGTCACTAGAGGAGGTGTCTTTGCCTGAGGTTGAGTGTTCTTGGTAGTACCCCTCACTCCTGGCCCCACCCTCATAGGTGAGTATGGGGGGCTCCTCGTCCTGGGTGCTAAGATAGCAGTGACTAGCCTGGTTGTGGTACAGGTGGGACGTGACGGCCTCCTGTTTTTGGAGGATGTCTGGAGCGAGGCCTGTCTGGGTCTTTTGCTCCTGTTGCAGAGCTCTGTACACCTGCCCCTCTCCTGCCTCGCTGTGGCAGTCTGAGTAGTGGTACGGAGGGGAGTCTAGTGTCTTCCTCTCCATCTGCTTGGTCACCTCTGCCAGTCTCTCTGAGCTCTCGGTGTGGCTCTCTCGAGCCTGGGCCAGATGGCTGGCCTGAGAACTCTGCTGTTGGGCTGTCTGTTGATCTATGTCCTGCTGATTTTGGCTCTCCCCAGGGTAGGAGGCACTACTGGAGCGGTAGAGGATGACACTCCTCTGTTGGGTGGGTGGTGGGACCTGACTGGTCTGGCTTGTGATGCTCTCCTGGTGTTGGTAGGAGTGGTGCTGTTGGCTGTGGTATACCGACTCCATCTCCTCCTGGTGGTGTGTGGAGGACAGGCTATGGTGGACTTTCAACATGCTGCTTTCAATGTCCATCTCCTGGCTGCTTTCCTCCTGCTTGATCCCGTAGACCGCAGGCTCTGGGCTGTCCCGGGAGGACCCGTCTGACATGTCTGAAAGGGACTCATGGGAGGAGTACGTCACCAGTTGACTATGTCCCCCCCCGCTGCCTGACTGCTCAGTCTCCGAGGAGTCAGAGTTCATCATCACCTGGGAGCTGCTGGAGTAGCCGCTGGAGTAGTAATTGGATGTGGAGGTTCTTCCGTTGCCTCCATTGTTGCCTCCACTAGTGAGCTGCTGGCTCTTCTCCATGTAGGAGGCAGTGCTGATAAGGCCAAAGCGCAGCTTCAGCTGCAGCAGCTCTGTCTTCAGGCGGCAGTTCTCGTCATTCAGCACCATGACGCGGTTTTCCAACACCATGTCGTTCAGTCGTCGCTTCTCCCTGGAGCGTTTGGCCGCCTCGTTGTTCTTACGGCGCTTCTCCCAGTAGGATGCATCCTTCTTTTCATCAGAGATGAACTCACGCTTGCGTCTGCAACTCATGCTGGGCTTGACGAGACGCCCCTGGCGAGAGGGGGTTCCTTGAGGCGATGGGAGAGACTCTTCGTAGTTAGAGTATGTCTCTAGGCTGTCCAGGTTATTTTCTGAGCTTGCTGATTGGAGTTGTGAATTCAGGCATTCCATTGTTGCTCAGTGGAGGACAGTTTGGAATATTGCTACAATCACTGGAAAGGAAACTCAAGGAATGGGGTGATAAGGAACAGTGGGATTCAGCTATATCTCACTGAATGAATGAGCTTATAGTTCAAGTGTCTAAACTGGCCAAGAAGATCAAGAAGCGGTGGAACTCTGCGTTAATTCCCCTCATTTATCCAATGTATGTTCAGCCTTTCTCTAGGCAAGTCTCTTCAGCTTCCTCACAGAAAAGTGGGTCAAAGCTGCCTTGTAGAGAAGAAAAAAAAGAGTTCCTAGAGTGGTGAATGTGACAAGCTTCACTGAGCAATTCTCTAACCTTCTTTTCTCTGTTTTGTTTTTCAATATTTTTGCGAGAGCGCTGTGCTGAGCAGACAGAGAAGTGCTCTACTGCTCCAGGCGTGTTGCAGGATGTAGGTCACTCAGTCTATCTCGGCTTGTCAGTCTCTTGGGAGGGGCGCTACCTCTCTCCTTCTCCAGTAGGCTGCAAGATGAAAGGCTGAGGAGACAAAGAAAGAAAAGGCAAACCTCTTAATCCTCGTGGACTGCTGTCGACCACTATGCATTCAGATTGAAGGAATAATATCTTCTTTATGTCATTGTTAATTAAGTCCATTTTAGTTTTTGGCATGGCTGGTGATCAAAGAATTTTGAGGAATAATTAATAATACGCTCCTTCTCACACGCTTCTGCTTTCATCTATGTTCTGTATGTCTGGCTTTGACTGAATTGTTACACCTGGCAACCACTAGACCCTAGTAACCACTGTCTGACCTCATGGCCCTTCTATTGAGCTTCTCTGTCGATGGTCCATGACCCCTTAAGGTGTCAGCATGCTTCAGTTCGGCTGGTGCCTTGCCGAACCGAACGAGTGTACTTGCATACTCCCTTAACTTAAAATACCTTCGCTTGGAAAACTAGAAAAAAAAGCGACAATAGTACTTTGTCCATTTTGAGACGCCGTAGTCAGTATACACTTCCTCAAAATAGTCAGAATGACTAAATCAAGAAATCTGTCATTAATTTTTACATTTTTGTAGAGGAGATGTTAGTCGCACAATTTTACATATAACTGAGGTGTTTGGTGCAGTATTTCTCAATGGGAAAATGTGCATGAAAACGAGTCCGTACCCTTACACAATGTATGCACAAACTCTTCCGAACTGTTTTGGCTGGGAAGCATGTGGACGCGTTTAGACTTGCATGGTGTAATAAACATGAGGCAAATATAGTAGTTTCTGAGTTACTATCTTTTTCTGAGTAAGACATTACACATTTGCTATTTGTGACATTGTTCCTCTGCCTTTGTAATCACAACTGTGTGTCTGGCAACCAAGTCGAGAGCACATGATTACCATGTAAACTCAGAAACAGTAACACTACCAGAAATTACATAATTCGAACACATGAAATGATTGGAAATTGAATTTGTAAGCTTTAAACAGCCATTTTTTACTTATTTCAAGGCTGCTCTTAAATAGTCTTTCAGGCAAATTTATTTTAAGAGCCAGAACAGTGAATCCCCCAGGTGCCGTGGGTGTAGGGTTCCCCTCATTCCATTTTAGAATTCTAGGTCAGGAACAAAGATTCCAAAACAACCATATTAAGAAACAGCCCACTATGTTTACATAGAAATTATCATGAATTGGAGAATTTACTGTAAGTGTAATAACCGTAAAGATTCATATTCTATTTGGACAACCAGTTCCTGGCGGTGAATGAAGACAAAGGTTCCCCGCCAAGGAAAAGAGGTGGAGAGGGCACTGGATTTTAAGGTAAGGGCAGATAAGGATATGGGAGGTTAATTAATGAATATAGGTCAAGTCTCAGGAAGGACGGGCTGGAGAATGTACCAAGCTCTCCTGAATTATGACATAAGGGTGGTCAGCCTCATCACTATGAAGTGTCTGGGAACCTGCTCAACAGGGACTCTCCTGGTAATGAGTTAAACAGAGATAGATGTGCCACTAGCCGAACCTCTTAAGTATGATTTTCATGAATAAGCCAAATGGCTTTTCCAGTGTCTCTTTTCATGTTTCCAATTTGTCTCTGTTGGTTGTGTGCCAGTTATTTTATCTGTGTTGCTGACTAACTGGTTCAATATCAATTACATTCCATACAGGTGACTTGAGACAAGCAAAGGAATTCAACAGGCATCGAGGATGGATTCTTCCTGGAACATTTGAGAACTCATTCAGACTGTTCCCTTGTTCCATTAAACTGGTTTTGTATGCTATAAATCAAATGACATAAATCAAATTAGTTGCTGGCCAACAGGAGTTGTTTCATCCCTGCCTCTCTGCCTCATTTACTCTCATTTTCTTACTGAACAACATGAGTTGAGACACACTGATTCTCTTTGCCTCTGTAATCTCATAATCTGTCTTTTCCATGGGTTATACTCTGCTTGGAGTCTGGGGCAAAATTACATATCTACCAATTGCTCTACACTTTTCAAATGTGGGTTCAACACCAATTTCTCTTTCCAGGCACAATTCAGCAACAAAACGAGCCAAATCTAGATGGGATATTACACCCCTAGTTTTTAAATTCAAAATGTTTTGCTTCCAACAAAATGATGACAACCCTTCTAGGTATGGGTCATTTGGGTCCCAGTAGAGACTAAAGAGGGATAAAGGCTACGATCATGCCTGGAAAAACAGTTGAGACAGGGCCTGATCTTGCACTGCTAAATGCAGTACTTTAAGGTCCTCATTCCCACAAGCCATTTGTGTGTGGCTTAGGGGCAGGAGGGAAAGAGTGGAAAGACCACAGAAACCAGGGACCACTCAGTAAACCCTGGCTCTGACTAGTGCCTACACGGCATGCTGGAATATAGGTCAGTGGAACCACGGTTGAGGCAGGGAGAGAGAAACAGAGAATTAGAGAGTACTCTATTTATAGAGGTGAAAGATGCATGGAGAGAGGGACAAAGAGATTGAGAGAAGCTTGACAAAAGAAAGGGGGAAATGAGCTCAGATGATAGCACCTCGCAGGATGTAAACAAACGGGGTACTGTACCAGCGTTAACAACATATCACCCATGGCAACAAAAGTTTTTTTTTAATAAAAAAAGGGGGGTAACTAATCATGTCAACATCAATCCCTCCTGATCGAACAACACACTTACACTGCGCAAACAGATTGACTTAAAAAAAAACTAAGCTGCTCATCTCCTCTGCGGGCGGCTGGAATTAGCTGGAGACATGAATGGAGCTGGAGTGTTTGCTGATTAATGCATCACAAGCTCTTAGTCTCCCACTACTGCTACAGGAATAGTGTGTATCCCACCCGAAGCACAGCGTGCCACCCTTACCTGATAATCAGAACATCTAAGCATCAAACCTACCCACTTCAATAGTGTATCTTATAACTAACCGCAGGGTACTGAGATAGTGATTACAAATGAAAGGTTCATGTGTTTTTATGACAAATGTAGTGTGACCTGCCAGAACAAATGTCAAATAGTAAGAAATTCTACTGCTTCCCTTTTCACCCATCTAATATGCTTACGAGGCTCTGTGTTTCAATGGAACACTCCTACGCTTGTGGTAGACCATAATGAATTCTATGTCCAATTTCATGATAAAAGGTGAACAAAAAGCTGCATCTCAGAGTATGAATCTGTTACTGATAGCTCTGTTTAACATTAGCACACATCCTTGTTATACTTAATAAATATAAAGTCATTCTACCACAGGAAAGGGCTTGGTTACATTTGTGAAGTGATCAAAGAGAATCTAAATGTATGCCATTTACAATTATTGGGTCCAAACAACCACACAAAGCTATATTTGGTGGGGCTTGAGTGCAAAAGCTTGTTTTTGTTGAGCTCTTAAAGTAATGGGAGCAGGTGTAAAATAAGGAGGAGGCCCCCAGACCGGGGTGCCAATTTTCACCAAGACTGAGGAACTGAACTGCCCCCACTGGGGAAGAATGCAAATAGATGGCTTTTTCAAAAATTCCAAGCAGGGTTGGGCCGATATATGAGTAAATAGAATAGGGACATTTGACATTGACAGTATATTGTGATGTGCTGTATCAATATGTTGAAAATTAAGTCTAAATTAATTAACTAAGCCTTATTTTTTCCCAGTCAACACTAAGATTATTTAATGAGAAGGCGACTATACCATTGTAAATAAGTACAAAAATTGCACAGTCTAGAATGATTTAGTCATTAACGGTGCAGAACGATAATATCGGATATCGCAATATTTGGAGTAGCACATCGTAGAAGGGTTCTCCCCAAATATCGTCCAACCCTGATTCCAAGACTGGGTTCATCTTCCCAAGAAAAAGTACACATTCTTGGACATGCAGGCGGAGTTCCAAGCCAACTCCTTGTTCCATAAACACAGCCATATCAGCCTCCGTTAAACAGGGGGAAAAAGGAGTGACCCAGTGCAGTCCATGTGTTTCCCAGTCACATGTGCTCCCTTGGCCTACTTCTCTGCCTCTCCCTCCCAGCCACAGCAGCACAATAACAAAGCACCTACTCTATCCTTCATTATCTTTCATTGTGCCAGGAAACCCTGAGAATGCCAGGCGGGTCAGGATAAACCCCACTCCACATTGTTTACCATCAACTACAATAGGAGTGAAACAAGACATAGTGCACGCTGCTCTAGTGAAACATAGGTAATCTCATCCTCATTATAATTATAGCCATGTTATTACCATGTTTTTAGCAATAGCCTACTAATACAATAAGGAATATAGTAGCTGATCATTGTATTGCAATTACAAGCAATTTATGGAAAGGTTCATGAATCCTACAGAAAAGGGGTGTAGCACAGAAAGGTGAGGATTGAAGAAAATGTATAAAGGCTAAATGAATATGTTCCTAATTGTGTATCACTACGATATGAAGGAAACCCAAATGTATAAAGGCTAAATGAATATGTTCCTAATTGTGTATCACTACGATATGAAGGAAACCTAAATGTTTATTAGGCGCGTTATATTTTCTAAACTATATGGTAATGATGAACTTTTCGTGAGATATAATTCCGGTATGACTTTTCAAGAAAACATGAATAGTGTGAATAGCCTACACCCTTACCACGGCACCAAAAGTAGGCAAGACACAAGTGCGCATGCCATCACTAAACAACAAATGCATGAGCTGCGGGTACCGGGGGCACTCATTCCACAATCATTCCCACATGCAGTGTGGGGGTACTTTCAACATACAGACTGAGCAGGATAGTATTTTATAAGACAAGTTACAACAAGTGTGTGTGCAGTATTAATTATTATATGCATGTAGCCTAATAACTGCATAGGTTAAACGTTGAGATGGACAAGCAGTGCGCAACAGTGTTGCTGATACGGAATTGGAGACTATAATGCACGTTACATAGTTGCTGTAGAGCGTTACATTGTCTAAAATTGTTTCCCAATATAACTAATAGCCTACACGGCAGGCACATATCTACGTCACATCACACGATTTTTAGCCCTCTTCAACATACCACTACTCTTTGTGGTGTCTCTGAACATACCATTACTCTCTGTGGTGTCTCTGAACATACTCTTTGTGGTGTGTCTGATAAATGTACCTTTTGCATATTATAACAGATCCCCGGGGAAATCATTCAAGGCAAAAGCAAGTTTCTTGCACATAGCTTGTTGCCCTGTTGCATTCGCTACCCATAGGCTAATCCAACATCTTGTCAAGACTGAGATAGGCTCACATTTGACCCAGCAGCCTAAATAAGGACAGAAATAAACATGCCCAGTATATCCAGCTCACCTTACAAAAACAGCCAATACTTTAGACTTTCATTCATATCCAAAACAATGTTTTCAGAGATGTAGGACAGCACAATATTCTAGTAGCCTTACTCTAGATTCAGTTTGCCCCACTGAGCAGGTGAAGGGTTAACGGGTTGGCTAACCTTTCACAAATTACTACATGTGATGGAGTGAAGTGTGACCTCAGACCATCATTGCCTCAGACCAGACTGGTCTGATAGACTAGATGTAATATTGTAAACGAAAATCCGGGAACCTCAAATAAATGCATGTTACACTTGGTATGGTTACAAACACAGATGGTTACTTATGGCAAAAACAAAAGTAGTGTGGATGGGTGGGCGTATAACGCGAACGTTTAGCAACCCAAAGGTTGCGTGTTTGAATCTCATCATGGACAACTTTAGTATTTTAGCAACTACTTTTAATAGTTGTCAACTACTTAGTATATTAGCTAACCCTTCTCCTAACCTTTAACCTAAAGTTAACCTTATCCCCAACCTTAGCCATAACCCCTAGCTAGCTAATGTTAGCCACTTAGCTAATGTTAGCATTAGCCACCTAGCTAACAGCCACAACTAACTGCAATTCGTAACATATTGGAATCGTAATTTATCATACGAATTGGAATTGTAATTTATCATACGAAATGGAAGATTGATCCACAAATGAATACATCCCATAAGAAACACAACTTACTAATTGAAGTGTCCTGGATTTAGTTTACTATTTTTACGTCTAACCCGGAGTCCAGGTGTAGACCGACAGGGAATTTTTTCCAGTTGCCTCCCATGGACTCAAAGCCTTACCCCTGCCGTTCCAAGTCTTGTGTCATTTTAACTCACAAGCATTTCAATTACAATGTTATATATATATATATATATATATATATATATATATATATATATATAGAACTGTCTTTATATAATTTACCCTTTGTAAATTAATTTATGTTGCTGAAATAAATGTCCATAATTTTGTTACTAAAGAATAGAGGAATTTATCCAAAGAATAATACTTTTAACGTATTTCAAGTTATTGTATCTTTCAATATTTTCAAAACTCTACTGTGATGGGGGGAAACGAAGCTACTCCAAATAAGTGTGTTTTCTGTGGCCCCTGCCACCCAGCGTTCCTCGTTCTGAAGGAATTCCATGCTCCCCTTCTCCTTATCATCCCCCTATACATTCTGCCACTAAATAGGGGGGAAACGCCTCGCCTTAACAGAACATACATATGGTTCAACGTCCGTCACCAACATTATAAACACTTCCCGTTGTGCCAAAATGTTTGCAACAATGCATCAGTGAATTTGAAATTTATGCAAAACAAAAATGATGAAAAGTTTAATCGAAGTGCCACTAGTAACACTGAAATTGGTATTATTAAACAATTTGATTGAATTGTTTTCAATAATAATAAATCACATTATACACACGAATCGACGGGACATTTAAAGGCAATCCATATAAAAATAAATGCTTACCTTGTATGTGTAAATAAAAGCCCACAGTGCGAAGTCTAATATAACATCCACGCTTCTGTTCAACAATTCCTATTTCCGACTACCATCGAATTCAAATGTGCGATCGTCCTTCAAGTACAGTGCGAGCTCTGTGATTAGTGCCTGTATGTGAGCATGAATTCTGTGTCGCTTATTTTGAATATGTTCTCTTATTACGTTAGGGACTTGCTACAATTTCCTCCTCGCTCTCTCAATGTCTCCAATTGTATGTTAGTAGGTCAGTAGTTGCATAACAGAAGTCTTTGGGTGCCTAGTCACGTTTTGTTTCTCGCTCTCGCGCTCCGTATCTGCCCCCTCCCCTTTCTTCCCCTTCGAATTCTGTTGCAGAGAGATGGGGAAGAGGAGAGAGGGGAGGGAATAAACCAGACTTGTTGAGATGTAGGGTGAGATACCCCTAATTAGGTTAATAGAGGGAGAGAGAGTGAGAGCGAGACTTGGACAAATGGAATGGTGGGGAGACATTTTTAGAAACAAGCCTTCAGCAGAAGATATATAAAGAAACAATTGTATCCAACAGCTGTTGTTGGGGGGAGAAATGTGTGCCCCTTTATTGAATGGATAGGCCTAATTACTCCAGACGGCTCAGTTTCGCCCTTTTAAATATAGCTTTATTTTTTCAGCTTTATTCTAATGAGCAAACCAAAATCTATTCACATTGTCCCTCATTAGCACATGAGTAGTTCTTTCTTCATATTCAGAAGATTGAATGCATAGCCTGCATAGCCTAGGCTTTAGCTTAACGTGGAGCAGGTGACATGGGTTTGAGGATGTAGCTCATAAGTATTAAATAGTTGCAAATTAGCTAAAATGTTCAAGTTGTTTGTGATGAGATTTGAACATGCGTTACATGCCCACCTATCCACCCGACAAAAGAAAGAAAGATTCAAATGTATGCACTCAAGTCGCTCTGGATAAGACCATCAGCTAAATGACTAAAATGTAAAAAAGAAATAAAATGCAATCAATCCAAACGTAACATGTCATGCTAATTTGAGTGTTCCAGATTTCCGTTGACTATTTTACGTCTAGTCTGAGACCAGATTGATCACTCATGCCAAACAAGAACAGGATGAAAATTAGTTTTAGTAATTTGTAGACACATTGCAGTAAGTTGTCTGATTTTGTTGTGACATTGGTTCTCATTTCCAGCAGCTGTGGCCTTGGAGGGCAGATGCATCTGGTTACAGTTTTTGCATAACCGCTTGAACCTCAAGAGCTCAGTACCTCATTCTCATCTGATAGAGACATTGAAACCTCTTTATACCGTAGGCTACTTTATTGGCATCCTCCTTCTTATGACACACGATTTGTCATGTTTTGCATTAAATGTACAATGCACACCATTCAGTAAAGAAAGTCTTAGTTGATCATTAAAGCCCACTGTTGTCTTACACTATATAGAAGGTAGCACTTTACATAGTTTTAAATACACAATTGTAACACATTGGTTGAATTTGTGTGTTTTTGGTACTTCCCAAATAGTGAACTAAAATTTGACTACAATTGTATTTATTGCTGTTATTGCCAGTTCAGTAATGTGTTACCCAGTACAGTAATGACAGGGTGAAATGATTGAAATGGAGTTCAGACAAAAATAATTTGTCTGAAATATCCATATCCTTTTGCTCATTTAATGCATATCTTGACTTGGAATGAGCAACATATCTTAGGTCTATGTCCTAGCTGGATATGAAGATGCCATGTAGCTACAGCAAGGGGAAGGTTGACTGCTCATTTTCACTCTCATTCTTCTTTTTTTCTGGTAAATGAATTCCTGGTGGAACAGGCTCATGGTTAGGAGGTAGACTGTGATCTCCTGTGCTTTGATGATTACATCCTCTTCCTCTCTCCAGTCTATCTGCCCTCCACTATCTGACCTTGCAACCTGTGCCTGTTCTGTCTTGCATCACAGAGAGCCATGGAAACAACTGGAGCAATAACGGTATTATTTAATGCATTTTGTTGTGTCCACGGCAGTTTTGATTGGAACAAAAGGACTGGCTGGATGCCTAGAGGGCTGTTTTCAATTGCAGATACTTTTAATAGATCTCTCTCATTATCTTCAAGGCCCTGGTTACTTCTCATGTGGCCGGAGAGAGCAGCAGGGAATGGAGGGTTGAAGTCTGACTTCAGGCTCAGTCTTTGTTCAGCATATGCTCTCTGTCTCTGTCTGTCTTTCTCTCTCTGTCTTTCTCTCTTTGTTCAACCGACCCACTTGAGCTTTCAAATGCACTTTGTGGATCTACCTGCAATGCCATGCCTTTTATTGTGTATCATTGTGCTATTGAACACAGCGTCACAGACATAAGTGCGCCTCCATGTGCCTCATGTTTCACAAATGAGCAGGTTGACTCACCATTCGTGAAAGGTTTTCTTTGTGTTTCTTTGTATTGTGGATAATGAATGGAGGTAGCGAGCATGCAGCAATACCTTCCTCATACATGTCAATGATAGAAACAACCTTGAGAGCAAATGCATATAGATGTTTCATTAATTTGGGTCATATGGAGGCTTAGAGGATTGGTCCTCATTTTTCTATGTCTAGTAATTGCTGTTTACCTGAAGATGCCAATCATTGCCTACTCTATGTCCATCTCATCATCTGGAGAGAACCCCAAACATGGACCAAGCACCGCCATGCTTCCATTATACCCCTCTCTCTCCCATTCCTCTTTGTTCAGAGCTGAAGCATTGCCCGTGAACTTGACGCACCCCCCCCCCCCCCCACACTCCCTCTGTACCCCACCCCACCCAACCACTCCCCCTCCTAGCTACGTATGCAGAGGTTCCCATGGCAACTGTCGCACTTCCTGCCTAGCAACCGGCGTTATCTCCCGCTGAAAACAGCGGGGACAGAATGGAGAGGGGAGTAGCAGGGGGGTTGCAGTTTAAGGGGTGTGTTATTGGGGGTGGTTGTGTAGTAGTGTGCTGATGCAGTAGTAGCTTCATTAACTAGCCTCACTCCTCTCCTCCACCCCCACCCGTCCTCTTCCTCCCACTCTCACTACAGGAATCCCCAATTTGACTGAGGAACCTGTGAAGCCAGCTGCAGGTTGAGGAGAGCATCTCCTTTGTAATGAGATAGGAACGTCCCAGGGCTCAGTGAATGGAAGATGTTCTGCACTGGTGGATACAGAGAGTACATGGAGCCTCTACAGAGTTCTACTGTCGGCTTGTTTTCCCTTCATCTTGATTGATTTGACTTGTTCACATTGACACACATGCTGGTTTAGGTAGGCCTATCTCATTCAATGTAGGGTTTGGTTACTAGGGGCAAATAATAATTAAATGACTTGATAATTAAATTACTTATGGTTTGAGTGTTGTTATTGAGTGACATAGCAATTAAACCTTGGTGTAATTTTGCCACTACACCTGCACCAAATAAAATCTGCCACACTGAAATAAACACACAGGCTACTGTGTCACTATCTATGTGCTCTGAATGACAACAATAGCACCATCAGACAGCCTACTCAACAAATGGTAGTCTTTGCTGCCACCTAGTGGTTTCTAAAGTTATTATGCTATTATATTTATTACCGCGCTCTGATCTGCTTTGGTTTGTCAAGGGATTTCATATGGGAAATGAATACTGTTCAGACAAATGATAGGTTTAAAGGGTCATTGGTATGACACATCTTAGACTAAGTAGGTAAAGCTCTTAGTAAAGCATCTGCATGATGAGTGAACCTATGGGTGCCGTGCAGGGAGTGTAATTAATTTTGTTATGATGAAATCTTATTTCGTTAATATGAATGTGTCTTCAGGCCCAGTCTAGCTCATACCACCCACATCCCCTGAAATCCCCTGTAATGATTATAATTGCTGTTCATCTGTAGCTGTGGCCTCTAATACACACTAGCTCATGACTGGCATGCAGACTCCACCCCTCAGGACTCATTTGCTCCTGTCTGGATAGACAAAGCTCTATAGTCCCACCTGTCCAATCTGTCTGGTTCTGCTGCTCTTCCTACATACTTAACTCTGTGTAAGTTAGGTCTCAGACAGGATAAATATGTGACAGAGGATATTCATTAAGGTTGAATATTCTAAACGGTTGACTTTTGTGTTTACTGATGAACTATGTTCTCAAAGGCTGCTACTTAATCCCTGAAGAAATCTTTGAGTCATTGTAGAACAATTACTCCACCTGTTAGATAATGTGAGACAACAGGATAAACAGGATACATATTTCCACAGTGTAAGTGGAGACATTTAGACTGCAACATGTTGTTTTCTCAGTGACTTAATACATGGAGGAAATCTATGATAATGCATGTTTGGGTGGATGTAATGGTGTCCTAACAGTGGGAGGATCAAGTGCAGGGGTGGGAAATCATTTTTGCTCGAGGGCCACATTGGGATTTCAAAATTCAGCAGAGGGTCGCACACATTTTCTTTTACTCAAACCTCCTGCGGGTCAGATTGAATGGGCTCACAGGCTGTTGCCATCCCTGATACTGTATGTTGCCATCCCTGATACTGTATGTTGCCATCCCTGATACTGTATGTTGCCATCCCTGATACTGTATGTTGCCATCCCTGATACTGTATGTTGCCATCCCTGATACTGTATGTTGCCATCCCTGATACTGTATGTTGCCATCCCTGATACTGTATGTTGCCATCCCTGATACTGTATGTTGCCATCCCTGATACTGTATGTTGCCATCCCTGATACTGTATGTTGCCATCCCTGATACTGTATGTTGCCATCCCTGATACTGTATGTTGCCATCCCTGATACTGTATGTTGCCATCCCTGATACTGTATGTTGCCATCCCTGATACTGTATGTTGCCATCCCTGACCAAGTGGCTGCTTGACTTTTAGATGATTAGAAAGTGTATAATCAAAACGAGACAAAAATATTTCATTTCAAAGATTTATTCACGAGTACAAAAATGTATTTTCATACAGATATTCACATAACAACAAATATTTTCATCACCTAGATACAGTTTACAGTGCATGTCGAGTAATTACACAGACCATGTACTCTTTGGACAAGGCTAACAAGCAGTATTCAACTGAGACATGAAAACACTTTCACTAGTTATCAGACACAGTGTGTTGTCCTACATGAAGCATATCACATTTCAATGATTGACATGGTGTGTGTCTGTCCTCACAGCTATGCTGTTGACTGTGCAATGGAATGATAGAGTATTAGTTGATTTCCAATTGTCATTATCCAAAGTCTATTGTGTTGCAATACATTAAAGAGATGACAATAGTTCAAAGTCCCCATTCAGGGACTGGAGACCGTCACCTTTCAGGTTATCTGTCCTCAGTGCCCTTACTATGGTTGTGTTTACAGTTTAAAAGAATGTGGTGTTCTTTCCTCATGCATATTCAAAACCAATTAGTGCCAATGCCACAGCACTAATAATGAGTTTGTTGAAGCTCCAGTTGAATTACAGTGTACATTAGTTCAGCACCAGTTCACCTCAATGTCTCAATCACTGACATTGCTTTGTCTGTGGCCTTGAGAAGCAGCATTGTTGTACGTGCAGAGTGGAGATGACAGGCAAAAATACAGTATCCTCTGGAGAGGTGAGGCAGTGTCCTCTTGTGTCAGAGTGTTTTTGGGGGTCTCACAGTGTGTGGGGCAGAGGGCCACAAGTTAACCAACACCTATAGCTTTGTGCTTTCATAAGGTGATGATGGGACTTGTTACAGAAACTGTTCTCAATTGAGGCGCAGATAAGGAGTCTAGGAGTTTAGGATTTAGGAGTAGAAAATCAGGACAACTCAAAATTAGAGGGTAAAAATACACACACTCATAAATATAAAGGTAAATAGTTTGAATTGAGGATATGGGGTGGATCATAGTCCAGTTGGCCCAGGGCATTGGTTTGTCACCGTAGCAGCTCAGTGTGCCAAGGTACTGTTGTGTTTAGAGTCTCTGTTTCTCATTTTCACCATGTGTGTGTGCTTATGTTAAGTTAGTATGCGAGCTCAGATTGAGCTTCCTCTTCTGGGATGGGACATCCACTCACCCAGTCCTGGGCTCAGTTCACTTTAGCCAGCAGCTGCTCTGAGAACAGTTTCTTGAGCTGGGCCACCTCTTCACTGAGGGAGCTGAGGTGGGACTTGAGGACATTGTTCTCTGTATAATAATGAGACTCTGTCTGGTCCTGTAGGGGTGTAGGTTGGCCATACTGCGTGGACTCTTGCTGTTGTCGCCCCCTCCGGGTCTCCTCTCCCTCCTGCTTATGTGGCCAGACTCCTGCCCCCTCAGCTCCACCCAACATGATGTGTCCGTTGACTGCCTCCCGGGGACCGTCTCTTGCTCCCATTGACTGTATGGGGCTGTGCCTGTTGTCCTCTCCACTGCTGAGGATCTTGAAGCGCATTTTGTGAGGAAAGTTTTTTATGCCCTCCCCAGACTCCACTTTCCCCATCATCACTCTGGAGAGCCCCTCAGGGAAGTGTCCACTGTGGTGCACCTGGGCCTCTGCAGGGGAGTGGTGGAGCTCGTAGCCCAGCTCCTCTGCTCTGTGTGGGGACAGTTTGCCATGATCACTCAGTCGGTCCTCAAAGGAGAGGGGGCTCCCTAAACTGGAGCTGCCAGGGGTGGAGAACCCAGAGTCCTCTGACATGCTGCCAGCGTCCCTGGAGCCTTGCATGCTGAACTGGCCCCCGGGGGCAGCAGGGTGGCTCCCTGGTCCACTGTTCAGATAGTAGTGTGGCACCAAGGTCTGTGGAGCACAGGGGGCTGCAGGGAGGGGCAGGATGGGTGTGTTGGAGGGATCTTTGACCAGGCCGAAGCGGAACTTGAGAGCCAGCAGCTCGGCCCTGAGACGTGCGTTCTCCTCCAGCAGCGCCAGCACGCGATTCTCCACCACCATGTCGTTGACGCGGCGCTTCTCCCTGGAGCGCTTGGCCGCCTCGTTGTTCTTCTTGCGCTTGTCCCAATAGCCGTCATCCTTCTTCTCACTGGGTATGAACTCACGCTTCCGTCTGAGGGTGTTCCCAGAGGCGGGCGGGTCATTGGTGCGCTTCAGAGCAGAGGTGCGTCCGAGCAGAGAGCGGGCCAGCAGGCTGCTGGAGGTCAGGATGGACACGGCCTCGTCTGTGAAGGACAGGGTCCCACCAGGTGTAGCACTGGACTCCCCACCGCTCTGCTCCCTCATGTCTTGAGAATCTTCTTCAAACATCTCACTGGTCACACTCATGGTTTTGCTGTGTTGAGATTTACTGTTCTTCAGATAGTGTCTCAAAATCCAGTGTCGTGGAATGGTATGGTGGTAAATTGTTTCAATAGCCCCACCTAGCGTTCAAAAGAGGAAGAAGAAATGGAGAGGGGGATTTAATTGTTATGCAAGACCAGTTACAACACAATGTTATGTAACCCCATTACATTTTTCCAGTTAAACTGGAGCTACTTGCACAACAACCCCACATGACTCTTGAATAAGAACCATGATGTACTAAGTGCTAGACAGACATGTCGATCTCTTTTGAAAATGTTTACAATATAATAATCAAAGTGGACTCCTGTCAGTCTAAAGGTTAAACGGTTAATTATAAGATCTATATTCGTATTTCTTAAATAAAAGCTTTCTTTAGAATTGGGAGGAAAAAACAATAACATTTTAGCCTTATATTTATTAATTATCCCTGTCCTGACCCAATGACTGGAACTGGAGTCGCTTCATCAGACTAAATCAGTGTTAGCCTACATGTAGGTTAACATAGTGTTATATAACACACCGTATCAATATCTGGAAAAATCCCCGCAATGACCTGTATTGATTGCTTTGTTAATTTTTGATTTGACTAAAACAAAACGGCTTAACATTTTCAGTTAACGATCAGACGTTATATCTTTCAGGAATCGAATTGCCTCAAGGACATTTGTAAGAGAACAAGCCTAGTTTGCAAGTTAATAATAGTCCGCGCCCTACTGCTATTCCCTCTGTTCATTTACAATTGGTTCCCTGTATAGATCGAACTGTTAATTAACCTAGCTGCAGTACATCCCTAAACGAAGGCTGAACTGGTTCTTCTCTAAACCTTTTAGCGGATGTCATTCTACATTTCAGTCAGATATACAAAGGGAACGAAATTACGTATTGAAACAGCAATGAAAGTTTCAACAAACTATTGCAATGAAGGTCCTGTTAAGCATAATTACATACCTGTTCCACTAAATCTATTCAGATCATCTTAAATCATCATAATTCTGTGACTGTAAAGTGATCTACTGAATAGATCACTGGCGAAGCCTAATAATGACATTTGTGGAGTAGTTGTGTGTGATATATATATATCATAAATATATTTACATTTATTTTATCTAAAGCTGATTCGAAAGTTGGCTATAGTTTTCTTTACTTGGTATATTTGATATTATTTAACCTCAAATCATCGTAGCCTTCATAATTGATAGGCTTCTGTTGTAGGCAACATTGTCACATTTCTGCTCCTTATGCGATTGCCTATTCTCTGTAGTATAATGAAGGCACTGTTGAAATACACCGCATGAGTGAAAATTGTGAAATTACCTTGAGTTGGAGTCTCGTTGTCTCAGAAAAGCACCGATATTTCATTTAAAGAAACGTGTCACAATGTAACAGAGCGATCATAATAATTCAGCAGCTTCGATTCAGCACTGGGTCATCGAATACACAGGATACTTTGTTTCCTGCACGGTGTAGGCTACTGTTAGCCTACTCAATATTAGGCTACTAGTCTCTCTGACACCTTGTGTCTCGCGTTTCTGCTCCACTTGGATTGCTGCAGCTCCTATTTGTTTCTTTCCCGGTGAAGTTCAGCCGAGGACGTTTCCTATCCTCACTTGAACCAATGGGCCGCGTATGTGTGGTGCGCTCACTGAGACCGCCTCTCTCCATGCCAGGACCCACCCCGCAAGAGAAAGCTCACATAACGCTATCCTGCTCATGCATCATCAACTGAACTCGCTAGCCCATCCTTTCGTAACAATTAAGTAATATTGCCAGCTCTGGCTCCCTCTCACTCCCCCTGCAGATTTCCAATAGACCTATGCTCTTCAACCAAACATCAGCTTTATGGACGGCATGCTCGGTATCACGTCAAAGTGAGTGACAGATCAGAGTTGTTGGAATAGAATTGAGAAAGAAAATGCCAGCAGTCATTATGTAAGCACTTCACAGTTTTTCAGAATATGGTGATCTCCACTGAATCCATTCTCATTATAAAGGAGACGTTCCTAAAAATAAAAATAAACTGTAGATGTCTGGAGGGATATAGTGCAGGGAAATCCTCTCTGTTTTCCATATGGCTTCTTATGAAATGTTCCATAAAAACAGCAGAATTCAGCAGTCACATGAGCTTTTAGAGTGGAACGTACTGTATGCATCAGTCGAATGACCACCAAGCATCTTATGAAAATAAATCCTGGGTTTAAAAAAGTCTCTCCTGAATTAGTCTCAAATCCAGACTACAGGCAGGCAACAGCTTGAGACTTTATGAAATTCTTTCCTCCATGTCAGTCTAGTTCCTATAGGATTAATACATTTTTAAACCATGTTATTTTTTTCTGGAAATAGATAAAGACAAAGTTTTCAAATCTAAATTGGTTAAACTACACACATACACAGAGTATACCAAACATTAGGACAATCTTCTTAGTATTTAGTTGCACGCCTCCCTTTTGCCCTCAGAACAACCTCAATTCATCGGGCAAGGAGTATAGAAGGTGTGGAAAGTGTTCCACAGGGATGCTGGCCCATGTTGACTCCAATGCTTCCCATAGTTGTGTCAAATAGTCCTGATGTCCTTTGGGTGGTGGAACATTCTTGAAACACACAGAAAACTGTTGAGCATGAAAAATCTAGCAGCGTTGCAGTTCTTGACAAACCGGTGCGCCTGGCACCAAGTACCAAACCTCGTTCAAAGGCACTTCAATATTTTATCTTGCCCATTCACCCTCTGAATGGCACAAATACACAAACCATGTCTCAATTGTCTCAAGGTGTAAAAAATCATTCTTTAACCTGTCTCCTCCCCTTCATCTACACTGATTGAAGTGGGGTTAACAAGTGACATCAATAAGAGATCATAGCTTTCACCTTAATTCACCTGGTCAGTCTATATCATGGAAAGAGCAGGTGTCGTTAATGTTTTGTATGCTCTGTGTATAATACTCGATGAACTGGTTGCTGACCTCATAATATATCATATCTGTTCTTAGGCAAAACAAGATTAAATGAATTACAATGATTAAATGAATAGTGACTCATCATGTACTTTTGATGTTCATCTGTTTATACAGTGTGATGTCCATTGACCGCTAGGCCTACAATAGCCAGGCGCTGCAAGGCGCTAGTGATGTCATTTCCCAATTATCACCCTCGCTGTCCATTTGGTATGACCACAGGCATTCCTCCGGCCCTCTCCACTAACTATGCAACCACTACGCACCCACCTCAACTGGCACAGTGCCTGCCTTGGTCCTCTCCCCTTCAACAATCCCTTCAACAGAGCTTCGTGAGTTCTTGCTGTTTGCGTGGGTCTTGGTTGCAGAATTTATCATTTGTGTTGGATGCAAGATATAGATATAAACGATATAAAAGATATAAACAAACAAAAGGTCAAGTGAATCCCTCTTTAGTGGCGTTAGTCTGAGGCCCTCTTCAAGAAGTTTAAGTTGCAAATCAATCATTGTTTTTGAAATCAGTTGACAGTCAATGAAAAATGCACTCTTGCAACAGCCTATGGAATAAAAGTGGGGCATTTATTGCACAATCTAATTCATGCAGATAAAAAAATCCATAGGCCTAATGGACCCATACTCAAACTAGCACACTTTTGATAGACTTAAAGGGAAATCTGTAGTTGCTACATCCATTTTGGACATAAAAATTATTTATAGTAAAGATATAATTTAATCGTATTATTATATGCAGTAGAAAGAAATGGGTTAAAAAATTTAACATCCATGTATGGCCAGTAATGTAATCTTTAACATTGATTTTTCCTGCAATAGAAGTTGTTCAATTGGTAACATACATTTTTGTCTTCTTCTAATGCCTCTTAAGGGGAAAGTAATCTAAAAGTAACTGAATGTAATCAGATTACGTTACTGAGTTTGGGTATTCCAAAAGTTATGTTACTTTGGACAGGTAACTAGTAACTGTAACGGATTACATTTAGAAAGTAACCTACCCAACCCTGTATGGGGTCAGGGATTAGTTGGATAACCCATTTTCTCCAGCGTTCTTCTGTACAGAACTCAATGTACATGGTGAGGTCCCTGTCCTCCTCACTGTGTTTGCCATGGCTATCACACGCCAAAGGAGATCAAACATCATGGGGCCAGGGGCTAGTATATCTATCTATCTTACTGCAAGCTGGGGTGGGGTAGGTGGGAGATAGCTGGGATGCATGCATGTATTCACAGACGTAATTGAACAGGTCATACTCCAATTCATATAATGGTACTCAATATCAGTGTCTTCAATTGAGTTAAAGGAACACTTTGATGTAACTGTAACTACAGTGTAACAAAGCTTGCTTTTTGCCTTATTTGCCTGAAATACACACTCACTTGAGGCATTACACACTCACATCATACAGTGATCTCTATACATATAAATATCTCTGTCCTGCCTGCCAAGTGGGTGGTACACAGTGGCACAGAGAGACTCACAGTTAGGCTGTTTTTATCCCAGCAAGACTGAATGACAGAATTGACCACTGGGAGAGGACAGGGAGGTTTTAGTGAAAGATGGTGGTACAGGGATGTTGTGTAACGTCCTCTGGGACACACTGGGATCGTGCCTAAAATACCAACATGAGGAGTCCACTGAGGAAAACAAAGGCCATGATCTCTATACTATAATGCACTGTACATTCTGTTCTATTGACACACATGAATGATTGCTGCAACCTGGTCTCAGAGCATTTCATATTATTCTGTATGTAAATTCGAGAGACTCCATTTAGTTTGATATTCTACATTTTGTATGGTATGTAGTAATTTGTGGATATCCACCACTCATTTCGTATGATATGTTACGAAATACAATTTGTATTATATGTTATGAATTAACAAATCGTACAATATGTTACGAATTTGCAGAATTTACAATATGTTAGGAATTCTAGTTAGGTGGCTAACGTTAGCTAGCTGGCTAATATTACCTCGGTTAGGGGTTAGGGTACATTTTAGGAGTTAGGTTAAAGGGTTAAGGTTAGGGTTAGGGTTAGGGTTAGGGGAAGGGGAAGGGGAAGGATTAGCTAAAAGGGTTAAGGTTAGGGTTAGGTGAAGGGTTAGCTAAAAAGGTTAAGGTCAGGGTTAGGTGAAGGGTTAGCTTAAAAGGTTCAGGTCAGGGTTAGGTGAAGGGTTAGCTAAAAAGGTTACGGTTAGGGTTAGGTGAAGGGTTAGCTAAAAAGGTTAAGGTCAGGGTTAGGGGAAGGGTTAGCAAAAAGGGTTAAGGTTAGGGTTAGGGGAAGGGTTAGCTAACATGTTAAGTAGTTGCAAAGTAGCTAAAAAGTAGTAAGTAAATGAAAGTTGCTAATTAGCTAAAATGCTATAGTTGTCCGTGATGAGGTTTGAACTCAAAACCTAGAGGTTCGCGTTGTACGCCCACTCATCCACTACAACCAACCACCTTAGCCTTAAGTAACCATCTGTCTTATATAACCATTTCAAATGTAACATGTCATACTAATACCAGAATTACATTTACTATGTTCACTGATCATCCCTAAAGCCAACACCTCATTTGGCCGCCTTACCTTTCAGTTCTCTGCTGCCTGTGACTGGAACGAATTGCAAAAATCGTTGAAGTTGGAGACTTTTATCTCCCTCACCAACTTTAAACATCTGCTATCTGAGCAGCTAACCGATCGCTGCAGCTGTACATAGTCCATCGGTAAATAGCCCACCCAATTTACCTACCTCATCCCCATACTGTTTTTATTTATTTACTTTTCCTCTCTTTTGCACACCAGTATCTCTACCTGCACATGACCATCTGATCGTTTATCACTCCAGTGTTAATCTGCTAAATTGTAATTATTCACCTACCTCCTCAAGCCTTTTGCACACAATGTATATAGACTCTTTTTTCCCCTTTTTTTCCTACTGTGTTATTGACTTGTTTATTGTTTACTCCGTGTGTAACTCTGTGTTGCTGTCTGTTCACACTGCTATGCTTTATCTTGGCCAGGTCGCAGTTGTAAATGAGAACTTGTTCTCAGCTAGCCTACCTGGTTAAATAAAGGTGAAATAAATCAATAAATGTTAAAAAAAAGGCTGGATTACTGCAGGAAAAGATTTCACCACACTTCCTGCACACCTGGACCACACCTTGTCAAAGTTTCTCTCTCTTCTTTCTTTCTTTCTTTCTTTCTTTCTTTCTTTCTTTTGTTGAGTCTTTCTCCCCCCTCGCACTCACTATCTCTCGTCAAACTCTTTCAACCCTGTTGGCCTGTCTCAGATCATATCACAGCCTCATTCCAGAAGCTGAGGTTATTGTGTCTCAGTTTAGATAATGGGCTGTAACACATTGACATGTTGCACTACTTATCTGCCCTGCACTCATTGACACGCTACAGTTAGGAATGCTCAACACCATGCTGTAGTTTCTAGTAAAACTACAGCATATCAGTTATTGCTATTGAAGACACCCCAACCTGAAATAAAACTGTCATGTCCCCATTTGACCCTCCTTTATAGGCTCATCTATCCCTCCACTATCCCCTCCATACAGAGTCACATGTGTACTGTGCTGTAAAATGCTATTTTAATTCTATATAGAATTATTCCACAATCTTGCACCATTTAGTTTTCCTGAATTGAGAATTAACTTCAAGCTCTGAATCAATGAATGGAACGAATTGCAAAAATCCCTGAAGTTGGAGACTTATATCTCCCTCACTAACTTTAAGCATCAGCTATCTAAGCAGCTTACCGATCGTTGCAGCTGTACACAGCCCATCTGTAAATAGCCCATCCAATCTACCTACCTCATCCCCATATTGTTTTTATTGACTTTTTTGCTCTTTTGCACACCAGTATTTCTACTTGCATATCATCATCTGCATATCTATCACTCCAGTGTTTAATTTGCTAAATTGTAATTACTTTGCTACTATGGCCTATTTATTGCCTTACCTCCTTACGCCATTTGCACAAACTATATATAGACTTTTTCTATCGTGTTGTTGACTGTATGTTTGTTTATTCCATGTGTAACTCTGTGTTGTTGTTTGTGTCGCACTGCTTTACTTTATCTTGGCCAGGTCGCAGTTGTAAATGAGAACTTGTTCTCAACTGGCCTACTTGGTTAAATAAAGGTGAAATATATAATTTTTTAAAGTGCTCCTCTGAGAGTTCCACACAGAAACACATTCAACTCTTATCGAATCATCTATACACAGCCACATCCACTGCTTCATAATCATAAGCATATGAGATGTATTGCGGGTCCTAAAAATAGAACACGACTCATTTTGTGTAACTTGGGGGTCTGTTTCATAACAGGGGGACTAAGCCCCCCCTCCCCCTTAAAGGGGCAATATGCAATAGCTACATACATTTTTAGACAAATTAATTATATAAACCTGTTGATTCTTATAAATGCCTTATGAGCATATTTTATCTGCAATACCTCATTAGAACCCAAATTACATGCTTATTTTACTCCATTGTTTGTAAACAACGCAATTGTAAACTAACACTGTATAGCCTCAAAACATGGTTAAAACTATAATTGTGATATCATGTATGGTCAGTCCTTGCATCCATAGCTTTGTCTATGAATTTGAGAGTGAGTTAAATTTCCCCAACCCCATCCCTCAGCTGTTTACCAGAACAGCAGCAGTGTTGTTATAGTTTGAACTGCAGATTGCCCCTTTAACTCTATACTGTATGTCTATCACTCTCCATCTACTAAATCCAAAGCACATGCACTAACTCACAATGAACACATAGAACTTACTCTGTGTTAACATTTTGCCTTGAGACAAAACCGTATGCGTTTCAGTATTAACCTCTGACACACACATGAGAAAAACATGAGAAAAACAGAGCATTGTGACGAGGAACACAAGACCTCAGAGCCCTTCCTTCCACATGCTTCTATTCCTGGATTCTAATATACGTCACACAGTTGCCACAGCAACCACTGCTGGTTGCAGAGAGGAGGGGATGTGATGAAATAATCATAAAATGGGCGGGTAACAACTGGAAAATCAAGTTTTCACATCCAGATCAGATCAATAAACCAGAAAAATACTTTCAGCCTAAAGTTATTTTCTTCACAATATGTTGAAAAGCACAAATGTTAATGATGCAGATGCAGACAGAGTATGAAAGCCATGTCTGGCCGTTCTTATTTTAGGTTGAGCTCTGTAAGCAGTTCTCTAGCTCAGTGCCAGGTCGGCTCCAGGAAGGAGTGCAATCTGCATTATTTCCTGGAACTGGGAGGTAATGACCTTGTCACCTAATGCCATTATGTGACTCAATGTGTCACCAATCCATGTGTTGTTCAATGGGCACACTTTGACCTACAATCCTGGCTAGCTGCAGAGCGGAGGTGACAGCTGTCTAGTGTGCAATTGTAAGAGGCAGTGCTCATTGAAAGTCGTCCTTTTTTCTTTGAACATAGACTCTGATAAACACTTGTATTGGTTTCAAAGAGCATAAAAGCATATGGAATATAGCTTATTAGGCAATACAATATGTTATTGCCTTCTTCCACTCTATTGAAATACAAACTGACAAGGAACTGAATGTATTTATATTTGTTGTGCAACTACTCTACTATGACATCTGTCATGAAGTCAAACGCATTGTTAAGTTGTCATGAAATAAGATATAAATCCTCAGAGCTTGTGACGGAGGGAGTTGTGTGTGAGAGAGGGTCTTAGTTGTATTATTCTTACTGGTGGGTTGGTGTTGTTGAACAATCTATAGCACAGAGGGGTGGGGGTAGAGAGTGAGTGCATGACTAGGGTTATGTAACCCATGCTGTGCCCTTACATAATACATTCAGAATCAGCCTCAAGGACAGATATAGATGGCCTAGTTTCCACCTTGTGCCTGCCAGCATACCAGTGGCACAGTGTCCTGAACACTAATTTCACTGCTGGCTGTAGAGGGGAAAGGCTTGGGATTGTTCAGCATATGTATGGTTTTACATTTTTTTAAATGTCAGATACAGTGATATGTGTCTAAAGAAGACAAAAAATGCATTTGCAGTATATATGTTGAGACAAATATGGTCACAGATGTTTTGGTGTGAGGCTGATAGACATCCTTTTTTGGTTTGCTAATCCCTCCTGTAGTTGACATCACTTAGACATGACACATGTAGGCCTAACACACCACAAGGCCCTGAGACATGTCAAACAGATTATTTTCCAAGTGTGCATGCAAGAGCCACCCTGTCATTACTCTATGTATACTTTCACAGCTCCAGACTCTTCCAGTATGCCATGCTCGAGACATTTTGGAATGTTCCTCTACTAGTGTCACCTCTGCTCTTCCACCAACATTGCTGAGCTAATGACCAGTTCCAATACTGATTCCACCACACTACCAAACCTAAAACAAAACTCTCCTTTTTCCCACTGCTAACAGGACCATATCAGCACAGCCTGGCTCAGTGTAACTCTGTGTACTGCGAAACCGTTAAATGACCTGTTAATCAATATCAGTTTGTCTACATTTGAAATAGTTGTTGCATCATCCTCAGATAGCAGCTTCCCTCTCATTAATTGGAAGTTGAAACATGTTGTACTATCCACATTAGTGCTGTAGTGTCAGAGTGAATCCACTCAAATAAAGGAGCTAGGTTACGGTTGTTATCAGAGAGGACTTCCTCCATCATACTCACTTATTCCGTTGCCAGAGACAACTAAGTACACTTCGTAACACCCTCCGATGTAACATGTTTGGATCTAGCAGCCTCCCTCTCTCAGATAGAGAGGAGTCTTTCTATCACTGTAATTACACCAATTCATTTTCAGAGTTAGTTAGCCGAATTGACTGATTTGTGATTATTGGTTAGTTGCATTACTGGGAGTGAACCCATTAGACTCACATGGTCCTATTCTCCTTAGTTTGTCATGTCCTAAACAGCACATGTCCCCCATTTGCAGAACCTCCGAGTACAAGTAGCTTTTAGGACATACTTAGGAGGAGGAGGGGGGGTTAAAATGAGAAGGAATGTACAAATCCCAGAGAGCACAAATAGAGGTATGTAGAGCAGCACTTTGTTACAGCCTATTCAATAGACTGTACGTAGTTTCCTGTTCCTTACTCTGTTGCTGGGCAGATTAACGAGATAATGTAATGAAGAAAAGAGAGAGATATAAAAGCATGTAATATGCATTTAGATGAGGTAGAGTGAAAATACATCGCAATTATTAATGACAAAAATGTAAATTAAAAACAGAGACAAGGAAACTCATCTGAAACTTTGCTCCTTCATTTCTATTTATAGGGCTTCACTTCAGCCTACGTTTTCAGACAAACCCTTTCGAGATTCATCCATGTGTACCAGCATTGACTTCAGTTCACATCCATGGTGTAGCTGTAATGGAAAACAGTGACTTTCACGCTGAAACTACAGTATGTCAGCTGTGTCCACTGCAGCCAATACAAGTATCTGCATGTCTAACATATCTTTCCCCCTGAAAACTGAACTGGGTATTGAACTGGGTATTCACAGCTTCAGTGATGGAAACTCCTTGTTGGACTAATGTTTTGCCCATGATGTGATGTTGAGGTTTATGTCATGTCTGTTGGTGTTCCAGAAAAAGATTCGAAGCCTTTCTCAAGTAAATGTACTGCAAGTACGGTCTTTCCACGAACTCCATAAATAGAGTAATGGCAGTACAGAGGAAGAACAGTGAAAAAAGGCTTTGAACAGTTGGCTGTAAGAGCTTAACCCAAAGTTACTTCAGCCCCTGATCCTCTGAACAAACCCCATGCCAGAGCCAGCCGCCAAGGCTAATAACACATTCGGATTAGTCAGTGATGGGACCTGTCATCTACTGTCTTCAGATATAGGCTATGTTATTGTGACATGGGGACAACAGGTTGAGCTGGGCCTCACTACTTTGACAATTGATAAAGGATTTATTGTGGAAGTGTACAATAATGCATACTGGTGTTGAATAACCACAGAGAAAAGATTCCCCAGCTGGTGGAGTCTAACTAGCCTGGTATACACCCGACTGATTTACCACTGTAGCGAACCAGTCATGTCATTTCAGCAAGCCATGACAACCACCATCTCAGATTGTTCTGAAATCATTTCTATAGTAAGAAGCAGATAACATAAGCATTCTGTAAGCATTATTTTGATAAAATATCATTTGATCTCTGAGGAATTAATTAATTTGTACCCAAATTGGCAATTTTAACATATAGGATTCATATAATCAATAATTATAGTACCTAACAGCCAATTTGGACCAAACTTTTTTGACAAGTATATAGTGTCAGTTCTCTATGGTTGACAAGTAGTATGGAGCTGTGGCTCAGAGTTTTGTTTCTTCATCCTTTGTAATGTACTCTAGGTAAATTTGGTGTGTCCCCCTGTTTTCCCCACCATCTAGTGGTCAGAACCAGGTAATATCAGGATATTGGATGGGGCATAAACCCAACAACTTCAAAGACAAATTTCTCTGAACATACTACACTGAACAAAAATATAAACACAACATCTACAGTGTTGGTGTCATGAGCTGTAATAAAAGATCCCAGAAATGTCCATACGCATAAAAAGCTTATTTCTCTCATATGTTGTGCACAAATTTGGTTACAGCCCTGTTAGTGAGCATTTCTCATTTGACAAGATAATCCATCCACCTGACAGGTGTAGCATATCAAGAAGCTGATTAAACAGCATGATCATTACACAGGTGCACCTTGTGCTGGGGACAATAAAAGGCCACTCTAAAATGTGCAGTTTTGTCTCACAACACATTGCCACAGATGTCTCAAGTTTTGAGGGAGTGTGCAATTGGGATGCTGATTGCAGGATTGTCCACCAGAGCTGTTGCTAGATAATTTAATGTTCATATCTCTACCATAAGCCGGCTTCCAACGTCGTTTTAGAGTATTTGGCAGTACATTCAACCGGCCTCAAAACAGCAGACCACCTGTATGGTGTTGTGTGGGTGAGCGGTTTGCTGATGTCAACATTGTGAACAGAGGGCCCCATAGTGGCAGTGGGGTTATGGTATGGGCAGGCATAAACTACGGACAACGAATACAATTGCATTTTATCAATGGCAATTTGAAGGCACAGAGATACTGTGACAGGATCCTGAGGCCCATTGTCGTGCCATTTATCCCCGCCATCACCTTATGTCTTCCATGGCCTGCACACTTACCAGACAAGTCACCAATTGAGCATGTTTGGAATGCTCACGATTGACGAATACGACAGCTTGTTCCAGTTCCGGCCAATATCCAGCAACTTCGCACAACCATTGAAGAGGTGTGATTTCAAATGTCAAACTTTTTTAACAAATCAAAACAGAAAAATTGGGCATGCAAAATTATTCAGCCCCTTTACTTTCAGCGCAGCAAACTCTCTCCAGAAGTTCAGTGAGGATCTCTGAATGATCCAATGTTGACCTAAATGACTAATGATGATAAATACAATCCACCTGTGTGTAATCAAGTCTCCGTATAAATGCCGTATAAATGCACCTGCACTGTGATAGTCTCAGAGGTCCGTTAAAAGCGCAGAGAGCATCATGAAGAACAAGGAACACACCAGGCAGGTCCGAGATACTGTTGTGAAGAAGTTTAATGCCGGATTTGGATACAAAAAGATTTCCCAAGCTTTAAACATCCCAAGGAGCACTGTGCAAGCGATAATATTGAAATGGAAGGAGTATCAGACCACTGCAAATCTACCAAGACCTGGCCGTCCCTCTAAACTTTCAGCTCATACAAGGAGAAGACTGATCAGAGATGCAGCCAAGAGGCCCATGATCACTCTGGATGAACTGCAGAGATCTACAGCTGAGGTGGGAGACTCTGTCCATAGGACAACAATCAGTCGTATATTGCACAAATCTGGCCTTTATGGAAGAGTGGCAAGAAGAAAGCCATTTCTTAAAGATATCCATAAAAAGTGTTGTTTAAAGTTTGCCACAAGCCACCTGGGAGACACACCAAACATGTGGAAGAAGGTGCTCTGGTCAGATGAAACCAAAATTGAACTTTTTGGCAACAATGCAAAACGTTATGTTTGGCGTAAAAGCAACACAGCTCATCACCCTGAACACACCATCCCCACTGTCAAACATGGTGGTGGCAGCATCATGGTTTGGGCCTGCTGTTCTTCAGCAGGGACAGGGAAGATGGTTAAAATTGATGGGAAGATGGATGGAGCCAAATACAGGACCATTCTGGAAGAAAACCTGATGGAGTCTGCAAAAGACCTGAGACTGGGACGGAGATTTGTCTTCCAACAAGACAATGATCCAAAACATAAAGCAAAATCTACAATGGAATGGTTCAAAAATAAACATATCCAGGTGTTAGAATGGCCAAGTCAAAGTCCAGACATGAAGCCAATCGAGAATCTGTGGAAAGAACTGAAAACTGCTGTTCACAAATGCTCTCCATCCAACCTCACTGAGCTCGAGCTGTTTTGCAAGAAGGAATGGGAAAAAATTTCAGTCTCTCGATGTGCAAAACTGATAGAGACATACCCCAAGCGACTTACAGCTGTAATCGCAGCAAAAGGTGGCGCTACAAAGTATTAACTTAAGGGGGCTGAATAATTTAGCACGCCCATTTTTTCAGTTTTTGATTTGTTAAAAAAGTTTGAAATATCCAATAAATGTAGTTCCACTTCATGATTGTGTCCCACAAAAAATACAGTTTTATATCTTTATGTTTGAAGCCTGAAATGTGGCAAAAGGTCGCAAAGTTCAAGGGGGCCGAATACTTTCGAAAGGCACTGTATATATATCTTATAGTGGTGTGTAGAACCAAAACGGTCTGCCCTCCTGGAAGTAACGTCAAATATTCGTGCTTCCATGAATTTACATTTCAAGTTTTACAGAATATTTTCTTCTTTGAGATGCAAATGCACTAAAACTGTTTCCTAAACATAAACCATGGACTCATTCATTACCTACGCAAAAAAAGTGATTTATTCCCTCAACAACCATTCTTCTTTTCTTCCACCTCAAAGGACCTCGTAGATGTCAGTTACATTATATTGAAAGAAGAAAACAGGCTTTTAGTGGTCATGAAGTTTTCACCGGTGCATATCTGTTCCGTGGAAGAAAACTTGTACACATCTATCTGGCAGACAGGCAGAGCTACCTGTGAGCTTCCTGGTGGCCTCTGTATGATGGGGTGAGGTGAGTGAGTCATCCTATAGGCTTGTCTCTGCTGGCAATTTGTTGGGCCCCATCTCATCTCAGGGTATTTGAAGGAGTGGTGATGTCAGAGCTGTCACAGCTACACTCTGCCTGAGCCCACACAGACTGCTCCTCATATTGACGAACACTGGGAGATTGAAACTGGAATGAATGGCCCGTACTGTCTCTCTCTTTCACCCTCTTCCTTACCCACTCCCTGTTTTCTCTGCTGTTTTCTGGCTGGAGGCATGCATATTCATTTTCCTGGAAGAAATGACAAATGTCAGCCAATGGCTTTCCAAGAAATGCTGGAACACTGTGTCAGGCTTGGCATCGCTCCAATGGCTTTTGTTAGACTCAACTGTATCAATTGCATAATAAACACTACACTGCAGGCTTTGTATACAAGCCTATGAGTCAGAGAGGGACTCATATTTCAATGCTATTTCAGAAATAGATAAACAAATCAGTTAGCAGGTTTGTTGAGCTGGTCTTTTTTCTTGACGTTAAACTGGTGCACATCACAGGTAGCAGTGTTCTATCACTAAGTAGGATATTAGTGACTCATAGCTGGATGAGTCACATAAGTTATTTTCAGTCGTCAGCAACACCCTATTCATATTACCCTTGTAGTGACTTTGTGGAACTACTGTACTGTATAGGAAATGCTTTCTCTGATTTGTAAGGGTGATATCACCATCTTCTGGTAAAAGATGGTATCACATGTCTGAATCCACCCACAGAGCCTCCTTGCTGTGCTAATTCATTAGGCCTACTTATTATGGTTAATTGGATCAACTATTTTTTACTTTTTGAAGAGGAAATGACCACTCATTTTCAGGTTAGTAAATGAATGATATTGTATGTTTTGATTATGAGAGTATGAAAACCACAGTGCCTTAACAAATCACATAGTAAGTTATATGGACAACGCACACGTACAAAGTGAATCGATTGAGTGCTCTACGATAATGATGGCTGGTCATGGTTGGTCGACGATTCACGCTCAGATGATTCGTTGAGAGCCCCGAGACAAAAGTACAAAGCCAAGATACACCCCTTTCAACCTACATGACGAACAATGGGTCACAAGGTTAAGATCTGTATGAAAGATAGCTATAATACGTAGCAGACAGTATCTGCTGTGTCAACAGTTTTCATTGTATAGACCAGTGTCTGGTCCTCCGACTCCAAACTGGAACCATCTCTCCCTGCTACGGTGTAGAACAGAAACATTAACTCATGCTCTGGAATGCTCTTTAGGTTTCATCACCCAAAAGACATTGTAAATCTCCTGTCAGTGTTATCTCTCAGAGGTCCATCCTCAGAAGAACACACACACAATAGTTAAGAATACTCTATTCTGTTGCATTTAAACAACCATTTGATGCACTAACAGTATTATAGCGTAGTCTTGCAATTTTCCACCATAATATCTTTTTTATTTTTTATTTTTTTATTTCACCTTTATTTAACCAGGTAGGCTAGTTGAGAACAAGTTCTCATTTGCAACTGCGACCTGGCCAAGATAAAGCATAGCAGTGTGAGCATACAACAAAGAGTTACACATGGAGTAAACAATTAACAAGTCAATAACACAGTAGAAAACAAAGGGGGGGTCTATATACAATGTGTGCAAAAGGCATGAGGAGGTAGGCAAATAATTACAATTTTGCAGATTAACACTGGAGTGATAAATGATCAGATGGTCATGTACAGGTAGAGATATAGGTGTGCAGAAGAGCAGAAAGGTAAATAAATAAAAACAGTATGGGGATGAGGTAGGTGAAAAGGGTGGGCTATTTACCAATAGACTATGTACAGCTGCAGCGATCGGTTAGCTGCTCAGATAGCTGATGTTTGAAGTTGGTGAGGGAGATAAAAGTCTCCAACTTCAGCGATTTTTGCAATTCGTTCCAGTCACAGGCAGCAGAGTACTGGAACGAAAGGCGGCCAAATGAGGTGTTGGCTTTAGGGATGATCAGTGAGATACACCTGCTGGAGCGCGTGCTACGGATGGGTGTTGCCATCGTGACCAGTGAGCTGAGATAAGGCGGAGCTTTACCTAGCATAGACTTGTAGATGACCTGGAGCCAGTGGGTCTGGCGACGAATATGTAGCGAGGGCCAGCCGACTAGAGCATACAAGTCGCAGTGGTGGGTGGTATAAGGTGCTTTAGTGACAAAACGGATGGCACTGTGATAGACTGCATCCAGTTTGCTGAGTAGAGTGTTGGAAGCCATTTTGTAGATGACATCGCCGAAGTCGAGGATCGGTAGGATAGTCAGTTTTACTAGGGTAAGCTTGGCGGCTTGAGTGAAGGAGGCTTTGTTGCGGAATAGAAAGCCGACTCTTGATTTGATTTTCGATTGGAGATGTTTGATATGAGTCTGGAAGGAGAGTTTGCAGTCTAGCCAGACACCTAGGTACTTATAGACGTCCACATATTCTAGGTCGGAACCATCCAGGGTGGTGATGCTAGTCGGGCATGCAGGTGCAGGCAGCGACCGCTTGAAAAGCATGCATTTGGTTTTACTAGCGTTTAAGAGCAGTTGGAGGCCACGGAAGGAGTGTTGTATGGCATTGAAGCTTGTTTGGAGGTTAGATAGCACAGTGTCCAAAGACGGGCCGAAAGTATATAGAATGGTGTCGTCTGCGTAGAGGTTGATCAGGGAATCGCCTGCAGCAAGAGCAACATCATTGATATACACAGAGAAAAGAGTCGGCCCGAGAATTGAACCCTGTGGCACCCCCATAGAGACTGCCAGAGGACCGGACAGCATGCCCTCCGATTTGACACACTGAACTCTGTCTGCAAAGTAATTGGTGAACCAGGCAAGGCAGTCATCCGAAAAACCGAGGCTACTGAGTCTGCCGATAAGAATATGGTGATTGACAGAGTCGAAAGCCTTGGCAAGGTCGATGAAGACGGCTGCACAGTACTGTCTTTTATCGATGGCGGTTATGAGCTTGGTCAAGTTAATAATTATACTGTGGATGAAGCATTAAACCACCCAGACACATCAAAGATGCAGTCGTCCTTCTGAACTGAGCTGCAGGAAAGGAAGGAAACTGCTTAGGGATGTCACCATGAGGCCATTGGGCAACACAGTTCAATGGCTGTGACGCGGGAAAACTGAGGATGGATCAGCAACATAGTAGTGACTCCACAATAATGACTTACATCACAGAGTGATAAGAAGAATACAAATATATGTTTTTATTTTTAACATGCATGTGTATGCAACAAGGCAGTAAAGTAACACTGAAAAGAAAAAAACATGACAAAGGAATACTCTTTTTGGCCTAAATGCAAATCCTTGTGTTTAGGGCAAATCCAACACAACACATTACTGAATAGCTGCCTTCTTATTTTCAAGCATGGTGGTGGCTGCATCATGGTATGAGGGTAGCCTAGTGGGTAGCCTAGTGTTGGGCCAGTAACCGAAAGGTTGCTGGTTTGAATCCCTGAGCTGACAAGGTAAACATCTGTTGTTCTGCCCCTGAACAAAGCAGTTAACCCCTGTTCCCCTTTAGGCTGTCATTGTAAATAAGAATTTGTTCTTAACTGACTTGCCTAGTTAAATACAAATAAAAAATGATTTACAAAGACTGGGGTGTTTTTCAGGATGAAAAGAAATTGGATGGAGCTAATCACAGCCAAAATCCTAGAGGAAAACCACAGCAATTGACCTTTCAGCAGGACAATAACTTACAACATGAAGCCAAATCTACACTGGAGTTGCTTACTAAGAAAACAGTCAATGTTCCTGAGCGGCCAAGTTACAGTTTTGACTTAAATCTGCTTGTCAAGGTTGTGCGCTACTGGTGTAGAAGTCAGGTGCAGGAGAGCAGAGAGTTGTGATCAGGCGCAGAAGCAAACAACAGCTGGACACAACTGCTCAAACAAACCTCCAGCCAAAAGTGAAAGTGTAAAGCGCGACAAAGTCACAATGAAGGAAAAGAGTTTAACAATAAACATACTACGGGTGAAATACGGTACCCGGGAAACACCAGCCTGGCGTGTCACACAAAAACACGTAACAAATAACAATTCCACACAAAAACATGGGGGGGAACAGAGGGAATATATACTGTATGTAGTGTGATTAGGGAAAGTAAACCAGGTGTGCGGGGAAACAAGACAAAACAAATGGAACAACGAACAGTGGAGTGGCGATGGCTAGAAGACCAGTGACACCGATCGCCGAACACCGCCCGAACAAGGAGAGGAGCCGGCTTCGGCGGAAGTCGTGACTGCTTGAAAATCTAAGACTTGAAAATGGCTGTCTAGCCATGATTCCCTACACCTTGACAGAGCTTGAATAATTTTTTAAAGAATAATGGGCCAATATTGCACAATACAGGTGTGCAAAGTTTTTATGAGACTTACCCAAGAAGACTTACATCTGTAATCACTGCCAAAGGTGTTTCTAACATGTATTGAATCAGAGGGTTGAATACTTATCTAATCAAGGTATATTAGTGTTATATTTAGTATTTAGTATTTTTGACATTTTCTTCCACTTTGACATAACAGAGTATTTTGTGTAGATTGTTGACAAAAAAAACACAATAAATCCATTTAAATCCCACTTTATAACACGATAAAATGTGAAGATATCCAAGGAGGGTGTAGACTTACAAAAAAAAAAGTTTTATAAAAAGGTATGCAAAATATTTTCCAGCAGTCTCAATGCCATCACCTCAGTGCCCAGAATTAGATGAATGCTAATTTCATTACAGCTCAGTGTATGAGAAAACAGGACATTCTTCCAGTTTGTCACTAGTTACCACAGCTACAAAGTCAAAATTATGGCTAAACCCCACCTATTTCTATAATTTATCTTCTTAAAATATTTTCTTTAACCTAACCTTATCCCTAACCACATTGCTAACCTTATGCCTAACCTTAACCTTAAAATAAGACCAAAAAACTCATTTTTACTTTGTGGCTGTGCTAACTGGTGACAACCATTCTTCTATGACATTATGCTGATGTCACAATGCAACCGCACTGTGCTGCCCAACTTTCAGACATTCTCACAGCTACAGCTAGTGTCATCATACATCCCTGTGGCACTGTGTGCTGAGACAATCTTGTCCATCAAAGCCCTGTCTCTGTACCCTGTGAAGAGAAGAGAGGAAGCAGGGGGCTGGCGAACACTACGCAGAACTCCCTGTCAACACCAGGAAGAAGGAACCATGACCGCCTTCCGGGAGAGCATGTTTTTAGGAGGAGGGAACACACAGAGGAAAGAACTCACCAACGTCACCATGGCAGCCTTCATGCTCCCCGTGCAGCACCTTAATGAGATCACCCCTCTGATTCTGCTGGAGTTCCACCCTGAGGTGGAGGCTGACACTGTGGACTGGCTCCTGGGGAAGATCCTTACACCTGAGCCCCTGGGGGGACTAGACCTTTTGGCCAGAGTGATCAGCCGGACCAGGGCCGGGGGTGCCATCATGGTGGTGGGGGCCACGCCAGAGCGGCTGCTCCTGGAGGCTGATGAGGACCTTCTGTTCAGACACAAGCCCTGCTGCCCTATAGGAAGTCAGGCACGGGAGGTGGGGGACCTGGGGGGGATGCGCCCCACGGAGGGGGTGTATGGGATGCTGTCATCGGCTGAGTGTGTGACCCTGGTGCAGAGGATCCTAGACAGGCTGAGAGTGGGGGAGGGGGAGGATATTCAGGTTCTCCAGCGGATTCCCCTCCTTCCAGGAGAACCAGTGATGGCCAGTCTGTCCCGCTTAAGAGTCCTAACTAGCATCTACCCCCTACATGAAGCGCCACTGCTTCAGAGCCTCCAGGGGAGGTGGTGGGCTGGCTGGTGTGGCCTCAAACCCTTCAGCCAGAGAGAGCATTGGCAGCTGCTGGAAGATATCAGGGCTTATTTTGGGGAGGTGGTGGCCCTCTACTTTGGGTTTGAGGGTTCGCTCATCAGTGCTCTCCTCCTGAAATCCACCTTGTCCATGTTTCTCTCCTTCTACCCCCTCAGGCTGGGGAACAACCTGGTCTTTTTCACCCTCTCTAGTGTGGTGTGGTCAGAGCTGTTCCTGCAGGGCTGGGGGGAGAATAGCAAAGCCCTGCAGAGGGACTGGGGGTCTGTGGTCACTCATCTGTCACACAGTCACTCATCAATAGCAGCAGCGGTGCCCAGGGTGGCACAGGGCACAGCACCACCACAGCCCCAGATCGATGCCCACCCTTTTGGAAAGATGAGCTTGAGGAGACTGCAACACTCCGTTGCCTTCCTTACCTGCACCCTCTGCCTTTCCTCCATTCTGATCCTGATGTATTTACACCTAGATGGACTAGTGGGGGACTTCCTCCTGAGAGAAGAGCTTAGTTTCCTCTTTCACAACATCCTTGTCTACCTCCCCAAAATCGCCCTCACGGTTGCCATGGCAGGGATGGACTGTGTTGCATTCCAACTGTCCCAAGGCCTCAGCCCTGATCCCGAGCCTCCAGGGCAACAGTCACCAAGGCAACAGCCCCTGCTCCCTGAGGTTATCCTCTCCTGCCTCTTCAACCACTTTTCCGTCCACTTCTACAGGGCTCTGATCTTGAAGGACCTCGCCATGGTGCGCTTCCACCTGTCTGTGCAGCTGGCCACCCAACTGGGCATCAAGCTACTGTCCGCCACACTATTTCCCCACCTGAGGAGGATGAGGACGCCCCTTGGCCGCACCCACCAGGAACGTCAGTCTCCCATCCTTAGACAGATCATAGAGCAGAGCAACAGACCACCGTGTGACACCCAGACCTGGAGCTACCTGGAGCTCCTCATCTCCTACTGCCACGTCATGTTCTTCTCAGGCATCTACCCCCAGTGTGCCCTCTGGTGCCTGTTGACCATCATAGCTAAATCCTGCATGGACTTGTGGCACCTGTGTTCAGGCGCACGCCGCCCCTTCCCCAGAACATCCCCCGGGGGTATCGTTTTGTGGCAGCGGGTCTTCTGTGGCTTTGAGGCCCTGGCTGTCCTGCTCAACTCCCTCCTGCTGTGGTCCTCTCTGGAGTTCAGGCTTCTCTTCCTGAGCTATACTGGGTGGGAAATGTTCAGGGCCTTCCTCCTGCTGCAGCTGTCGCTGCTGAGCCTGAGAGGGGCGGTCACCTTCCAGCTCCTCTACCTGGCCTGGTTTGTTGGCAGAAAGGCAGAGCAGCCTGAGACTCGCCAACCCCACCTCCACAGGCTCCATCGCCACCAGCACCATCAACAGCAGCACTCTCACATACTGTAGAGATGCAGCAGCCACTCAGCTTTAGGCTTTGTGCGACGATCATTGTGTCCTGCAAATAAAGTGAGGATTGAGGAGTGACATACTGTAGGTGTGCTGTTTGTGTGTGTGTGTAGGGGTATCATTTTTCTTTTACAGAGTCTATCAACTTTGGCATTAGAGTACAGAAATCTTTCTCAAACAAATCAAGCTCACACATCTATATCTGGGATCTTTAGAGAGTCATTCTTAACCGTTGTCCCATCTACTGTAGGCTATGCCCAGGCTTTGGCCTACTTTGAATGGTGATAACAGTCAGACAATTAACACTGTGACTGGAGTCCTTCCGCCCTGGCAGTAGGACTGACAGATGGTGCTAAGCAAGGCTAAACTCAGTGGTCATGTCTGTGACCTCACAGATGAGACACTCTCCACTGAGTCTGATCACAGACCGGAGAAAGTCCTAGTAGGAGAAAGTCCTAGTAGGAGAAAGTCCTGTTTTAATGATCAGCTTTTTGAGACTGATACATGTTTGGTAAACACATGACCGAGCTACAGTATGCATCAAATGTGTCGGTCTAATAAAGATACTGCACATCACTAGATTACAGTGGCATTTTACAGTGTTTATGGACTTACACCCAGGCCTTCCCATGGCATAAGAGGGTGCTGCTAGCCTTTGATCCTTCAAACATTGCTACTGCTTTCTAAATTGAAACTCAGACATAGCAGGTAGCCTCCTGGGCTCTTTCTTCAACATTTTTTAAGATATAACTGAAAAATAATATAAATGTGAAAGTTATTGTAGTTCTAGACTTTGGCCTAAATGAATCTGCTGATGATAAGACTCATAGTATTGAACAACATAGACTGTTCTGTTTTGTCATTCTATGTTACCTGCCAACAGGAAAGTAGTGAACCTTCGACTCAAACATTTCTAGTGTTTAAACAGAACCCTGTTTCCACTATTCATCTGAGTCACATCATGACAGTGTTTTATTTGTGGATGGACTGAACTTTGGTTATTCCATGCCATTAAGGACAATAATGTTCATAATTAACTGTCAGTGGTACAGTATCTGAGATGGGAAGGGCTGATCCCAGCCAATCATTGATTGGCTCACCTCTAACTTGTGACTTATGGCAGATAGAGAGACCCCCAGTGAAACCTTAGCTTTAGCCACAGAGGCCCGAGCTCATGTACACTGGGTGGGTTATGGTCAGCTAACTATGCTTGCTGAGTCAAACATGGTTGCACCCAGGATAATAGTCATCTGGTGTTCAAAATGCATCTGGGTCCAAGCATATAACAAAAAAAATGTAAATGCCAATTTCTTTAGGTCCTTGTTTGTTCACTGTCACACGTGACTATAACATGAAGGACAGGAACTTTCCTGTAGCAAGATAAATTAGACAGAGTTGATTTGAAAAGGATATTTAATGTATGGACTTCATTTCTCCTCACTGGATTGTATTAACAAACTGTACAATACTGATAAGCCTGATGGAACAAAACTGAGATATGTACGGACTGAGATATGTACGGACTGAGATATGTACGGACTGAGATATGTACGGACTGAGATATGTACGGACTGAGATATGATTACGGCATTTGTACGTTTATTGAAACATTTATAGTAGTTTTGATTACCTTCACATTTATGCAGTCCTTGATAATGACATTTCTCTGAATTGTGTATGACATTTGTCATTTTGATCGAACACTGAACAGGAGTTAAACCTTTACAAGCAGAGCAGTTAAATGAGAGAGGACGTCTTTTGTACATTGTGAATATTTCTAATGAAATTGTAATGTTATATACAAAACAGATGCTAGTCTTACAAAGCATGGAATGTTCAAGCTAATACTAATTCAGGTTTCTGCCATCGTAGTGAATTATGCAGTTCTACCATCCCAGTTCCTTAGTTATACATTTGACATGTTAATGTTATAGAAGTCCTGGTATTGGTGACCTCCAGTATCAGTCCTGTTCCCGTGGCAGTGGCCTGTTCACCATACCTGCCTCCCAACGCTGCCACAGAGGAGTTTTCTGGCCTCCTGCCTTGTAAACCTTGGGCTCCTGGAGAGATAATGCAGGACACAGGAAATGGATTTAGCTAGTCTGATTAGCAGTTTAGGTTATCTTACATTTCAGTCAATCTCCATTTAGCCACACACAGAACTTGAATATAACCACATCCCTTGTCAGATGTAAAATATTGTAGCGCAGTTATTTCTGAAAATAAATGTTGAGGTCAGCTTTGCAAAATACACCGATTCTAAACAGAACCCCTACTGTTAAATTGCTAGCAGAGACAGACATACAGTATAATTGCAATCAAAGCTTGTGAGTGAATGACATGTTGTGTTCCTGTCACAGGGAGGAAACTTTTAGGAAAGCAAAGCTGCACCTGTGTTTGTCCAGGGTTCACCCTAGCACTCTTAGGATTTGGAGGGGGCCAGGTCCGATCCAACTTCCCTTTGGATTGTCGGCCATCAACTGCAGAGAGGCAGGATAAGGAATAATGAAATGGGATAAGGAAAGGATTTACAGACTGATCTAGCAGGCTCCAAAATACTGCTAAGTAAAAATACAAACTCCTTCTAGACTCTGTACCATTTGAAAATGTATCCATTGCAGTTACAATAATTCATATTGTAATTCCTCCGATGGCTATTTTTGGAACTAGTTCATTTGATTTGAATCATGCTAGAAGTAAAGGAAATTATCTTCTTCCGTCTGTCTCCCCCAGACCTCTAATATCAATGGTCACAGGTCACAGCCATATATATATATATATATCCCCATGCCCACAAGTTTATCAATCTAGAATATACACACTCATATGATTCTACATTACATGACAGGAATAAGCTGTGACTGCACTGTGCTCACAGAACCCCTTGCTGCCCCCCAAGACATATCTGTCATCTCAAACATGCAGATGCCCAGAACACCCTTGATCTGATCTTTCTGGCCATTGTACTGCCGTGGTAACTTTGATTACATCATACAAAGTCCCCCTGTGGCATGTGCTGCTGATTCAGATAAGTGTTCAGCCCGAGGGATCTTGCCCTGACCCCTGGTGACAGGGATGACACTAAGTTGACGACAATACTGTACCCATAATAACATTATCTGATGCTAATGCAAATAGGCAGACATTAAAGTGCTTGGGCTGAGATGAATGTGTGCTGTGGAATGAATGAGGCTATAACTGGCTTATCCACTTTCCCTCAGCTAGGTGTGTTTATCATACGTTGATGCAACACAATTTCATGATGGCACAACTTTTTGCAAAAATTCTACTATGCTCCCCTTCACTTTGCCCCAATTCAAACACAAAGGAATTCTACATGTAATACAGGACATGTCCACTGACCTGATGCTGTGAAAGAGGAGGTGGATGAGGGAATGCGTGTGGTAAGTGAGTCTGGGCTGGGGTCCTCTGTGCCGTCTGGCCTGCCCCCACCGACTCCTGCCTCTCCGTACAGGCTACACCTCTGCCTGCGCAGCTCCTCCTCCCTCTCCCTGGCTTCCCGGATGTCCCTCTCCACCTCCGGCTTCATGGCCAGTGAGGGACGCAGCTTAAAGAAGGGGTTCTCCCTGAGGATGTCGTCCTCATCCCCTGGCTGTTCTACCCTCACCTCATCCGTAGCCTCCTCCTCTGTAGAGACAGTGCCCCCTATACTTAGGCAGTCTAGGCTTCTGTAGAGGCGCTGAGCTCCTCTGTCTCGGTTCGGATAGTGGGCTATGATTGTGTCGTCACTTTCCAGAATAACCACCTTCCTCGCTGCTCCTTTAGCGGCGGGTTGGTTCTCTGCACTTGGGTTTTGGCCTGAGCTAGCCTCCTTTTGGGCCTTTAAGTCAAACAGCTGGTGGGAGTGGGCTCTTGAGAGAGGGCAGCCATTGAAAGAGACAAGCTCCATGCTACGCGTCCTCTCCAGCACAGAGGGGTAGACATGACCTCTCATCCCCAGGGCTGCTGTGGTGAGGGGTCTCCTGTGCCTGGTGGGTCCTTCTGCATTGCCTTGTTGGAAGGCTTCAAACAGCAGCTTCCTCTCCCTCATCTGGCGTACTGTTCCCTTGCTGTAGACTCCAGGGATCTTCCCCATGTTCACCAGGACAAGCTCCCTATGGATCTCCTGGCTGATCTCCTTCTGCATCTTCTTCTCTGAGAACTGCCAGTCAGCGCCCTGCCCCGGTCCTGCCTTAGAGGACAGTGTCTTAGCCAGCAGCGGAGTCTTCATCAGGGGGATGTCTACCACCTCCTGGCCTTCCTGGGTGTTTGACATGCACCTGGACCGTCGCAGGCTCTGCTCCCTTTCAGCAGATCGCCGGATCTCCCTCTCGATGGGAGTCTCCTTCCGGGGTGGGGGAGCCTTGTTGTCCATGATGGGGGCTGTGGTCATGTGGATCTCGTGTGTGCTGACAGGGGAGAAGTCAGTGGACACCCCGCTGTCACTCTGGTCATCGTCACTGCATTCCATCTCGATCCTGACCATAGGTTGGACACTGAGCTGGGCAGAAGGACGAGACTGGACCTCCTCCGCTTTCTCTCCTGCCACTGTTTCCATATGTTCTTTCTCTGGAATCTCTTCCTCACTTACCGCTGCCCTCTCTTCCACCTCGACAGTCTGTACTCTCTCTCCCTGCTCCCTCTCTTCCACCTCGACAGTCTGTACTCTCTCTCCCTGCTCCCTCTCTTCCACCTCGACAGTCTGTACTCTCTCTCCCTGCTCCCTCTCTTCCACCTCGACAGTCTGTACTCTCTCTCCCTGCTCCCTCTCTTCCACCTCGACAGTCTGTACTCTCTCTCCCTGCTCCCTCTCTTCCACCTCGACAGTCTGTACTCTCTCTCCCTGCTCCCTCTCTTCCACCTCGACAGTCTGTACTCTCTCTCCCTGCTCTCTCTCTTCCACCTCGACAGTCTGTACTCTCTCTCCCTGCTCCCTCTCTTCCACCTCGACAGTCTGTACTCTCTCTCCCTGCTCTCTCTCTTCCACCTCGACAGTCTGTACTCTCTCTCCCTGCTCTCTCTCTTCCACCTCGACAGTCTGTACTCTCTCTCCCTGCTCTCTCTCTTCCACCTCGACAGTCTGTACTCTCTCTCCCTGCTCCCTCTCTTCCACCTCGACAGTCTGTACTCTCTCCCCCTGCTCTCGCTCTTCACCGCTTCCCTCACTCCCTCCTTCCTCTTCTTCTTCCTCTTCCTTCCTACACTCGATTCGCTCTACCTCCTGGTAGCCTGTATCCTGATTGGTTGTCTTCATGGCTACCTGGTGTGCGGGCGGAGGCTCCTGTGGCACCTGTTGTCCGTCCTGTCTCTGTTGCACCAGATGCAGGCGATGCAGCAGCTGCTCCCCCTGCTGGATGTCTTCAGCTACTGTCAGGCTGCTAACCTCCTGCTGCTCCTGCTGCTCAGAGGCAGGTGACTGAGGCAAGGGCACTAATACTTGTTCTCTGGATAAGCCTCTTGAAATAGATAGGTGAGGCTGGAGGCACTGGACGTCACTGCTAGCACTGTCTCTCCTGACCCACTCGTCTTTGGTCATGTTGTAGTCTAATGATCTACCATCGACCATGTCCTCAACATCATTGTTACTCTCGTCTGTATGTTCTGGCTCTATGATGGTCCCTTCATGGGTTGGATGACTATTGTTGTCAAGGCAGTGCTCTGGCTCAGACTCCCTTGTCTGTGATGATGGGACAGGATCTGTCTCTTTCAGAATGCTGGTTTCCATGTTCGGATGTGTCTGCTCAGGGCTACTGGCACCCACTGCTTTATATCCGTCTGTTGGTGGTGGCGTGGCAGAGCCAGGTCTTTCAGTCAGCACTGTGATATCCTCAGATCCTCCCTTCTTCAGTTCAGTCTGCTGCTCCTCTTCCACTGTTACTGTAGCCTTGTCCATGACTGGAGTGCTGCTAGGCTGCTCAGATTGAACTCCATCTAAGCTCCTGGGATTTTCTTTAGCCTCTGTGACGCTTATGGCCCCCACTGAGACTTTTACATTGGGCTCCGTAGTGCTGCCCTCTTCTGGACAAGAGGGTTTTTTGCATGGTGGGGAAAGGATGAAGACGTCGTCATCCTCCTCCATCCTATCGGGGTGGCTTGCACTGACCAAAGGGGGAGGTGGTATGACAGCCTGCCAGGCCTCACAGGGCTTTTCCCCAGAAGTCATGGAGGAGTTGTCTTTGGCCATATCTGTGTCCTCTGCCGATTTACAACCAACCTCCATCCAGAGACCACAATCCTCCTGGGAGACTGGACCCTTAGCAGATTGGGGGCTGACCATGGGCTCAGTTTCCATAGTGATGGGGTATAATTCCGTAATTTGAACTTCACACCTTTAAATATTTTATTTGTTCTTCTTTCACTGCCTTTGGTTTCAGTCTCACAATCTGAAAAATAATGTTAATGACTTTGCAATTAGAGGCATGTTATTTGAGCCCCTTCAAAAACATGCACCACTAGGCTTAGGTGGTCTACCATTCAGTAAACCAAATAATTACGAAATGTCTTTAAAGTGTGTACTAAAAATGGCAATTTTTATAACAATGTCATAGATGTCAGGTAATACCAGCAGAAATAGGGCAATGAAGTAAATGTTTGTGAATCTGCTGTTGTCCAAGTTTCTTTTGAGGAATGCTGAAAGTTGAAAGAAAGGATGACGGTCATTATGCCAGCTTTGGCCTGGCATAATGTGATGTCCCTAAAACATGTGATGTCACTAAAACATGGAACTTGGATTTAAAAAATATGTACAAAAAAATTGCAACTTCACCTTTTAAGCTTTAAAATTAAGGAAATGATCTTAACGTTGTAGTGCATTCTGTTCTCTCTCACCTGACATATTTACTAGCTGACACTACAATGGTGATGCAGTTGACCTGAGCAGGTTTCTGCTTACTAGGGGGAACAGTAATCAGCTTTTCACTGTCTGGCACATCCACTATGCATCTGCTACAGGAGCCTCCTTCACAGCCTTCTACTCCAGAGCCATATCACTTTCAGCCTTAAGCTCAAAACATTGACTTCATGACAACATACTAATTTAAATTCCAGCCAATTTAGAGAGCTGTATCTGTGAGAACCAGTAAACCACATTATGAAAATTCATGTTTACTGTATGTCATTTGCATGAATGTCTCCAGACACCACACCTGTTAAGATGACTCCAGATTTTTTGCGATGCATAATGGCAAACTGATCAGAACCGTCATTGTCATTGAGGTTGTGCAATTCTGTCTGTCATCATGTCTAATTACCAATGCTCCCATGTAATCTACAGATGCATGATCTTCATTTTAAGACAGCAGGAAAATATTCATGCAGCAACAGAAAATGGGAATTATTGTCTGGATTATAATTAATGGCCATTTTTATAGGGGTTGATACATTTTTTGTTAGGGCAAATCAAGTCTGAAATTTCAAAGTGGAAATGACAAACTTTTAGAAGCCTTTTAAAAGCACTACAAGTTTGCGTTTCCTGCTGTGCAGGAAAATTCTCAGCAACAAAAGAGTGATGAAATGAAATTCCTACACCTGTAGTCACCTCAGGTGCAGGTGAGATTTATATGTCTATATTTACCCTCAGGCTTATAGCCATACTCCTGCCCTGGATTAGCAAAAAGCCAGCCACACTATGTATGAAGTGATTGCATCGCAACACATTTGAATGATATTTAATGAGCTTATCTCCTCCATTAAGGGGAAGTCAACCAAACATTTCTCAGTGATACAAATACAAGCTCTTCCTTGAAAACCACAATGAATTATACATATTACCTCACGACATATCAAATATCCTGAAATCTCAAATATTTAAAGCCTTTTCGTGGGAATAAACTGTAGGCTGTATATATGTACATTAAAGTAAAGCTAGACGCTTGTTTTAAAGGTTGTTACTTTGTGATCAATAATAACAGCCATACTGTTCAAAACCATTATTATTCGTTTATGAAAACAAAATGGGTTATGGAAATGAAATGTAAATTAATCATATGCATCTGTGAGTGCTACTAATGACAAAACGTTGGTAACTAACAGTATAATATCAGAATACGGCAAGGTACTGTAAAATGAATAATAAGAAAGAGACCCACCTGTTTGCAGTGTCGTGGCTGTGTCCTGGCTTCTGTCTGAATGATGCTGCTAGGCTGCTGCTGAGACCCGTGAGAGGTGAGACTGCCTGTCACTCAAACGGCGAAGGGGCTGAAGCTCATTGACTACAACTCGAAGTGCTACAGGGCTGGCCCATGTGGGGAAAATCTTAGGGAAAATGGCATAGCACATCTTCCAGAAAAATAGTATCTCTTTTAAACTAGGGATTTCATGGCTAATTGTGGTAATTCTGCTCATATATTAAGTATGTATGAACTACACATTGACACATCCAGCCCAAAGTAAAAATACTTTGTAGTCGCCAAAGTTCCGTAGCGTGTCTTTAATGGTATGTCACAGCTCATTTGCAATAAAGAGTCCTATACATGAACATCCTGACAGGAACGTTGCTACTGCTGATCAAAAGGAAAGACCGAGACAAACAAAAATCTTAAGAATATGAAATATATTTTGTTTTGATAATCACACACACATTCCAGTTTTTTATCCACCTTCATTAACAGGCTAAATCAAAATTCAACTATCAAACACACTTACACGTACAAATCGCACTGAATAGATGTAATGGAAACCAACCCTTCTTTAACAGACTGTTTTGGCCACTGACGGAATACAGTATCCTATTCATAACCATAACATTTGTATTACTGATGAGGACACTCTAAAAGTGCTTCTACACCTGCATTGCTTGCTGTTTGGGGTTTTAGGCTGGGTTTCTGTACAGCACTTTGAGATATCAGCTGATGTACGAAGGGCTATATAAATACATTTGATTTGATTTGAACAAAAGAGTTGCCATTGAAAAAGGCACGTCAAGCATTTCTAAGATTAATATTTAAAAATCTATTTCCAAAAAGAAACAGATCAGTGGTTGTTGTATTCTTCATCTATTCTTCATAGTCTTCATTCCTAGAGGACATAGTGCTGAGTACTTTTTTTTGGCTGATACAACCAATCCAGAGGAGTGTGAGATGAGTGCTGCTGGGATTCTGGCAGTAAAACTAGTTGCATTACTGAACTGTGTCCAGCAGGAGGCAGAAGGGCTTTGTAACAGTCACACTGGAGTCTGTTCACAGAGCTGTTTGAAGAGAGGAGGATAACAGTAAACACTCCTTGACACAAGCCATGTGGGACTGTAGTCTCAGAGGATACCAGTGACATTTTAGATGAGGAGCAAAGGCACACTGGAGCACATCCTGTGCAATTTAGACAATGTTGTAGATTTAGGCCAAGCATACAGCCCATTCATCATGAGTGGCATAGCTAAGAGAAATGGGGTGTGCAGAATCACATGATAGAGCAGCACTTGGTATTGTGTTTGGATGCCCTCTTTCCTGTTTCCTCGGCTCTGTAGCGTGGGGTTGGTCTGGGGGGATCATCCTCATGTCCCAGATCCTCAACCTCTTCCTGAGTGTAGCCCAGGATGACAGGTGGGACAGGGCCCTCCACAAAGACAACCAATCCACTCACATCCTCCTCATCATCCTCATGCCCCAGATCCTCAACCTCTTCCCGAGTGTAGCCCAGGATGACAGGTGGGACAGGGCCCTCCACAAAGACAACCAATCCACTCATGTCCTCCTCATCATCCTCATGCCCCACAGCCTCAACCTTTTGCTCAGTGTAGCCCAGAAAGGGTTCAGTCTCAGATCCAAGAACCGGAGACTGAAGAACAATCTCCTCCTCACCCGCGTCAGAAATGATCACCCGCTCCACCTCCACCAACTCTCTATCATCCTCATGGCCCAGACCCTCCCTCTCTGACTTTACCTCAGTGTAGCCCAGGAAGGTCAGTGTGACAGTGCCCTCCACAAGGTCTACCTGACCTACTCCTGGCTCCTTGTCCATCTCATCATCCTCACAGCCCAGATCCTCAACCTTTTCCTCAGTGTAGCCCAGGTCGGTCAGTCGGGTAGGGCCCTCCACAATTTCCACCACTCCTATTTCTACCTCCTCGTCCATCTCATCATCCTCATGCTCCACAACCTCAACCTCTTCCTCAGTGTAGCCCAGGGTTGTAGGTGCGGCAGGATCCTCCACATTGTCCACCTCCTCCTCCATCCCACCACCAACCTCTATCTTCTCCTCTGCCTTCTGTTGTGGTACAACTGGGATCTCATCCAGCAGCACTTGCATCCCGACATCGTTGAGGACACTAAGGAGCTGTCCCAGCTCCTCAGCAGAAGGCTGCCCCTCTGCCCCGCCGATGTGGTGGACACTCTTCCTGCTGTCATTGAACACCGTCTCCCCCAAGGCCCTGGGTGCTCCAGACACGGGCACCACAGACCTGATCTTGGTGACCCCTGTCTTTGAATCCCTCTCCACCTGCACTGCAACCATCCCCAGCACTGCAACACAGAGGAAGAAATTATACTGGGCAATAGAACAGTCAAGTCACTATATTTGGAATCTTGGTCAGAGCATGGATTACCTGGGCTATAGAAACATAAAATATTAATGTTATATTCTACCCATACCACCACTCAAATACTATCAATATAGCCTTTCCCCTAAAGGAAGGCCTATATTACCAGTAGGTGAAGGGCGAGGAGGCACATTTTTGTGGCATATGTCAGAGCCCTCTTTGCTAATGTCAGCCTGCACAACATGAGTAAACAACACAAGGTCAATGTGCAGGCTCACAGTGCACAACCCAGTACCCTTTCCACTCTCCATAGCCCCCAGCATGCATAAGAAATGTACCAAGAGAAACAAAGTGGGCTAAATATAACTATCGCCTGCATTCTGCTCCAGCCCTTCAACCCAGCCAGCCACATCGTTAAGCCGTACCCTGGAGGCAAAACCCAGCCACAGGAACAGATATAGAGAAAAATATGGAGAGAAATATGGTTTCCCTCATAGCGAAGGTATGTATACATCTTCACTGTGGCTGGGCCCGTCCCAAATCAATGGTGTGGAGGATGATGAGCACTATCACATTTATGTGGTGGAATCCTCTCCACACAGTACCTGATCGACCTTCCAGTCCATTCTCATGGAGAAGCGTCTCCATTACTGGCCCAGGGAGCTGACCCCCAGCAGCTCTGATGATGTCTAAAAGATGAAGATACACATAATACAAAACCATTGTACTTTCCATATACAAATTCTAATGTTCTGCGTGACAATCATGCGTTTGAGTTATATCATAGCAATTATAAAACAATCACAGTTGTGGCTTCATTCTGTCACCCTGATTACATTAGTGTCAGTCAGAAAGATATGAAAGAACAGTCACATGCAGGATGGTCTAAGAGAAAGTGAGAACAAATGAGATATCCAGGCCTAGAGCTAAATGGCCATGCAGGTGAAGCTTACCTTGTATCCCACCCTCTTCAATGTCAGCCTATGGGGAAACAGAGGAGACAATTTTAAGTGGAACCCCTGGTCCAATCGGTTCTACAGTCACTGTCTCCCCCAAACACTTTCCTCTTCTTCCCTTATCTCTCCCAGGCCCTGCGCACTGCCATAAATATGTCACAGTAACCATTAGAGCAGTGTGGCGCTGGGCTCAGCTTCGTGTTAGAGTGTTAGAGATGAATACACACTGAACTTCCTTACCAAGTGTTAGTGTGAGCTAAATATGGACCATACATGAACCTGAATGTAAAAGTTCAAGTAATGGCCAGTATATTATATACACTGAGTGTGCCAAACACACCTGCTTTTTCCATGACATAGACTGACTAGGTGAATCCAGGTAAAAGTTATGATCCCTTATTGATGTTACCTTTCCTAAATTAGCCATGGATGGAGATAAGGATTTGGACTTGTGGTTTTACTTAATTCTCCATGCTGGACAATGATTATAACAGAGATTCTGATCCAACCATAAATTCATACATTGTGCCCCTGGACTGAGAGGATGGAAGTTCAATATGTAGCTAGATGTAGTAGGCTAATGTTAACTAGCTAATCGTTGCCCATGAAGGGAAGCATTTTAGCCAGGTAGCCTAAGGCAACAAAAAATACAAGTGTGTACTGTATGACAGAGTCATAGACTGTTTCGTCAACAGGAAAGAGAACAGGATGACATTGGTGTTTCTCTACAGGTAGGGTGAGTCAACATGTTTTTTCCACTTTTGTGCACACACCCACACACACACATCTCACATCAAAGCTCACTCACATGGACAGCCACATCATGTTTGGCGTATGTTGATTGGACTAAATAGTTTTGGGTATATTTTAGTTGTCACTGTATTAGACCAAGCAGAGGTGATTTGATGATGTTGAAATGTTGAAGTTGAAATGGTGCCGGAATAGTGGAGGCAGCTCCTGTTTTCTTTGTGACTTGTGTTAACTCTACATGATTCTAAACCAACCGTTGTTTAGTTGTCCATGCTGTAGGTCATGGAACTGTTTGTTACATTCAATATGCTTTGTGGACTTCACCGGACAGATCTTGCTCTCCGGTTTTGTGATGATACAAAGGTGTGGTTTAATTATTCTGCCACTGTGTCTTATTATTGTCTCTGCCTTAGGCCTATATATCACAGTGGCAAGGCATATGAACTAACAGGTTGTAGAGCAAACAACGCAATTGTCACTTTTTTCTGGCTTGGCTTCCCCAGTGATTTTACCCACGCACTGCTACTGGTGCAATGCTTTCAACACCTTGTAGTCCATGCCCCGATGAATTGAGGCTGTTCTGAGGGGAAAAGGAGGTGCAACTCAATATTAGGAAGGTGTTCCTAATGTTTTGTACACTCAGTGTATGTTCCCCTGTAGAGTTCACAGTTGGTATGGGGTCAAAGTCCTGTCAGTCAATAGCCAGCCTAGCCTAGTGGTTAGAGCCTAGTGGTTAGAGCCGGCCTAGTGGTTAGAGCGTTGGACTAGCAACCTTTCGGTTCAAATCACCAAGCTGACAAGATACAAATCTGTCATTCTACCCCTGAATAGGCAGTTAACCCACTGTTCCTAGGCTGTCATTGAAAATAAGAATTTGTTCTTAACTGACTTGCCTAGTTAAATAAAAAAAATCCAAATGAGTTTTTCCTCACAAAAGGGCTTTATTACAGACATAAAAACTCCTCAGCACCCCCCATCCCCCTCCTCAGATGGTCCTGCAGGTGAAGAAGCGGAGGTCCTGGACTGGCGTGGTTACGTCTGCAGTTGTGAGGCCTGTTGGATGTACTGCCAAATTCTCTAAAATGATGTTGAAGGCGGCTTAAGGTAACAGCTCTGGTGGACATTCCTGCAGTCAGCATGCCAATTGCATGCTTTCTCAAAACTTGTGGCATTGTGTGACAAAATTGCACAATTTAGTGGCCTTTTCTTGTCCCCCGCACAAGGTGCACCTGTGTAATGATCATGCTGTTTAATCAGCTTTTTGATATGCCACACCTGTCAGGTGGATGGATTATCTTGGAAAAGGAGAAATGCTTACTTTCCATATTGCATTAATAATTTTGTTCAGTGTATAATGGGGAAAATCTGCTAAGATATTTAATATGGCACAGAGGTATTTTAGTTGATTGAGTATATTAAAAATCATATTGAAACTCAGGTTCTCGGAATGTCTCTGCTTTCTCCACTTGCCTGGCTGTGGTTCTGGGCATTGGTGACTGTGTAGCTTTTGGATTCAATGACCTCCACTATATCCTCTTCAGTTGGCAACCTAATACACACACATTCACACAATGATGACCGTAACAACCCATGACACATGAAACCAACACATTAACATACAAAGCCATTCACAAATACAATACATACATGCAGAGGCATGACTACAGTTCAGGGGAGGGTCAGTATCAAGTGATTTATGTAAGAGATATAAAAACATCTGAGCATATCAACTCCCTCAGCCAACAGGAATGGGGAGTGATAGATTGTGTGTGTGTGTGCCGTGGGTGTCTCACTCCTCTGTGTAGTTCTCAGCGCTGCGCCCAGGGACAGGCTGGGGGTTCTCGCTCAGCCACTGGTCCCTCAAGGACTTCCGCTGTGAGGAGAGATTTGGAGAGAGAGAGAGGGATGGAGAGAGAGAGAAAGAGGGTTGGTGACTATGACTAGGGTCTGCTATGTCCTGTGCAGTTAGCATATGCATGAAACGGCCTATGCTCTGAGCTATCTCTCACAGCATGCAGCTTCCCCACCTGCCAGCTCATCAGTTCAAAACAAGCCTATTCTCTCAAAATCCCCATAGCAAAAGAAGCTAACAAAAACAAAAGCCTTCTGTCTCTATGAATACTAAAACGGTTATCCAGTATGCAGTAACCAAAACAAACAGACCTTAGGCACAGAGCTCTGGTTGCCATTTTGGATCTCCAGCAGGATGAGTGAGGCCAAGAGCCTGGTGTTGTCTGTGAGGGAGAAACTGCCCCCAACTCCGGATCCCTCACAGGGAGGGCTCAGAGAGCCACACGTCCTCAAACCCGGGTGTAGGCTTGGTCACAAGGGGTCTGATTGAGACTGACAATAATAAAACTGACCATGTTTATTTAGAGAGTGTTTGTAAATGGACCAACCTACATTGGCTGCGACTCAGTTAGTTCCCTTTCAACCTTTGAAGCAGAAACCTTCCAGAGCCCAGAGGTACAGTAAAGGAGGGGTCCTCCTTTCATTCTAACTCAGGTATGACAACACCAAGCTGAGGGGTGAACATAGTCCTACCTGGCTCCAAGCCTCATCAATTAGTCATACGACAATGTGGGGAGTGTGATAGCAAGCTAAGCAACAACAACAGACAGACGGTGGTGACAATGACACAACATTATATTGGAGTGGTGGTGACACTAAGTGGGCCTTGTTCACAACTATTTGCCAAGACAACCTTTTGGATGGAACGAATGTGACCGCTCCATGTGGACCAGTCTCTTACTGTGCTCAGAGTCAGAAAATAAATGTAAGACAGGAGGGGAAGTGAGCTGTGCATACAGAGATGCTCTAACTGCTGGGCTGACTGGGAACACGAGACTGTTCTCACACTTCACACTGAGGAAGAAGAAGGACAACTCTCTTTCCTCTGCCATGTGTAAGGCTGGTGCCGCCAGCACAGCACACATCCTCAGACAAACCCAGTAATGTAGAGTAGACTGTTTGTGTGGGCGGCTGCCTGAGTCATATGTGTTGATGGAGTGGTTCTAGCCACTCCACCACTGATCTGACGTGAAGGAGTTAATGGGGTCCAACAGGGATCAGTGCTGGTGGTCCCAGTGGAGGAGAGAGTTACTGACAAAGATCAACATAATGCACAGCTCTCTCTCTCTCTCTCTCTCTCTCTCTCTCTCTCACTCTGACTCACTCTCTCCCTATTTCTCTACAACCACCTCCTCATTTCAGTTCCTCTCTTTCATGTGATTTCTCTCTCTGTTACAGAGATCATGGTAGCAGAGGTCATGGTAGCAGAGGTCATGGTAAGATGATGAGCAGAAGAGAGTTGAACAGGAAGGAGGGAGAAAAAGACTGTTATACAGAGGAATAGAGAATGCCTCAGGACACCTCATGGTGTTGGGGATGTTGTCTGGTGTTATGGAGCTAATTGAGTTTATCATCACACAGGAGGGCTTAACCCTGGGCATGTGAACCAGCTGCCAGACATGTGGCTCCCTGCAACAGGACAACAGGGAAGGACAGACAGATAGATCCAGACAGACCTTGCGCTGGGCCTGCGTCAGCCACTCCTCCTCCATCTCCCTCCTTGCTTTCTCGTCGTCCTGCTGCTTACGTCGCTTGTCCTGGTGATGAGAGAAGAAGAGAGAGAGACCAACAAATAGAGAGATTTAGGGTTGAGTGGAGGTAGAGATATACTTATGTTTCTGAACCTAATGAGGAGCACTTCCTGTTATTAAGCATCTCAGACGTGTGTCACCACAGAGACAGAGTCCCACAGCTCACACTGCTTCCAAGCTCTATTGAGATAGTCATAGTTGTCATTTGAATGATGCTAGTGAAGGAGAAGATAACAGCACAACTACAGTCCTGTATATCTTATTACAGCATAACTGAAAAGCGGTGACGGTAGATCACAGTGACAAGCCCCATAGACATATATGCTGTTGACCAGTGGAACAGCTGGTTCTTTAAGGTCAAAGTGCAGAGAAACGGAGATGAAGCGGAGGCAAGGCTAGGAGCACGTGGGCATGCCGGCACTCCATCTTCATCAGCTAGTCTGACAGTAACACACATATCACACATACTGCACATTCATGTTCTGTTAGGAGGAGCGGTTCACTCCCATACATTAGCACCAATCCAGGCCTGAGACTGCTATCCCTTTGGACTTCTCATAGTTTCCCCAACATCCCTCCTTTCAAAAGCAACTGCAATTAGATTACGCTAAACAGAAGGGTAATTTAGATCCGAATTTAATTAACGATTTTGGTCAAACCTAATTCAGTAAGAACTGTGTTGGGGCATAACATGTGGGAGTTGGCTAGACCCCAATGCATCAAAGAAAGACAGGATAAAGCATGGGGGGAAGGCATGAGCATTGTGTGTGTGTGTGTGTGTGTGTATTTCTACTGTCTCTTAATGCTCAAGGTCCCTGTAGTGTTTAACCCTGCTGATGAGGTCAGTAGTGGCCCTGAAGCAAACACCATGCAACCCAATTGAATTATTCAAACATGGACCGACTGGGGGAGAGCTGTCACGCCCTGACCTTAGAGAGCCTTTTTATTTCTCTATTTGGTTAGGTCAGGGTGTGATTTGGGTGGGCATTCTAGTTTTCTATTTCTTTGTTGGCCGGGTATGGTTCCCAATCAGAGGCAGCTGTCTATCGTTGTCTCTGATTGGCAATCATACTTAGGCAGCCTGTTTTCCACCCTAGTTTGTGGGATTTTGTTTTGCATATTTGCTGTGGAGCCTGCAGAACTTTACGTTCTTTTGTATTTTGTTGTTTTTTGGTGTCATTTGAAAATTAAGTAAAAGGTACGCCTACCACCCTGCACCTTGGTCTCCTTCTAACGATGGACGTAACAGAAGATCCCACCACCAAAGGACCAAGCAGCGTGGAAAGGAGGAGCAGGGATCCTGGGCCCGGGAGAAAAGTGAGTGGAGGACATCCTGGACATGGGAGGATAAATTGGACGGTAAAGGATCCTGGAAGTGGGAGGAGATCCAGGCTGGAATGGATCACCTTCCATGGGAGCAGACGGAGGCAGCGAGGGAAGAACAACGATGACACCGGGGTCCGCGACCTCGATGCAAACACGAGAGGCAGGGGGGGGGGGACATGGGGTGGTTGGCGGTGCCAGGTTGCAGACCAGAGCAAACTCCCCGCACTCGCTTTAAGGAGGCACCATGCTTTGCGGTTACACGTACTGTGTCGCCGGTACGCATCCACAGCCTGGTGCACTCTGTGCCAGCTCCCCGCATTTGCCGTGCTAGAGTGGGCATTCAGCCAGGACGGATTGTGCCGGCTCAGAGCTCCTGGTCTCTGGTGCGACTCTTCGGCCCAGGATATCCTGCGGCAGCTCTGCGCACAGTGTCGCCGGTGCTCCTTCACAGCCCAGCGCGTCCTGTTCCAGCGCCCCGCAGTTGCCGGGCTAGGGTGAGCATACAGCCAGGATGCGTTGTGCCAGCTCTACGCTCCAGACCTCCAGTCCACCTCCGTGGGCCCAGTATATCCTGCGCCGGCTCTACGCACTATGCCTCCAGTGCGCCTTCACATCCCAGTGCATCCTGTGCCAGCGCCCCGCACTTGCCGGGCTAAAGTGAGCATCGAGCCAGGACAGGTTGCGCCAGCTCTGCGCTCCAGACCTCCGGTGCATCTCCACGGCCCAGTATATCTTGTGCCGGCTCCACGCACCAGGCCTCCAGTGCGTCTCTCCAGCCCGGTGCGTCCTGTGCCAGCTCTACGCACCCGGCCTCCAGCGATGATCCATGGCCCGAAGCCTCCAATGGTGATCCATGGCCCGAAGCCTGCAGTGATGATCCATGGCACGAAGCCTCCAGGGATGATCCATGGCCCGAAGCCTCCAATGGTGATCCATGGCCCGAAGCCTCCAGTGATGATCCATGGCCCGAAGCCTCCAGTGATGATCCATGGCACGAAGCCTCCAGTGACGAGTCATGGCATGAAGCCTCCAGAGACGGCCTCCAGTCCGGGGCCCGCAGCGAGGGTGCCCAGTACGGGGACACAGCGAGGGTGCCTAGTCCAGGGCCCGCAGCGAGGGTGCCCAGTCCGGGGCCCGCAACGAGGGTGCCCAGTCCGGGGTCGGAGGTGCCACCAAAGTGCCACCAAAGTGGGGTGAGCCAGTGGTGGAGCGGGGTCTGCGTCCCGCACCTGAGCCGCCTCCGCGGATAGATGCCCACCCAGACCCTCCCCTATAGGTTTAGGTTTTGCGGGCGGGGTTGTTTATGTCTCTATTTTGGTTTGGTCACGGTGAGTTGGGGTGGGCATTCTATACTCTATTATTTGTATTTCTATGTTTTGGCCGGGTAGGGTTCTCAATCAGGGACAGCTGTCTATCATTGTCTCTGATTGAGAACCATACTTAGGTAGCCCTTTTTCCACCTGTCTTTGTGGGAAGTTGACTTTGATTAGGGCACATAGCCTTTAGCTTCACGGTTTGTTTTTGTAGTGTTTATTATTTTGTTTGGTGTCATTTTCCAAATAAAGAGAAAATGTACGCTAACCACGCTTCACCTTGGTCCTCTTCCTTTAACGGCCGTGACAGAGACTCACCTCTATAGCCTGCACTCTCTGTTGGTACTTCTCTGCCTCGTCCATGTTGGGTCTACAACACAAGAACACAGAGGAGAGTTATAGTTACTTTACTCCTACTGTAGCAGTCCAGAAAACTGTTCATCATTTAAATGAAACTCAATTATTAAAAGTTATTCCACACATATTTGGCGCATAACTGATTTTCAATTCCCTTCGCTGTGGGACAGTGGATGAGAGAGTGTGATGATGTGATGCCTGATCCTAGATCAGTCATATATCAAAGCAGTGCAGAGGCTTATCATGGAGAGACTGCTACACTACTGTATTCTGTCATGTACTGGGTCCTTTGGGTGTTCACCTGTCATCCTTCAAACCACCAACTACATTTTCATATTATTATACACTTTCCACAGAGGTGACTGGAAAACTGCCTGTTAGCAAATCTGCACTAGAGATGATTACTACATAATTCTTATATAATTATTTAAACCCTAAATGAGAGAGCAGAGAGGAACTGGGAGAAGAGAGAGCACATAGCAGCACTTGATGCTGAGTTGCTGAGCTCCCAACAGTAATAAGTCTGACTGAAATTAAAGGAATGATTGATTCCTGGAGCAGCAACCTCACACTTTATCCCTGTGTGTATGAGGAGAGGGAATAAAACAGAGGAATATGGATCAGTTTGGCTTACAGTAAGAGTGGGAGGGGAGAGCTGCTCTCAGAAGATATATTAGGTTCACTCCATTCCTATGTTATCATTAACTGTAAATAAAATGCTATAAACCAACCTGTCGCAGCTTTGTTCACTGACATGACAATGCCACTAGTCCAGAGTGTACTACAGAGTGTAATACACAGTGTACTACAGTACAGAGTGTACTACAGAGTGTACCACAGAATGTACTACAGTGTACATAGTGTACTACAGAGTGTACTACAGTGTATTAGAATGTACTACACTACAGAGTATTACTACAGAGTAGTGTACGACACAGTGTACTACAAAACAGAATGTACTACAGAGTGTACCACAGAGTGTACTACAGTACAGAGTGTACTACTGTACATAGTGTACGACAGTGTGTACTCCAGTACAGTGTACTACTATACAGAGTGTACAACACTAGAGTGTACTACACTACAGAGTGTACTACAGTGTACTACAGTACAGAGTTTACTACAGAGTGTACTACAGTACAGAGTGTACTAACTACAGTACAGAGTGTACTACACTACAGATTATTATTACAGAGTGTACTACACTACAGCGTATTAGAATGTACTACACTACAGAGTATTACTACAGAATATACTACAAAACACAGTGTACAACATATTGTACTACACTATAGAGTGTACTACACTACAGAGTGTACTACACTACAAATAATTACTACAGAGTCTAATACAGTACATACTACAGAGTGTACTACACTACAGCGTATTAGAATGTACTACACTACAGAGTGTACTACAGTGTACTACAGTACAGCCTGTACTAGAGTACAGAGTGTACTACAGAGTGTACGACAGTACAGAGTGTACTACAGTACAGCATGTACTACAGTACAGTGTGTACTACAGAGTATACTACAGTACAGAGTGTACTACAGAGTGTACCACAGAATGTACTACAGTGTACATAGTGTACTACAGAGTCTACTACAGTACAGAGTGTACTAGAGTGTACTAACTACAATACAGAGTGTACGACACTACAGAGTATTAGAATGTACTACACTACAGAGTATTACTACAGAGTGTACCACAAAACACAGTGTACAACAGAGTGTACTACACTACATAGTGTACTACAGAGTGTACTACACTACAGTGTATTACTACAGAGTGTCCTACACTACAGCGTATTATTACAGCGTGCACTACACTACAGCGTATTACTACAGTGTACCACACTATTGCGTATTACTACATAGTGTACTACACTACAGCGTATTACTACAGCGTGTACTACACTACAGCATATTACTACATAGTGCACTACAGTATCTCATCCTGTCATCTATTTAAACACACTTAGAAGTGTTGACATAAGAAGAGCTGGAAGAAGATGCCGATTGAGTTCAACTCCAACAACTGTCAGAAGGGCTACACACACACACACACACACACACACACACACACACACACACACACACACACACACACACACACACACACACACACACACACCTCAAATCAAAGCTCACTCTGGGAGATGGCTGCTTGATTGAAGTTGCAGATGTGTTAAGCAATAAGAGATCTATAATGATTCACAGCCAATGGCAGCCATTTCATGAGAGCAGAAGATATTATAATTATACAATATTATAACTATACAGGTTATAATTCAACCTCAGATATTTACCTTATATCAGTAAATTAATACATATTCTATTCACATGATATACATGATTGGTATAACTAGCCTACTATGGAGAATGGTACTCGAGGCACGGGTGACTATATTTTAAGTACCATTCTGTCCAACTCAGATTGATACTATATAGCATAAGTGGTTAGAGATTTAGGATGGTTGTATGGTGTCTCAGGGCTGTTAGTCCCAGGCGGGCATTGTAGTGAGGGTGACAGACGGCTCTAAAGGTAGAGGGGATGTTCTATTGACGGCAGGGCTGTGATGGAGAGGGAGGGGCTGTGATGTCTCACACCCAACACGGGGGTCATTAGTGGGCATTGTCACGGTGATGGAGTGCCACAGGCAGAGGTTCATTAGAGCGCTGCCAACCCGGGGGACTCTCCTTGTCCAGATGATGGACGCCTTACACATTGCCAACCGCCAGCCAGCCCAGAGCCCCCCCACTCACTTGGACACCCCATTCCTTCTGTGTCTGTCTGTGTACGACTGGCTGCTGCTGCTACCCTGGAGAGAGTATACCACTTTGTTTGTACAGTCAGGGCACCATTTGTCACATGGTATTCTCCTGGGAATCAGCAAATGTGATGTGTGCTGCTTATCATATGAAAGAAACTTTCCATGCATCAAAGTCCCTGTACACAGTACTGTAACTCAGCCTCTTGAGAGACCCTGACCTGAAAGAGAGAGATAGAGGAAAGAGAGACATCTGGGTCCTCTGTGACCTGACCTGGACTGAGGGGAAAACACAATGTACTTCCGACAGCTACAAATCGAGCACTTAAGCCAGAGTCCCTGCAACCCTTTTCCACTGAGTGGAGTCTTGGAACGGGACCAAAATGGAATGTAAGCACAGACACTGAGGCTGGTGTTTGGGTGTCCCTCACCTGTCCCCACCCTGTCACTGAGCCATCTCTCTCTCTCTCTCTCTCTCTCTCTCTCTCTCTCTCTCTCTCTCTCTCTCCCTCTCTCTCTCCCATCCGTCAGCAGAGAGAGAAGTGCTCTCACGGAACATGGAGTGCCCACTCAGGCTGAACTGATTTCTCTCCAGCTCTGGGTGAGATCCAGGGACCGAGTGAGTGTGTTGTGTGTGTGTCACATTGAGTGTCTCACAGGGGGACACAGATAGTATGTACAGGAAGGTGGGGTTGTAAATGGGTGGGTGATGTGTGTGTGGGAGAGAGATAGATCTGACCTGTGTTTCTCAGCCACAAACAACTACAAGACGTCCGGCAGTCAGCGCCTTATCTTCTCCAAGGGGGTTGGAAATCTCTTCTGTCTTTTCCGCTTAAGGCACGGCTCACTGAATGTGACTGTAAGACTGCAGGGGGGGGTAGCATTTACACCAGTAGCACAACAGGAGGCATATTCTGTAGCTTCATACAGTACAGTATTCATTACTGATACATACAGATTTAGTTGTGTACAAGAAAGAAAGGCTTTACACATTCAGCATTATTGTAATCACTATGCTGTATGAGCAATACTCAAGAGGAGCACTGCCCATAATATTGGAATGGTGGGTGGAAACGTAGGGCAAAAGGCCCCATCCCCAGGGATGGAGGTAAAATGTTCTCCAAGATTTCTGGTATACATTAAGTTGAGTGCCAGGAGTTTTTCCTGGCTGTGTGATCTGACCAGAAAAGACTGGGCCTTAGTTGTGACTATAACTAGGGCCCAGATTTTTTCTGGCCAGGTCCCATGATCTGGAAATAACTCCTGGTGCTAAATGCATCGTAATCAAAATCGTTAGTGTAAAAACAAGAAATGGCCAATCTGGTCTGGCCACTGGTCTTCATGGCACATCCAGTCCACAGAGTGAGACAAACTCAGACTCTGCCACTTAGCCATATTCTACATTGGGTGAGAGTCAGCCAGTCCAGAGAGAAAGCGATTCTCTGTCCCAGAAACCAGTCATGTACAAAAGTTACGCTGCTCCGCTCCCTAATGTTTAATTCAGCACTAGGAAGGAATTCTGTTCTCCGGAATCGACTAGGTTTTTAAAGTTACTCTCTGTGTTGTTTTCCAAGTCCTCTACTTCCTGTTGCTGAAAGCATGGATTCAATTGTATATACTTTTGTTTTTTAATAAAGTGCAAGTGCTTTAAGTCGTTGTGGGTGTGCATGTCTGCATGCATTTGTTTGTTTGTGTGAATCTGTGTACGTGTGTTTGGTAGATTGAGTGCTGAATGTATAGGGATCCGTAAAAGTGACAGAATATGAGTGGAATCAGAAATCTTTGATTTGAATGCCACAGAAGTATAACTCACAGAACATTCTTCCTCAAAAGCAAAAGCAGGTCTGGAGGAGGAAGCTCACAGCTCTGTGACTGATTTGACGGTGGGAACTCTGGAGATGTGAGAACAGTATAAGCTCCCAGTGAGATTCTGGAGGTTATCAGGAAGCCACACATCTCTCCTGCAAGGTCACAGCTGTAGTTTTATTCACATCTCTAAATGGGATGTAAGGCAGCGATCAGGGAGATAATTGGGCTTTAGCAGAGGTGTTCACCCAGCAACAATATTCATACACCAGTTACTATGGGATGTCCTGAACTCTGTAACCAACACCACCATTTCCAGGAACAGAGGTGCAGCTAACATTCCAGTACAATGAAGTCAACTAGAGAATACAGCACGTTCCATCAGAATCACTGTTGTCCAGACATACAGTCGACTGTGGTAGTGTACTAGACTGAGTCAGGACAGGAGAGCCCCAACCCTCCTCAGCCTGGCACAGGATGGGCTGCTAGGAGCCAGGACTTCCAGGACTGGTAGGCTTTACTCAACTGAAAGCACACAGCTTAGCAGGGGAGACGGACTCACATTAATGGTCTCTCTATCAGGGACTTCCACCTGGGCCACACACACACACACACACACACACACACACACACACACACACACACACACACACACACACACACACACACACACACACGCACACACACACACACACACACACACACTCCTGCCATGTTGAGGCCCAGATTGCAGGGCATGTGTCTGTTGCCTACCAAGCGTTTGCATTGTCATTGTGGGTTACTTCATCATTGGGTTCAATCACCATCAGAGCTGTGCTTGGGGGCACAGATGGCTCCTGTGTGCTCTGTTTGTTTGTCTGAGCCTCTCTGTCAACGTCTCTAATTAGAATAAGGAGAAACAGTATGCTGTTTCCCAACAGGAAGTAAGATGCAGCAATACACTCAATTTAACTTCACAAGAGCTCACACAGGAGCTCCGCCTATCACGTGCACATGCACACACACCGACGTTCAAAGGTGCATGCGCACGAACACACACCCACACCCACTAACACACACACTTCACCAACTTTCCCTGGCAAACACACTTGGATGGAAATGCTCTCTCACTTCGTAACGGTTTTCCTAGAAAGAGTACTGAATTGTGTGCCGTTTAAATGTGTGCCGTTTATACTGAACAAAAATATATACGCAACTTGTAAAGTGTTGGTCCCATGTTTCATGAGTTGAAATAAAATGTTCTCCATATGCACAAAAACCTTATTTCTCTCAAATGTGGTGCACAAATTTATTTATATCCCTTGCCAAGATAATCCATCCACCTGACAGGTGTGGCATATCAAAAGGCTGATTAAACAGCATGATCATTACACAGGTGAACCTTCCACAGATGGTTCACCTGTGTAGAAGTTGAGGGAGCGTGCAATTGGTATGCTGACTGCAGTAATGTCCACCAGAGCTGTTGCCAGATAATTGAATGTTAATTTCTCTACCATAAGCCGACTCCAAAGCCATTTCAGAGTATTTGGCAGTATGTCCAACTGGCCTCACAACCGCAGACCGTGTGTATGGTGTTGTGTGGGCGAGCGGTTTGTGAACAGAGTGCCCCATTGTGGCGGTGGGGTTATGGTATGGGCAGGCATAAGCTACTGACAACAAACACAATCGCATTTTATCGATGGCAATGTGAATGAACAGAGATACCGTGACAAGATCCTGGGGCCCATTGACGTGCCATTCATCCGCCGCCATTAACGCATGTTTCACCATGATAATGCACAGCCCCATGTCACAAGGATCTGTACACAATTCCTGGAAGCTGAACATTTCCCAGTTCTTTCATGGCCTGCAAACCAGACATGTCACCCATTGAGCATGTTTGGGATGCTCTGGATCAACGTGTACAACAACATGTTCCAGTTCCTGTCAATATCTAGTAACTTCAAACAGCTATTTAAGAGTTGTGGGATAACATTCCACAGGACACAATCAACAGCCTGATCAACTGTATGCAAAGGAGATGCAAAGTGTCACACTGCATGAGGCAAATGATACTGATTTTTCTGATCCACAACCCACTTTTTTTGAAGGTATTTGTGACTAACAGGTACATATCTGTATTCCCAGTCATGTGAAATCCATAGATTAGGGACTAATTTATTTATTTCAATTGACTGATTTCCTTATATGAACTGTAAATCAGTAAAATCTTTGAAATTGTTGCATGTTGTGTTCATATTTTTGTTCAGTATAAATGCCTGTCCTATTGTCATTGGATAAAATAGGGTGGGACCATGAGACGTGACAGTGTGGTTGTGTTGAACATAAACTGGTCAAGTATTCAGTTAATACGTGATCCAAACTCAGGTGTTCCCAAAACTTTTTGGCCCGTGACCCCATTTTGATATAAAAATGTTTTGTGACCCATTGTATTCTTTTTATTATTGGGGCTATGACAGTTTATTACAAATCAGTCTGCCGGAACTTTTGCCAGTATTTCAATCTGAAGGGAGTATGGTTTAAAGTAAATGAAATGCATCAGAAAGGTATTGGGAAGCTCAATAGATCAGGGCCTGGTCTTGTCTACTCTGTTTTAATGAGTCCTGCGTGTATTGTGGGCAAGGTAGAAGGAAACAGAAGACACATACAGTACATGTTTCAGAAGACACATACATGTTTCAGGGTACTGGCATAACCCCAGTTCTATGAACCAATTTACTCTCCCGACCTCATTTTCAAACCAGGTGACCCCTAGTTTAGGAAACGCTGTCCCAACTGCTGTGTATGTACAGTATGTCAGGCTGCATCCTCTTCCCTGCGGTACCTACCGTGCCAAAACAAAGCAATACCATGAGGAGGTGACTGAGCCTAGCTATAGTTAATGGGAACAGACCAGGGTACAAAATGATCAGATGCAGCCAATGCTTGCACCCCACCCCCATCCTCCACTGATATACTGTCGATACACATGGATACACATGGACACATGCACACTTGGCTGCATAAACAAGCAGGCAGAAACAATGTTCTCTAGATTGCATGAAGTGTTACCATAGTCTCTGCAGCAGCACATTATGTGAATGGAATATTCTGCACAATGAGGGCCGAGAATACACAGTGTTGACTCAGGAAAAGTTCTCATCTCATAAATAGTTAAAAAGCTGGGCTTTTAAAGTAATTGGTTAACCTGTGCCCTGCAAGTTTGGCGGTCTACAAAATATGCATTCAGGGAGGTGGAATTGTGCTTCTCTGGGATGCCCAGCACTTAATAACTATGGCTCTGGCCTGGAGAATGTGGTCTATAAGCATGCCTGGTTAACTTTGAGATGAACCTGCTCTGAACCTGCTCTGCTCACATAGACTTCTCTCTACCTCTACCCAACACACACAACACCTCATCCTTTACACTGTTGACCATTATCATCACGTTATGCAGTTCCATTAACAGCAGAGTTGTCATCACTATGGAGAGAAAAGCCATAAGACAATAAGTTAAAGCTGGTGAACCTTACCTTACCTTCAGTGATTCAGCCGTTCTAGTCCATGATCAGAATGAAACTACCCACAATGACCAATCAACATTACGGCATTACAGCAATTATTGTCTGGCCGGCAACATCAAATTTGAAAGGCCTAATCCTCATTCAGTAATAAACACTCTTGCAATATAAGTAATGAGCAATATAACTACTGACCATTCATTTACTGCTGCTTAAAATGACAGCTAGGTCACACTGCAATGACAGCTAGGTCACACTGCAATGACAGCTAGGTCACACTGCAATGACAGCTAGGTCACACTGCAATGACAGCTAGGTCACACTGCAATGACAGCTAGGTCACACTGCAATGACAGCTAGGTCACACTGCAATGACAGCTAGGTCACACTGCAATGACAGCTAGGTCACACTGCAATGACAGCTAGGTCACACTGCAATGACAGCTAGGTCACACTGCAATGACAGCTAGGTCACACTGCAATGACAGCTAGGTCCCACTGCAATGACAGCTAGGTCACACTGCAATGACAGCTAGGTCACACTGCAATGACAGCTAGGTCACACTGCAATGACAGCTAGGTCCCACTGCAATGACAGCTAGGTCCCACTGCAATGACAGCTAGGTCACACTGCAATGACAGCTAGGTCACACTGCAATGACAGCTAGGTCACACTGCAATGACAGCTAGGTCACACTGCAATGACAGCTAGGTCACACTTTTGAGCTGAGGCTGGGGTCCTATGTGGCTCAGTTGGTAGAGCATGGCGCTTGCAATGCCAGGGTTGTGGGTTTGAATCCCACGGGGCACCAGTAAGAAAATGTACGTCACTCTGTATAAGAGCATCTGCTAAATGGCTAAAATGTTTAAAAAAAAGAAAAGAATGTAATGCCAAAGTGTACTTGTTGAGGAAGTTTGAGGTGTAGCTGTCAGTACCTGTGCACTGCAGGAGGCCAGGTTTAGGTTTGTGTGGAACAAACCAAAATTGGTTCTGTAAAGGTTCCCAGTACATTTGTTAGGTTGTGTCAAATGTTCTCTTAACACAAAAGCTGTCTTTTTGTGATGATTATAGAATGTTTGTATAAAACATTTGCCTGATGTTCATAGTACACATTTAATCTGTTTCATGATGTTGAGTGGACATTATAAGAGTTCCCAAAACACAAAAACTGTCCACTTGTGATGATTATGTAAATGTTTCTATTAGGTTGCAAAACAAACAATATTTGCCTGATGTTGCAATAACATTCCCAGAACAATTATTTTGTTTCTTTAAAAGTTCATAAAACATTTCTTCAAGTTGTGGGAACATTGTGGGGATATGACAAGAGATAGGTTCCTAAAACACAAAAACTGTCCATTTGTGCTGACATTCAGATAATGTTTGTATCCGGGTGCACAAAACATTCCTTTGATGTTGCAACAATGTTGACAGAACAGCCTTTCTGAGTTCTTTAAAGGTTCCCAGAAAATATAATTAGGTTTTGGGAACAGTGTGGGTGCATTACAAGAGATAGGTTCCCAAAACACAAAATATGCATGGTTGTGATGAAATTCGTACAATTTAAGTGAGGTTGCACTGGACATTCACTTAATGTTGTAAGAATTAAATAAGACAGTTTTTATGACTATTCCATTGATTTTAACGAACGTCATAAAAACAGACTCATTGCTGCAACTGCCCAACAGGCTCGGGAGGCAATGGTCAAGTAATGCGTCCTCGGAAACATGACCCGCCAAACCGCACTTCTTAACACCCACCTGCTGATCCCGGAAACCAGCCGCACCAATGTGTTGGAGAAAACACCATTCAACTGATGACTGAGGTCAGCCTGCAGGTGCTCGGCCCGCCACATGAAGTCGCTAGAGGGCAATGAGCCATGTAAAGCCCCCCGGCCAAACCATCCCCGAACACAGACGATGCTGGGCCAATTCTGCACCGCCTTATGGGACTCCCGATCACGGCCGGTTGTGATACAGCCAGGATCGAACCCGGGTCTGTAGTGACGCCTCTAGCACTGCAATGCAGTGCCTTGGACTGCTGCACCACTCGGGAGGCTCTTTCCAAAGATATTTCCCCCCCCCCACATACACACTCCTAAATATGAGCCTTTTTGCAGACAAGCTGATATTCAGTCCCATAGACACTCAGATCCCCTATGTATTTGAACACTAGTTAATAGTTCACAGTTCTGACTGGTTCTTTCATTCAGCTGACAGCAGCACTGATCTCTGACCCTTTCACGATGAAGGTCATTGAAAAGCCTGCTCACGTCTCATCTTCACACATTCCAGGCAGTGAGATCACATTTACTGTACACACAGAGACAGTAAGAAGGCTGCAGAGAGCAGAGTGTACACAATGTAATCTCCTGTAATCTCCTAGCCTAGTAAAGTCACATGATGTCTTGCTGTCATTCCCTCTGTATGATTTCCACCTCCATCATAGAAACAGGCTGCAATTATGGGCATTAATAATTATTCAACAATTATGGGCATTAATATAGAGTTAGTCCCCACTTTGCTGATATAACAGCCTCCACTCTTCTGGGAAGGCTTTCCACTAGATGTTGGAACATTTCTGCTGGGACTTGCTTCCATTCAGCCACAAGACCATTAGTACACTGATGTTGGGTGATTAGGCATAGCTTGCAGCCTGCATTCCAATTCATCTCAAAGGTGTTCGATGGAGTTGAGGTCAGGGTTCTGTGCAGGCCAGGCAAGTTCTTCCACACCGATCTCGACAAACCATTTCTGTATGGACCTGCTTTTGTGCATGGGGGCATTGTCATGCTGAAACAGGAAATGGCCTTCCCCAAACTGTTGCCACAAAGTTGGAAGCACAAAATCGTCTAGAATATCATTGTATGCTGTAGAGTTAAGATTTCCCTTCACTGGAACTAAGGGGCCTAGCCCGAACCATGAAAAACACCCCCAGACCATTATTCATCCACCACCAAACTTTACAGTTGGCACTAAGCATTCGGGCAGGTAGCGTTCTCCTGGCATCCACCAAACCCAGATTCGTCCGTCGGACAACCAGATGGTGAAGCGGGATTCATCACTCCAGAGTGCTCCAGAGTCCAACGGTGGTGAGCTTTACACCACTCCAGCCGATGCTTGGCATTGCACATGGTGATCTTAGGCTTGTGTGTGGCTCCTCGGCCATGGAAACCCATTTCATGAAGCTCTCGGCGAACAGTATTGTGCTGACGTTGCTTCCAGAGGCAGTTTGGAACTCGGTAATGAGTGTTGCAACATAAGATAGATTATTTTTACGTTCTACACGCTTCAGCAGTCCCATTCTGTGAGCTTGTGTGTCCTACCACTTCGTGGCTGAGCCGTTGTTGCTCCTAGACATTTCCACTTCACAATAACAGCACTTACAGTTGACCAGGGCAACTCTAGCAGGGCAGAAATTTGACGAACTGACTTGTTGGAAAAGTGGCATCATTTGACGGTGCCACAATGAAAGTCACTAAGCTCTCTGGTACTGCCAATGTTTGTCTATGGAAACTGCATGGCTATGTGCTCAATTTTATACAGCTGTCAGCAACGGGTGTGGCTGAAATAGCCGAATTGTCACGGCTGTTGAAGGAGGAGGACCAAGGTGCAGCGTTGTGAGCGTACATATTCTTTTTATTTGAAAAGACGCCGAACAAAACAATAAACACTACAAAACAAACCGTGAAGCTAAAGGCTATGTGCCCTAAACAAAGTCAACTTCCCACAAAGACAGGTGGAAAAAAGGGCTACCCAAGTATGATTCTCAATCAGAGACAACTAGGACAGCTGCCTCTGATTGAGAACCACACCCAGCCAAACACAAAGAAATAGAAAACATAGAAATAAAGAAACTAGAATGCCCACACTAGTCACACCCTGGCCTAAACAAAATAGAGAATAAAAGCCTCTCTATGGCCAGGGCGTGACACGAATGCACTAATTTGAAGGGATGTCCACATACTTTTGTACATATAGTGTATGAACTGAACATAGACCAGCCTAAACATTACATTTAAACAAATGCATGCAATCATTTACACATGTGTGTCATGTTTGTCGTAAGAATTATCGGACCAAGGTGCAGCGTGATATGGTTTCCACATGTTTATTAACTGAATCGCACAAAAACAATAAAGAATGAATGAAACGTGAAGACAATAGAGTGCTCACAGGCAACTACACATAAACAAAATCCCACAAACACAGGTGGGGAAAATAACTACTTAAATATGAACCCCAATTAGAGACAACGATTACCAGCTGCCTCTAATTGGGAATCATACAAAACACCAACATAGAAACATAAACTAGAACACAACATAGACATAGACATAAATATACTAGATCACCCCCTAGGCACGCCATGACCTACTAACAATGAAACAATGGCTCTCTATGGTCAGGGCATGACAGTACCCCCCGGCCGGACTCCGGCCGCTAAACGGGGGATTAGTGTCGATGTTGGTGGCGGCTCTGGTGTGGGATGAAGAACCCGCTCAGCTTGCGGATCCACCAGCTTTGGTGGTGGCTCTGGTGCGTGCCGAAGAACCCGCTCATCCCGCGGATCCAGCCATGGACCTGGGCTGAACACTGTGCCTGGACTGGACCTCGGTGTCAAGGAAGGCTCCTGCCATGGAGCGGGACTGGACACCACCCCTGGCCTGGACATCGGTGCAGAGGAAGGCTCCTGCCATGGAGCGGGACTGGACGCCGTATCTGGACTGAACACCAGCGCAGAAGAAGACTCCAGGCCATGGAGCAGGACTGGACGCAGTGTTTGGACTGGACACCGGCGCAGAGGAAGGCTCCTGCCATGGAGCGGGACTGGACGCCGTATCTGGACTGAACACCAGCGCAGAAGAAGACTCCAGGCCATGGAGCAGGACTGGACGCAGTGTTTGGACTGGACACCGGCGCAGAGGAGGGCTCCGGCCATGAAGCTGGACTGGACGCCGTACCTGGACTGGGCACCGGCGCAGAATAAGGCTCTGACCATGGAACAGGACTGAACACCGTGCCTGGACTGGGCACCGGCGCAGAGAAAGGCTCCTGCCATGGAGCGGAACTGAACGACGTGTCTAGAAGCTCCGAACCGTCGACTGTCGCTGGAGGTTCCGGGCCGTCGACCGTCGTAGGAGGTTCCGGACAGTGGACCGTCGTAGGAGGTTCCGGACTGTGGACCGTCGTAGGAGGTTCCGGACTGTGGACCGTCGTAGGAGGTTCCGGATTGTGGACCGTCGCCAGAAGCTCTGGACTGGAAACCGTCACCGGAAGCTCTGGACTGTGAACCATCGTCGGAAGCTCTGGACTGTGAATACGCACTGGAGGCCTAGTGCGTGGAGCCGGTACAGGTGGCACCGGACTGGTGACACACACTTCAGGGCGAGTGCGTGGAGCTGGCACAGGACGTACCAGACTGGAGAGGCGCACTGGAGGCCTGATGCGTGGAGCCGGCATCAATTGTACAGGTTCGATGACACATTTAGCACGGCAAGTGCGAGGAGCTGGCACAGGATGTACTGGGCGGTGAAGGCGCACTGGAGACCTGGTGCGTATAGCCGGCATCAATTGTACCGGAACGATGACACATTTAGCACAGTGAGTGCGAGGAGCTGGCACAGGACGTACTGGGCATTAAATGGCATTAAACTGACAACACGCTCCTTAGCGCAAATGTCGTGCATCTTCCACCAACTCAACAACTCTCTCCGTTCTCTCTCCTCCAATATCTCCATCCACTCTCTGACGCTCTGACTCTCTCCTTTCACTCACCGCCAGTTTATCCCTCTTCTCCCAGACTGGCTCTGGTTCACTCCTCGGCTCTGCAGACCACCCCTTGTGCCCCCCCCCCCCCCCCCCCAAAAAAAACATTGGGCTGTTTTTTTGGGCTTTCTTTGTGGCCGCGAACCCCGACGTCGTCGCTGTCTTCCCTTCTCTCTTTGCGTCTGCCGCCAAGGAAGGCTATCCTGTCCTGCCATGATTTCCTTCCAAGTCCAGGATCCTTTCCCATCCAAGATCTCCTCCCAAGTCCAGGATACCTTCCCATCCAAGACCTCCTCCCAAGTCCACATATACAAATACATTATGCACCACTAGTATGTCCTCATTCTGTCCTCTCCAACAGTCTGTAAATCGTATCTCATTCTATCTATGCACATTATATTCCACTTAATCCTAGTTTATTCTGTGTAGGCTAAGGCTCACGCACATCTGATAAATCATGGCGTCCAGTTCATCACATCGTGTGCTCCTCCACAGCACTCTGATCCAGTTGGAAAAACAAACCGAAGACATAAGCTGTTGTTGTTCCTTAGCTACGTTGTTTTTAGCCATCGACCCTGCAGCCTGTCTCTCCTCTGCCTTAACACCATTACATCGTTAGAGAGGGACGATGACATCATTTGGGCGGAATATGTGGAATATATTAATGGTGATGTCTTTTCAAGTCAGATTAGAGATGAGGTCATGTTGTTAACCTCAGTGTTATGGTATGCATGGCTTTGTCATGTGAGGATGTCAACCGCAGTTCCTTGACACAGCTTGGATTATGAAAAACAGATTGTCCATTCAAATGTGTAAACCCTTTGGAAAATAGTGTGTTCAGCCTGTCACAAGTACTTTACACTCAATTTACTCTTTAGAAAAGGGTATTCATATATTTTTCTTCTACACCTCACTTGACAAGTACTTTCACTGATTCAAATTCAGCATAAAAACGGCAATGGAGAAAAAGCATTTCAAACCAATTTGAGATGTTTCCAGAGCATTCTAATGCAGCTTCCTGAAATAGCTCAATGTCTCTTGGTAGAGGTTACAATTTAAGCACTTTAACAAAAACAATTGGCCTTGTCAATGTACAGTGCAAGTCTAATGAGTTCATGGCTCCATAATGGGAAAGAGCATTCATCAAGCACTTTGCCTCACTTGCCAGGCTTATATTTTAACACCGCATTGCTGGAATAGGACTCGTAAGTTATTTATGAGGCAGCACTAGAGGGAAAGGGGCCCAACTATAGTCTTATTGAAGGGTAATTAGATCCATGTTATCTCCCACTCTACACTCAAAGACTCGATCATGGACACTGTTACTGACACTCGTGGATGCTTCGCGTGATGTATTGTTGCCTCTACCTTTTTGCCCTTTGTGCTGTTGTCTGTGCCTAACAATGTTTGTACCATGTTTGTGCTGCTATCTTGTTGTGCTGCTGCCATGTTGCTACCTTGTTGTTGTTGTGTTGCTACCATGATGTGCTACTATGCTGTTGTTGTCTTAGGTCTCTCTTTATGTAGAGTTGTCTCTCTTGTCATGATGTGTGTGTTGTCCTAAAAAAAATGATATCCCAGCCTCTGTCCCCGCAGGAGGCCTTTTGCCTCTTGTTAGGCCGCCATTGTAAATAACAATTTGTTCTTATCTGACTTGCCTAGTTAAATAAAGGTTAAATAAAAACTAAAAATAGATTAGATTGAGGCAGAATGAACAGCCATTGTCTGATGAGCCTCCAAATGTCAATCCAAATCCTACACATCTGTCCTCATATCCCTTGGGCGTACTACTGAATGAATTTGTGTACAGTATAAATATGTATTCAAAATCTGAAGTATTTCATCTTGAATTTTGTGGCAGTCGAGGTCCTTAGATGTTACATAGTCATTGTAACAACACGTTGTCCAATCCATAACACTCAGCTGTGCCATTTAGGCGGAGGTTCCTTTCAACAGAACACCACCCAACATAGGACGGCCGACGTCATGGCAGAGTTGGATGGTAAATGTTCCTATAAATGTTGATTAATGGTCCCCTACCAGTCATTTCCCCTGCAGTGGCATCCATCCCCTTTAAAAGTGGGTCATGTGAAAGTAATGGGGGCTGTGGAACAGGACAGAGCAACCCCATACATAATAGAGAAGGGAAAGCAAGGCGGTGTTAGCCGCAGCGGCCATATTCCTTTGTCTGTAATCACATTTCTAGGCCCAGCTTTGTCAGGCAAATCCATAGAGGTTTTGTGTCTAATGGTGTCTTTCCATCAATGCGTAAGTCTGATTCACGACTCTGGAGTGACAGCCCATTGTCTCCTCCCTGAACCCAGAATCCTCAGGGTTTTCTCAAGCTCTCAGATTGTGTATCCACGGGCTACATTAAGCTGATGACGGGATGGAGATTTTGTGGGGAGAAGGGCAGGCATGGCTGAATGCAAACAGCTCAAAGCTCTCCATCAATCTAATTGTGTGAGAGACTGTGCTGCTGATATCACCAAGGAGATATCACGGAGAGCAGCGCTCAAATGTGTTAATTGAGTTGACACTCGATTTCCAAATCCACGGGCAGGATTTTAGTTTTGCCTCATCTAAGAAACAGTACTGTACATTTCCACATCCATTCGATCTACAGTAACAATCATATAAACTACAGTACAAAAGTATTTTGCACAGTTATCTAATTCCTCCATATCTCAGAACATCTGATCAAGACCAGAACTGCCTGAGGTTACGGAGCAGCAGATATTCAGTATCAAACTGCATGGTTAATGTTTCTCTCTCTGGAATCCATTTTCCTCCCTGTGACTGAAGCTCTGACATTTAACTGTAATGGCTCGGAAGAACATGAACCAAAGCTATATTTTCAGGAAACAGCGCTGCTTCTCTTTGAGATGATTGACAATAAGTTAGCCATGTACCAAGAGCTTCTGAAGTAAGTCTCTTACCTGACGTGATATGAAACATCAAATATTCAAGAGAGCTAAATTCACCAGCCTTTCCAAGCGCAGCGCACCCCACCACTGAAAATCGTTGGCTCTGGACAGGTGCAAAGCCCTAGTTCCAACCTAATCTCGGTTAACCCAGAACTAAAATCTCACATAATTTGGTTATGTTTATGTAGTCTGTCCACGAAAGATTCGTTCTAACCAAACAACCAATACTCTGAATGTTTAAGGGGGCACAACCTTTTGGCACTATCATATGGTTTCTCACAATCTCTTCAACGGGAATTTTGGATTGCTGTTTTGAACTTAGTGCTTGAGATTTTACACATCGACAAGAAGTCAGGCTGCAAACCGGCAGTAAAGGCTTGACACCACAGGAGCGTAATGTAGTTCAAGATTCTGACCAGATGGAGCCACGAGAACCATCCCTTCATCTCCCTCCTCTCCCCTCCCCCGGTGTTCCTCCCTCTGTGTTCTACCTAATGAAGCACTTTGCTGGAGCATGTGGGTGTCTTTAAGTGAGACTCACCTGCCTCAGGCCCAATCTGGATGCTCATAACACTGGCAGACACTCTACACACTGAATATATTTCCCTCTCTTACAGAGAGCAGAGCGATGACTTCAGACGCCGTCCACCCAAGCACCAACACTACCACTCCGATGATGTGAAATCAATATGAATATTAGTGCCCTAATCACTGCTAATGTTCTTTATGATCGTTACCCATTTACTCATTAACTACAAGGCATTTCTTTGATATTCATATTCACATGAATATCATTATTCACATGACTATCATTATGTTAATGAGTGATATTTTGCCTGACAACAAGCTCTATATTTGGTAGGTGGAGCCTGTGTCAATTCTAGACTAGTTATCTCCTATGAAGACCCTCAGCCTGATGCTGATATGTGTTTAAGCTCTGTTGCAGAAGACGTCACAAGAGGAATGAGGGACTGTCTCTGTACTGCAGCATAGAGGCCAGAGCTGGAGTGGTGGTGTTGGGAGGGTGCGGTGTGGCTGGAATATAGTAGCACTTCATTCCAATTAGACTCAATTTCATTATTGTGCCCTGGCTGAGAATCCCAAAGCAATTTGTCTCCTTAAGCATTGAAGCCATTTTAGGGGATCTTTGTTGCCATGGAGTAGGTTAGTTAATGAAGCGCTCACTGTTAGAGATGTGTCAGTCGTCTGTGACTGACAGGTTGTTTATCAGTATTGAGTGGGTCACAAAAGCAGCTATTTTAAATGCACACCTTATATTAACGTGCACCAAGTCATAGTCATCTCTCCTATACCAAAGGCAGGGATTTGTGTCTTAAGCTTTGCCAATAGAGTGAGGTGACAAAGTTCTTCAGTTCAGGAATGCCCAAAGAGCACCATTTATTATTTAACAGCAGGCAGTCTATTGTGAAATTATGCCAGCTACTTGTTTTTTACACTTTGAACAGGAATACAATGAAGCTGAATTGAGTAATTTCACATGATATTCATAAAAATGTGTCATTATATTGAACCAGCCAAGTTATAACATTATAATAAGCAATGTTGCAAAACAAAACCCATTTAAAAAAAAAAAGATCTGTGGCACAACCTCAATGTTGAATAATATTGCAAACTGGGATCCAACTTGGTACAACTTCATGGGATATGATAATACGAAGTTGGCCCGCAGAGTGGACTTTTAAAAGAGATGATGAACTACAATAATTTACATACAACTGAAATGACGTGTAAAGCATTTGTAGAAATAGGTAAATAGCCTTACCTTGCGTAACTTTCACTCGCAGTTGGAATGTAGAACAAGCGCACAGAAATATATGGTCAAGGACAGGACTCAGATTGAAAAAGTTATGAACTCTTCAATCAGATTTGACTGTATTTTCCACTTCTACGATGTGTAACGTTGGGTATGAAAACTGCTGGGAAGTTAGTAAGAAAACACGAATTCGTTTGTGGGAGTGACCACAAAGTTCAGCGAGACGTAATAGGAGGCTAGAGTAGCCCAGTCCATAATGAACACTTCGGCGCGCCTCTCGTTCGGGGAAGGTACCAGGGAAGAAGAATAGCATGCTCCAGAAGAATGCTCGAGACCGTTAACTACCGCAATAGTCTTAGCGTTTTACTTTCTAAAAACAGTTTTAGAATATGTATTGCTGCCAGGATAGGTAGCTAAAAAAGAAAGAAAGTGAAACGTTAACTTGAGGTCGGCTGTTCTTGGTTATCTCATCAGTTTTCATGGGGGTCGGTTAAGTTAAGATAACAAGGTGCAGGCTATGGCCAGATACCAGATACCGTATGGGCCATATGCCACACAGTAGACATGTTAGAGACCCTTCCATGTTATGTGCTCTATTGTAAACGTCATTGTCACATGCCTGGAAAACGCCTCAATATGTATAAGCATACCTATACTTTATTTTATATTTACACCATTGAAAACACATTGATTATTACTTGATAATTCAGGAGGGAAACCATTTAATCCACTAATAGTGTCTGCTTGGCTGACTGCATGGTCTATCACCAAGGCAGAGTGGAGTCATTATGGGAGTGCTCCTTTGATAGTGTACACATGAGACAGTGATTAATGATCAGCTCTGTAGGAGGTGCACTTCTTGTCATTATAATGAGCTTGTGTCCCCAGCCAAATTTGACAAATGGGATATTTTCTGCATGCAGGTTTTCTACCTGTCATGTGGGATGCCAGCCTGCTCCAAACTGCGTAACCTTGCAGCGTCATCCATTAAAATGAGCCCTGTGCTACCTACATTTCCATCTCATTAACACCCTAAACCTCAGTGTACTCTGCATCGGGTCCCCATCTGGTGTGTTCACAATAACATGCATCATTTCCCCCATGCCTGAAGGATTTTCTGCAGTCTCTCTTACATGAACAAGAAGCTCCATCAGAACCTGTAAAAATAACTGAAGCGCGTTAAACAAAACACGTGATTTTATTTTCTAATCAGCATCAAAGCATCTCACCTAGTCCCTGTCGCTTGCATGGCCAGCACACTCACTGTATCCATTCCGTCCATATTTATGACACAAACCCGAAGCAGCCCAACACAAAGCATAGACTACAGTACAGCTCCAGCACTGCGGAAGCGCAAGCATTGAGACCACTCTAGCAGACATTTGCATAAGGTTATGTTCAGTCAGGCATTTGCGTGGCTGACTGAACATTGTGTCGCACATTGTGTCGCTCTGAGCACCCTCTCCTCTCACTCATTGGGTTAGGGTTAACTCTAACTGATCATTTGGTTAGGGTTAGGGTTAACTCTAACTGATCATTGGGTTAGGGTTAACTCTAACTGATCATTTGGTTAGGGTTAGGGTTAACTCTAACTGATCATTGGGTTAGGGTTAGGGTTAACTCTAACTGATCATTTGGTTAGGGTTCAGGTTAACTAACTGATCATTTGGTTAGGGTTAACTCTAGCTGATCATTTGGTTAGGGTTAGGGTTAACGCTAACTGATAATTTGGTTAGGGTTAGGGTTAACTCTAACTGATCATTTGGTTAGGGTTAGGGTTAACTCTAACTGATCATTTGGTTAGGGTTAGGGTTAACTCTAACTGATCATTTGGTTAGGGTTAGGGTTAACTCTAACTGATCATTGGGTTAGGGTTACCTCTAACTGATCATTTGGTTAGGGTTAGGGTTAACTCTAACTGATCATTTAGTTAGGGTTAGGGTTAACTCTAACTGATCATTTGGTTAGGGTTAACTCTAACTGATCATTTGGTTAGGGTTAGGGTTAACTCTAGCTGATCATTTGGTTAGGGTTAGGGTTAACGCTAACTGATCATTTGATTAGGGTTAACTCTAGCCGATCATTTGGTTAGAGTTAGGGTTAACTCTAGATGATCATTTGGTTAGGGTTAACTCTAGCTGATCATTTGGTCCGGGTTAGGGTTAACGCTAACTGATCATTTGGTTAGGGTTAGGGTTAACGCTAACTGATCATTCGGTTAGGGTTAGGGTTAACGATAACGGATCATTTGGTTAGGGGTAACTCTAGCCGATCATCTGGTTAGAGGTAACTCTAACTGATCATTTGGTTAGGTTTAGTGTTAACTCTAGCTGATCATTTGGTTAGGGTTAACTCTAGCCGATCATCTGGTTAGAGGTAACTCTAACTGATCATTTGGTTAGGGTTAACTCTAGCTGATCATTTGGTTAGGGTTAGGGTTAACTCTAACTGATCATTGGGTTAGGGTTACCTCTAACTGATCATTTGGTTAGGGTTAGGGTTAACTCTAACAGATCATTTAGTTAGGGTTAGGGTTAACTCTAACTGATCATTTGGTTAGGGTTGACTCTAACTGATCATTTGGTTAGGGTTAGGGTTAACTCTAACTGATCATTGTTTTGTTTCTCAGTGAGCCGAGCAAGGCAGACCAAGGCCAACAGTATGAAGCTGTATAGACAGCAGACCAAGCAGAGGAATGTACAGATGTAGGATTTTCATTTGACCTATATTGTCACAGCAAAATAATCATGCAGCAACAGGAATTGAATGTTTAATCCATAATATAGCTGGAGCTGTGGTTAACCTATTATCTGGCCAAAAGTAGGCTACATGAAAAGTGCATTACTGTTAATATACCGTGTGTATTGTGTGTTTTCAGTGAATTTATATAAATCACAAAGCTTATCTGCATTTCCTGCGGTCAGGAAGATTCTCAGCAACAAAAGACTGATCACATTAAGATCCTACATCTGTTGTCTATTGTTGTGTGTCTGATTAATGAGTTGCCCCTATGCACCACAGCTGGAGCCTTGGCTTGGCATTGTGTGTGTGCACATATGTTTGTATGCGTAGGCATGCACATCTGTCCTATTTTCCAGTCTTTCTGCAGACTGATCTGCCTTAGTGGAGGGTGTACATGTAGGAAATGTGTTATGCCATTACATTGTTAAAGGAAATATGCAGTCATTTCTGCAATTAAATCCAAACCTCTGGATTTGTACTGCTATTTGTTCAGTTCTCTGACCGCCCATCAGACTGACAGCCCAATACTGCAGGATCATCACATTCTTTATATTGCATGGATGCCCATCACATGTAAGACTCTCACAAAATCAATCACCTAAATAATTCAAACTGGTCAGTATGCAGGTGTTATAGGCAGTACAACCAGAGGTACCGGACGTGCTTACGTATTCACATACATGCATATATGAATATTCTATTTGGTGTTTGGTGTATCTTTGTGCAAGGTGCATGCATGTGTAAGTCCACCCATGTTGGGTTTGTCTTTTTGTGTCTCGGTGTGCAGTGTAGAGACATGGTTACCATGGTAACCACACATCCACATCTCCCACAGTGAGAATACCCGGCCCTCTCCACCTCGCTCTCTCTACCGCCCTCTATCCCTCCCTCCTCTTCTCCCCATTCCTCCTCTTGTCTGTATTGATCAGTCAGTAAGGCAGCTCAGTTATGTTCTCACCGGGCAGGGCAGGGCAGGGGAGGGGAGGAGAGGAGACCCATGGGACAGACATCCAATGTGCTGTAACCATAACGGCCTAATAATGGGCAGATTCCTCATTTCCACAATGCCGTAGCCATATCTCATCCCCACTCTGACAATCCCACCGAGCCAGAACAGCAATGCACGCTCAGCGCCTAAGTGCTAGTGAGGGGAGAGCTGGGCCTGGCTCTGGTGCTAGTGCTAGGCCAGGGGCTATAAAGCTGGGCAACTATCCTTTTAGTACACCCCTAGCCTCCACATAATAGTCCCCTATGCTTGCCTAGAGGGGTTACCCAGTGGCTGTGTTGATTTATGCTGTAGGTATATATTTATATACTGTAAGTGTATAGGTCTGATACTATACAGAGAGCACTGTTTGTTAGCTAATGTGGCTAATGCCTATCAGCCTCCCAGTGGTAATGCTATATTAATGAAGGTGAGTGAGTCATTGTGGAGTTACCCGTGGTTGACCTGCTGATTCATTTAACACCTCAGGGTAGAATGGGGAGCACTTAGAGGTCCTCTGCTCCTGAGTGGCGCGGTGGTCTAAGGCACTGCATCTCAGTGCCAGAGGTGTCATTACAGACCCTGGTTCGATTCCAGGCTGTATCACAACAGGCCATGATTGGGAGTTCCATAGGGCAATGCACAATTGGCCCTGCGCTGTTTGGCCTTGGATAGGCTGCATTTGTAAATAAGAATTAGTTCTTAACTGACTTGCCTAGTTAAATAAAGGTTAAATCAAAAATGCTCCTCACTAAATCAAATCAAATCAAATGTATTTATATAGCCCTTCATACATCAGCTGATATCTCAAAGTGCTGTATAGAAACCCAGCCTAAAACCCCAAACAGCAAGCAATGCAGGTGTAGAAGCACGGTGGCTAGGAAAAACTCCCTAGAAAGGCCAAAACCTAGGCAGAAACCTAAAGAGGAACCAGGCAATGTGGGGTGGCCAGTCCTCTTCTGGCTGTGCCGGGTGGAGATTATAACAGAACATGGCCAAGATGTTCAAATGTTCATAAATGACCAGCATGGTCCAATAATAATAAGGCAGAACAGTTGAAACTGGAGCAGCAGCACGGCCAGGTGGACTGGGGACAGCAAGGAGTCATCATGTCAGGTAGTCCTGAGGCATGGTCCTAGGGCTCAGGTCCTCCGAGAGAGAGAAAGAAAGAGAGAATAAGAGAGAGTACACTTAAATTCACACAGGACACAGAATAGGACAGGAGAAGTACTCCAAATATAACAAACTGACCCTAGCCCCCCGACACATAAACTACTGCAGCATAAATACTGGAGGCTGAGACAGGAGGGGTCAGGAGGCACTGTGGCCCCATCCGAGGACACCCCCGGACAGGGCGAAACAGAAAGGATATAACCCCACCCACTTTGCCAAAGCACAGCCCCCACACCACTAGAGGGATATCTTCAACCACCAACTTACCATCCTGAGACAAGGCCGAGTATAGCCCACAAAGATCTCTGCCAAGAGAGGCTTTATTACTGCCACTTTTAGTGAGTTTGTTACACATCCGGTGGATAGAGAGCCGTTTATTATGTTCAACATAGGAGGGCCAAGCACAGGAAGCAGCTCTTTTAGTAGTTTAGTTGGAATAGGGTCCAGTATGCAGTGTGAAGGTTTAGGGGCCATGATTATTTTCATCATTGTGTCAAGAGATATAGTACTAAAACACTTGAGCGTCTCTCTTGATCCTAGGTCCTGGCAGAGTTGTGCAGACTCAGGACAACTGAGCTTTGAAGGAATACGCAGATTTAAAGAGGAGTCCGTAATTTGCTTTCTAATAATCATTATCTTTTCCTCAAAGAAGTTCATGAATTTATCACTGCTGAAGTGAAAGCCATCCTCTCTTGGGGAATGCTGCTTTTTAGTTAGCTTTGCGACAGTATCAAAAAGGAATTTCGGATTGTTCTTATTTTCCTCAATTAAGTTAGAAAAATAGGATGATCGAGCAGCAGTAAGGGCTCTTCGATACTGCACGGTACTGTCTTTCCAAGCTAGTCGGAAGACTTCCAGTTTGGTGTGGCGCCATTTCCGTTCCAATTTTCTGGAAGCTTGTACCAGGGAGCTAGTTTCTTATGAGAAATGTTTTTGGTTTTTAGGGGTACAACTGCATCTAGGGTATTGCGCAAGGTTAAATTGAGTTCCTCAGTTAGGTGGTTAACTGATTTTTGTACTCTGGCGTCCTTGGGTAGAAAGAGGGAATCTTTGAAGGACATCACGGAATCTTTGTGTTGTCTGTGAATTTATAGCACGACTTTTGTTGTTCCTTGGTTGGGGTCTGAGCAGATTATTTGTTGCAATTGCAAACGTAATAAAATGGTGGTCCGATAGTCCAGGATTATGAGGAAAAACATTAAGATCCACAACATTTATTCCATGGGACAAAACTAGGTCCAGAGTATGACTGTGACAGTGAGTGGGTCCAGAGACATGTTGGACAAAACCCACTGAGTCGATGATGGCTCCGAAAGCCTTTTGGAGTGGGTCTGTGGACTTTTCCATGTGAATATTAAAGTCACCAAAGATTAGAATATTATCTGCTATGGCTACAAGGTCCGATAGAAATTCAGGGAACTCAATGAGGAACGCTGTATATGGCCCAGGAGGCCTGTAAACAGTAGCTATAAAAAGTGATTGAGTAGGCGGCATAGATTTCATTACTAGAAGCTCAAAAGACGAAAACGTCATTTTTTTTGTTGTAAATTGAAATTTGCTATCGTAAATGTTAGCAACACCTCCGCCTTTGCGGGATGCACGGGGGACATGGTCACTAGTGTAGCCAGGAGGTGAGGCCTCATTTAACACAGTAAATTCATCAGGCTTAAGCCATGTTTCAGTCAGGCCAATCACATCAAGATTATGATCAGCGATTAGTTCATTGACTATAATTGCCTTTGAAGTAAGGGATCTAACATTAAGTAGCCCTATTTTGAGGTGTGAGGTATCACGATCTCTTTCAATAATGACAGGAATGGAGGAGGTCCTTATCCTAGTGAGATTGCTAAGGCGAACACCGCCATGTTTAGTTTTGCCCAACCTAGGTCGAGGCACAGACACGGTCTCAATGGGGATAGCTTAGCAGACTACACTGACTGTGCTACTGGCAGACTCCAATATGCTGGCAGGCTGGCTAACAGCCTGCTGCCTGGCCTGCACCCTATTTCATTGTGGAGCTAGAGGAGTTAGAGCCCTGTCTATGTTGGTAGATAAGATGAGAGCACCCCTCCCGCTAGGATGGAGTCCGTCACTCCTCAGCAGGCCAGGCTTGGTCCTGTTTGTGGGTGAGTCCCAGAAAGAGGGCCAATTATCTACAGATTCAATCTTTTGGGAGGGGCAGAAAACAGTTTTCAACCAGCGATTGAGTTGTGAGACTCTGCTGTAGAGCTCATCACTCCCCCTAACTGGGAGGGGGCCAGAGACAATTACTCGATGCCGACACATCTTTCTAGCTGATTTACACGCTGAAGCGATGTTGCGCTTGGTGATCTCTGACTGTTTCATCCTAACATCATTGGTGCCGACGTGGATAACCATATCTCTATACTCTCTACACTCACTACTGTCCAATAAATGTTTCAAAGTGCTAATGAGAATGTGTGAGAAGCTAGGGTTTGAGACTAGACAGAATTGGGTGGGCATAGCGACCTTGGTTTAGTTGGGTCTGTTTTGAAGACGTGTACTATGATTCAGATGGGAGCTGACTGCATTAAAACCCCGCTGGCTACTGAATGAGGACATTCTTCATGCGGTGAAACTGTGAGCCCCAGATCTTCGTATTGTGATCACATAGCAAAGTTTGATGCGTACTTTCATCAATAGCCTGAGCCCACAGTCCCTTCCCCTGGAATGTTACACACACATTAATAATAGGCCAGACTACCCCCATCAAGAATATCAGAGCGTGTCATTGATATTGTTAATGTGATAAGCCTTGGCAAGCACATGTATGTCAACCCCCCTCAATTTAAGGCCTTTATTGGCAGATGTTAATATTGCCAAAGCAAGGGAAGCAGATAATACACAAAAATGAAATAAACAATCAAAATGAACAGTAAACATTACACGCACAAAAGTTCCAAAAGAATAAAGACATTTCAAATGTCATTATGTGTTTCAAATGTCATTATGTGCAAATAGTTAAAGTACAAAAGGGAAAATAAATAAACATAAATATGGGTTGTATTTACAATGGTGTTTGTTCTTCACTGATTGCCCTTTTCAGTGGCAACAGGTCACAAATATTTCTGCTGTGTGGTATTTCACCCAGTAGATATGGGAGTTTATCAAAATGTGGTTTGTTTTCGAATTCTTTGTGGATTTGTATAATCTGAGGGAAATATGTGTCTCTAATATGGTCATACATTTGGCAGAAGGTTAGGAAGTGCAGCTTAGTTTCCACCTAATTTTGTGGGCAGTGTGCACATAGCCTGTCTTCTCTTGAGAGCCAGGTCTGCCAACCGCGGCCTTTCTCAATAGCAAGGCTATGCTCACTGAGTCTGTACATAGTCAAAGCTTTCCTTAAGTTTGGGTCAGTCACAGTGGTCAGGTATTCTGCCACTGTGTACTCTCTGTTTAGGGCCAAATAGCATTCTAGTTTGCTCAGTTTTTTTTACTTCTTTCCAATGTGTCAAGTAATTATATTTTTGTTTTCTCATGATTTGTTTGGGTCTAATTGTGTTGCTCTCTCTCTCTCTCTCTCTCTCTCTCTCTCTCTCGCTCTCTCTCTCTCTCACTCTCTACACACACTCTGACTCTCCCTTCCGCTATAACAGTTCCCCTCTGGCTGTTGACCCTGTCCTGTTTAACAGTGGCAGGCAGGCAGGCAGCCAGCCCCTATCTCTTATCAGTCCTGACCTGCAGTATTAAACCCACACCAGCCCTAGATCAATAGCCATGTATTCATTGGATTGTGTGCCCTGAGGCAGACAGGCTGCAGCCCGACACAGAGGCACACCTGAGCCCCCCCCCCCCCCTCAATCTCTCTCTCTCTCTCTCTCTCTCTCTCTCTCTCTCTCTCTCTCTCTCTCTCTCTCTCTCTCTCTCACACACACACACCACTCTGTTTAAGTTTTACATCCCCTCCCTCCCTCATTCACTGCGAGAGAAAGGGAGGACAGAGAGAGAGGGATGGAAGGAAACAAGTTTTGAATACAAATGAGCTTCTCTCTAGTGGCACAGATACCACACATCCCCTCTCTCTCTCTTACTCACACACGAATACACAATCTTCCACACACGCTGCCTCTCGGTCTGTATTGGAAGACAGCGCAGCACATGCAGTAATTCCCACCACTTAATTGATTAACTGCTTATTTGAAGTGGCTAATTAGATGGGGAGTGTGTCGAGTGTGTGAGGAGGGCTGGGGAGTCGCTAGCGTGCGTGTGTGAGTGTCTGTCTGAGGAGCTCCGGTACCTCACTTCACTCTGGAGCAGGAGGAGGAGAGAAGAAGAAAAGAGATAGAGAGGCAGCTGGGTGGGGAGATTTTTACAGCACTCTCCCTCATCTGACATGGCCTCCGCGTAGGAATCTGGTGCCACTGCAACAGAGGAGCTAGGCAGCAGCGAGGTGTCTAAGGTAAGATGGAGGGGGTGATGGGTTTTCCTCTCCTCCGTCTGTTTTCCTCTCTGTCTGCATGGGTTGCAGTATGACGAGCATTAGCATGTTAGCATTGTGTTGTATGTCAATGGTTCAGATTGTGGTTGAGGCAAATGAGAGTGTTTTGGTGTTTATGTGGAGGTGAGGAGTGTTTCACCATGGTATTCCCCAAAGGGAAGCTCTAATAACCTAGCGTTCTGAAATCCTATTAGCCCCCCCCCCCCCCCCCCCCCCCCCCCGCCCTACCTACACCCTCCACTGCCCTATTAATAGCGTGAAGTGGAATTGTCTCTCTGGCAGGGGGGTAGTGTATGTTTTTATTACCGCAAGTGAAGGAGTGTGCGTGTGGTGTGTGTGTGTGTGTGTGTTTATGCGTTCTGCACACTGATATCTGCAGATTCAGCATGTGGTCTGGTTTGAGTGAAACATGTCAGTCAAGAGCAAGGCACACACACTCAACATACTACCATCCTGCATGCTAACTACACACACCTTGGTAATGCACCAAGACAACAAACAGTACAGTGATTAAAGGGACTTGGACTGATCTCTTTGAACGTGATTGGTTATAGGAGAGTATTCAGCAGCACAGGATAGCCACACAAAGGGTGATAGAAAGAAGCAGACAGTGCCATGTAAATGCTGCATTGGACTGTACAAACACATTGAATATACTACCTTGTACCTCTCTGAGTAGTACTGTGTCAGGGGGATGGCTAAATTCAAGGATGAAAGGATCAACCAGACTGCCATACACAGTGCCCTTCACAACGTATTCACACCCCTTGACTTTTTACACATTCTGTTATGTGACAGTCTAAATTTAAAATGGATTACATAAAAAAAATTGTCACTGGCCTATACACAATACCCCATAATGTTGAAGTGTAAATATGTTTTAAAAATGAATTAAAAATGAAAAGCTGAAATGTCTTGAGTCAATAAGTATTCAACCCCTTTGTTATAGCAAGCCTAAATAAGTTAAAGTAAACATTTGCTCAACAAGTCACATAATATGTTGCATGGACTTACTCTGTGTGCAATAATAGTGTTTAACATTATGTTTTAATGACCACCTCATCTCTGTACCCCACATATACAAGTATCTGTAAGGTCCCTAAGTCGAGCAGTGAATTTAAAACACAGATTCAACAACAAAGACCTGGGAGGTTTTCCAATGACTCACAAAGAAGGGCACCTATTGGTAGATGGGTAAAAAACAGCAGACACTGAATATCTCTTTGAGCATGGTGAAGGTATTAATTACACTTGGATGGTGTATCAATACACCCAGTAACTACAAAAATACAGGCAACCTTCCTAACTCAGTAGCTGGAGAGGAAGGAAACCATTCAGGGATTTCACCATGAGGCCAATGGTGAATTTAAAACAATTACAGAGTTTAAAGGCTATGATAGGAGTAAACTGAGGATGGATCAACAAGATTGTAGCTACTCCAAAATACTAACCTAAATGACAGAGTGAAAAGAAGGAAGCCTGTACAGAGTAAAAATATTCCAAAACATGCATCCTGTTTGCAATAAGGTACTATAGTAAAACTGCAAAATTAAAAACATTATCGTGAGAATACAAAGCGTTATGCTTGGGGCAAATTCAACACAACAGTTCACTTCATATTTTCAAGCATGGTGGTGGCTGCATCATGTTATGGGTATGCTTGTCAAACTAGGGAGTTTTTTAGGATAAAAAGTAATGGAATAGATCCTAAAGAAAAACCTAGTTCAGTCTGCTGAGAGACTGTTGAGACAATGGGAGACAAATTCACCTTTCAGCTGGACAATAACCTAAAACACAAGGCCAAATATACACTGGAGTTGCTTACCAAGAAGACATTGAATGTTCCTGAGCGGCCTAGTTACAGTTTTGCCTTAAATAGGCTTGAAAGTCTATGACAAGACTTGAAAAGGTCTGTCTAGCAATGAACAACAACCAACTTGACAGAGCTTGAAGAATTTTAAAAAGAGTAATGTACAGATATTTTACAATCCAGGTATGCAAAGCTCTTAGACTTACCCAGAAAGCCTCACAGCTATAATCGCTGCTAAAAGGTGATTCTAACATGTATTGACCCACGGGTTTGAATACAGATGTAAATTAGATGTTTCATTTTCTGTAAATTTGCTCAAATGTTTTCAGTTTGTCATTATGGGGTATGGGTAAGAAAAATAATATTGAATCCATTTTGAATTCAGGCTGTAACACAACAAAATGTGGAATAAGTCAAGGGGTATGAATACTTTCTGAAGGCACTGTACTTTGCTATTTTATGTTCATATAGAATATTGCAATATACATCTGTGCAGATGAAATATATCTCTGCGCAGTTGTAGTATTTCTCAGTATGTGGTAGAAATAGCTGGACGTGAAGGCAGCCGTGATACAGATTGTAGTGTCCAATTAGCCTTTGTGTCCCCGGGCGGTGTGTGTCTGTACATGTGCCTGTGCGTGTGTGTCGCACGAGTACGTGTTCGTGTGTGTGTCTGAGGGAGGCGAGTGGACATATGATTTCCTGGGCTCCTCTCCTAAGACTGGGGATTCAGACCAGCAGGATATTGTATAGTTCTCCTCCTCCTCCTCTGTGTCAGCTAACTAGTCACTAGTCTATTCATATTAACAACCTCATCCTCTTTCATTCCCTTCACATGTCCTTTCCTCCTAACCCCCATCTCTCATTCTTTTTCTTGAGTTTTCCAACAATAGTTTTGCCTCCTCTCTCTTTCCCTGGTATTTTCGTCTCTTCCCTCAATTGCTCTCGCTTTTGTGTTTGTGTGTGTGTCTGTGGGCTGCAGTGTCTCAGTGACGACAAGCTGGCTGGGCTCTCTGATGGATGGCAAGCCAATAAGATCAGGACTCCTGTCACCCTGCCTCCCTAATCGGATCAAATCCAGCTGTACTCACGCACACGCAAACACACACACACACATACACACACATGCATGCGGAGGCAGTCATTTGCTATCAAACAACACTCTTTCTCCTATCTCTGGGTAAATTGCCCCTGGTGTCCTACTTTTATCTTCTTCAACAAATCTCCCTCTCCTCCCTCTCCTCCCTTTCCCTGCCCACCCATAAGGTTTCTACAAAATACTATATCTTGTCTATTCGGTATGTAACACATATGGACACAAAGGCTTTCTCTTTGAGAGACACTGTCCCATCTCAAACAGCAACACCTGTGTGCTGACCTGCTCTCATCCCTCCTCCTGACATCCTGATCTTAGGAACGTTAGACACCCGGCCGTCCACTCAGGCTGCATTACACTTCCCATCTGCTGCTGGGATCAGTAGAGCAGGATCACCAAAATATCCTGTGTGATTTTCCCTTACCTGGGGCCTCAGCTTGTTCACGGTCACAGCTACAAGATGTTTCCTGGCCGGCCACTCAGAGAGAGAGAGAGAGAGAGCTCTTTCTAAAAGCAGCCCCGCTTTGCGTTGTTGTCTCTGCTGCTAAGAGCCCAATCTCATTCCTTATTCATCCTCACAGCCTATTCTCTGACATCCTGCCTGACTGACTGTCAGTGTGGGAGAAAAAGAGAAAGCTTTCCAGCACACAACACTAATTTCCCCAGAATAGAGGTCAATCTGACAACGCCCAGGAAATGGGAACTCTCACAGACCAGATCCAAGCTATAGGATCTCTTCAGGATGACTTCTGGTCCACTTCAGAGGTTGGATGGCCGTAAGAAGGGCCCTGAATTTCCCCTGACCACCTGACTAGCAATAGCCTATGACTAGGGCCTGAAGTTTTTCCTGTAGTCAGGGAAAACCTCAATTCCGAGCTCAGGAGACTGCTCACTGACTGGGCACAATGTCCAGTTTGCATTGCCCCTTATCTGTCTATCTATAAATATAGGACAAAACACAAATAAAGACAAGAGAGACAACACTACATAACAATACATCACGCACTACACTACAATACATCACGCAAAGCAGCCACAACTGTCAGTAAGAGTGTCCAAGATTGAGTCTTTGAATGAAGAGATTGAGATACAACTGTCCAGTTTGAGTGTTTGTTGCAGCTTGTTCCAGTCATTAGCTGCAGCAAACTGAAAAGTGGAGCGACCCAGGGATGTGTGTGCTTTGGGAACCTTTAACAGAATGTGACTGGCAGAACGGGTGTTGTATGTGGAGGATGAGGGCTGCAGTAGATATCTCAGATAGGGGGGAGTGAGGTCTAAGAGGGTTTTATAAATAAGCATCAACCTTGCGACGGGTATACAGAAATGACCAGTTTACAAAGGAGTATAGAGTGCAGTGATATGTCCTATAAGGAGCATAGGTGGCAAATCTGATGGCCGAATGGTAAAGAACATCTAGCCGCTCGAGAACACCTTTACCTGCCATGTAAAGTGTGTAGACATGACATTGAATAAGACACGCAGACAGAGAGTTGTGCCTTGGTTGGAATATAAATAGATGTGAACATAAATGTGATTATGCAAATGTCAAGAGCATATTTCTAATCTAAGACTACTTTGTAGCATGCATCATTAAGATATGCTATTTCCATGTTGTGTTGTGTATTGGCTGGATGTATGTTTATTCTAGCTCATAAAGGTTCCATTCATTATAGTGGCATTCAGTGTTAGACACAATCTGTATTTTCATTTCAGCACTGACTCATCAGGACCGAGGGAGAGGCTCATTACTGCCCACTGATAGGCTTATTTTATGCTATTTAGTTGTTTATTTGTGTGTGTTGGGGAGTGTGTGGGTGGGGGGGGGTGTTTGCACTTTGTCTCATGGCCACATAGGTAACATGTAAACAAAAGTGTTATTCAGTATAAGAACATCAAGATCCATTGTTCCCTCCAACGCTACATTCTTGTCATGGGATAAAACTTAATGTTATACTTTCAGCCTCAAGCTGCCTTTAGATCAAGACAACTCTTACTGACCTGGAACGCTCTTTCCTTCACAGGTGTGAGGAGAGAGAGAACGAGAGAATGATGGCAGCGGAGGAGGAGAAGCCAGGTTTGAAGAGCAGCAGCTCCATCGTTCCCTGCTTCTTGTTTGTTGAGGTGAGTTGCCATGTCTTTCTTTTCCTGATTGGCTAAAATGACACTACTGGGAGGAGCTGATGAAATACCCTCTGGCTCCTCATGGATCCAGTAGAGCCTCTTCATGCTGTTTGATGATATCTCTTTATGGGGAATTTCCTTTACCCTTAACCTTCCCCATATTCAGTTTCTCACCCCCCTCCGCTCCTCTCAGAGCTCAATGAGCTCCATTCATTCTACTACTTGACCTCAATTGGCTGTTGTCTGCTGTCCAGCCACCAGGGAACACTTTCATCTTTAGCTTCAGTGGAAAATGTTATAAATATTGTCAGCTCAACACACATCCACCTCACTGCCACGGTCTCTCTGCCATGGCTGAGACTGAGTAACGTGGATATGGTGGAAAACTGTTGTCATATGGTATAAAATAGTTGTTATAGTATGTAATCTGTTCAGATGGCGCTTCCTGTCTTCACACTGCTACTATATGTGATCTCTGCTCCCTGTTTATATGAGTCTTTGCATCTGATCCATTGAAGTATTTAGTGATATCACAGCTAACTGTGTTTTGTATAGGTACTGGATGCTCTGCACACACTGTCAGGCACACACACACACCGACACAGACTCACATACAGACTACAAGCGCGCACACACAGGACAAGGTCTCTCCCGTAGGCGTGTCCCGTATTGCTGTGGGAGCAACATTACTCAGAGGGTATTGAAGGTCTCTATGCTGCTAGATTATGGTCCAAAATAAAAGCCCTCCCTTAGTCCACTGTGCCATCCCTCACACATATTAAATGTGAGGTGGAATAGGTGATATTTGAGGTACAAGGTGTTCTGTGTCATGTGAAATATGGAGGTCTATATGTGAGGTGTGATGTATGACATGGAAGGTGAAAAGTATTGTATGAGGAATGAAGTGCTATATTATATTGGATGTAAGACCTCGTGGTATTCAGTACAGTTGTAGTGATATGTGGGATTTGTGAAATCATAATGTGCAATATGTGAGGTAGCAGTGTGTGAGTGCAGAAGATGTGACAGTGTGGTCTGACTGAGACCCAACCATTTTCGCTCCTCTGTCCATCTCCCCTGACCCTCTCCCCGTCCCCCTCCCCTTCCCAGCGGTGTGTCACAGACAGACAGTGATTTAGACTGAACCAGGACCTGCTCTTTTATTTAGACTCACACCTCATCAGCCCGTTTCCATGGAAACCAATCAGTTGGATTAATTTTCTCTCTGTCTCTCTCTCTTCTGCCTCCTTTCATCCAATACCTACCCCCTTATGCAGGCTATAGCCTCTCTCTCTCTCTCTCTCATTCTCTCTCTCGCTCCCTGAAAGTCAGACATTTATTAGATATAGATATCTCCTTCCGTCTCTTCTATCTGAATGTGAATTTCAACATCAACAGCGCTTATACAGGTCAGTTTCTCTCAGCACTGGGATGATACAAAGGATGCATGGAAATGCCATTGTCAGAACACAGACATGCTTTTAGGAATTAATCCACTGTGTGTGTATAAGTAATCAGGTGTAGCAGAGAACACAGCTTTGGGGTTGTAAAGGCCACATTAACATAAACAGTTATCCAGACCAATGGAGGAGGAAATACAAGCCCCTCTGATGATGGCTTTGGATGTACTGCTATTGGACAGCCGGTGCCATGTGATTGGGGTGTGTGGTGCGTCATGTGACCTAATATTGATGTGTCCTGTCCACACAGGACCATGTATGGGTTGTCACAGATTCAGTTTATGAAGTGTGGGAATGTGTCTTGTATAATGGCTGCAGCTTTAATGTGGAAGCAGGAATAACCTAATAGTTGGAAACATCACCTTCAATGAACAAATATAAATAGTCAAATAATATGCTGTACACACACACACACACACACACACACACACACACACACACACACACACACACACACACACACACACACACACACACACACACACACACACACACACACACACACACACACACACACACACACACACACACACACACACACACACACACACACTACTCTAATATTAAAAGCAACAATAACCTGTTTTACTCTCAATTTTTCAAATGTTTTACTTGGACTTGAAAATGACCCAATTCTGTAATACATTATGTGCTTTACCCTCTTATCGAACATGTCCCACTTTTCTCAGCCACTGTTATGGAATGAAGGGTTATGAGTCAGAATCATTGTGACGTTGGAGATTTCCTTGACTGCAGGGGTGTTTGTCTTTGGCATGAGCAGTACTCATAATCGTGTTTGTGTGGGCATCATCTATCTCTCACCACATGCAGTGTGATGAACCTTTCCCCTTGGCATTTCATTTAAGGACTCTATACCCACCAGAGGGCACTGTTGATGTACTGTTAAGGCTTTCAGAGCTGCTTTGGAAGCTCAGTAATACTGTTTCGTCGTGGTTTTGTGTGTCTAACCAGAGTCAATTTGTCTTTATATTCTGCTAATGTTGAATTTAGCCAATGAAGCTCAGTTTTGTCGTGTTGGTTTATTCACAGAAAGGACAAGGAATGGTGACAATTTACTGTAATGAATATTCCACATTTGTCCATTTGAAAACGAGTTGCCTTGATTTTAGTAGAATTTTAATTAATGTTCAGAACGCACACACACACACACACACACACACACACACACACACACACACACACACACACACACACACACACACACACACACACACACACACACACACACACACACACACACACACACACACACACACACACAGCCTCATTAACACTTGAAATAGGTGAAATAACACCTTTCCTTCTCTTTTGCTTCCTCCGTCTCTAAAAATAACCCCAGTGTGTGATGGTGGGTAACACCTGTCGGAGAGAGTCTTTCAAGTGAAGTGCACAAAGAACACACACACACACATTTTTTTAGAGTGCTGTGATCAGCTGGAGCGCTAAGACACAAAGAAAAACTGACTTTTCTTTATGTTGCCATCTGGTAAATGTCCATTAAAGAGCTGCCCCAGCATTATGTTTTGGCCTCTGAATCAAAGCAGGGAGAATGCACTCAGCACTCAGCACTCAGCCAGCCAGCCAGCCCAGCTTGAGGTAGCTACAGCACAGTGTTTTCAGCAGCTCTGCACTGTGGAAGGGAAAGTAGTTGTTCAAGTAAAATAATGAGAGAAGCATGAATGACTGGTGAAAGACTGCGATTCGGAGGTCCCTATTTCACAAGTATTTGGACAAATTCATTGTTTGTTTTGCTTTTGTTTCAGATTATGTTGCACCGAATATAAGTGTTTCATGGAAATAATGATGAGTGAGAAAGGTACAGAGGCATAAATATCCCTCCTAAAACTATGTATTGAGGGCTTGGCCTTTGTGCCTCTAACTTTCTCACTCATCATTATTCATGATTCATTTATGATTATCTATAATCATAGTAGCATCCGCATTAATGTAGAAGTGGTCGGAAAAACGTATTTGATTCTCATTTAGAATAAAAGTACTCCAAATTGGCACCATACATTATTTACCATTCATTTCTATTGGCCAAAAAATAATCTGAAACCCAACCAAAACAAACAGCAACTATATCCAACAAGTTTGATGCACATCCAACAAGCTTGATGTAATCATTGCTTGTTAGCAACTGAATGTCCTTGAGATGTTTCTACAACTTGATTGGAGTCCACCTGTGGTAAATATCAATTGATTGGACATGATTTGGAAAGGCACACACCTGTCTATATAAGATCCCACAGTTGACCGTGCATGTCCGAGCAAAAACCAAGCCATGAGGTTGAAGGAATTGTCCGTGGAGCTCTGAGACAGGATTATGTCGAGGCACAGATCTGGGGAAGGGTACCAAAAAATGTCTGCAGCATTGAAGGTCTCCAAGAACACAGTGGTCTCCATCTCTCTTAAATGGAAGAAGTTTGGAACCACCAAGAATATTCCTAGAGCTGGCCGCCTAGCCAAACTGAGCAATCGGGTGGAGAAGGGCCTTTGTCCGGGAGGTGACCAAGAACTCAATGGTCATTCTGACAGAGCTCCAGAATTCCCCTGTGGAGATGGAAGAAACTTCCAGAAGGACAACCATCTCTGCAGCACTCCACCACCAGGCCTTGATGGTAGAGTGGCCAGACGGAAACCATTCTTCGGGAGAAGGCACATGACAGCCCGCTTAGAGTTTGCCAAAAGGCACCTAAAACTTGAGAAACAAGATTCTCTGGTCTGATGAAACCAAGATTGAAGTCTTTGGCATGGATGCCAAGCGTCACCTCTGGAGGAAATCTGGCACTATCCCTACGGTGAAGCATGGTGGTGGCAGCATCATGCTGTAGGGATGTTTTTCAGCGGCAGGGACTGGGAGACTAGTCAGGATCGAGGCAAAGATGAACGGAGCAAAGTACAGAGAGATCCTTGATGAAAACCTGCTCCAGAGCAAAGGTTCACCTTCTAACAGGACCACGACCCTAAGCACACAGCCAAGAGCAGCTTTGGGACATGTCTCTGAATGTCCTTGAGTGGCCCAGCCAGAGCCCGGACTTGAACCTGATCGAACATCTCTGGAGAGACCTGAAAATAGCTGTGCAACCTTACAGAGCTTGAGTGGAGAAGAATGGGAGAAACTCTCCAAATACAGGTGTGCCAAGCTTGTATCATCATACCCAAGAAGACTCGAGGCTGTAATCACTGCCAAAGGTTCTTCAACAAAGTACTGAGTAAAGGGTCTGAATACTTATGCAAATATCATATTTCAGTTTTTTATTTCAAGAAAATTCTAAAACCCTGTTTTTGCATTGTCATTAAGGTATTGTGGGTATTGTGTGTAGATTGATGAGGGGAAAAAATGATTTAATCAATGTTAGAATAAGGCTGTGACAACAATATTTTGAAAAAGTCAAGGGGTCTAAATATTTTCCGAATGCACTGTAAGTGAATTTGTCAAGAAACTATGCCTTCACATTTTACTAGGCAAGTCAGTTAAGAACAAATTCTTATTTACAATGACAGCCTACCCCAGGCAAACCCGGACTACGCTGGGCCAATTGTGCACTGCCCTATGGGACTCCCTATCATGGCCGGATGTGATACAGCCTGGATTCGAACCAGGGACTTTAGTGATGCTCTTGCACTGAGATGCAGTGCCTTAGACCACTGTGCTACTCAGGTGCGGTGTGATATTTTACAGTTTATTTCTAAACGGTAAGACATGTACAGTGGGGAGAACAAGTATTTGATACACCGATTTTGCAGGTTTTCCTACTTACAAAGCATGTAGAAGTCTGTAATTTTGTATCATAGGTACTCTTCAACTGTGAGACGGAATCTAAAACAAAAATCCAGAAAATCACATTGTCACATTTCTTTCTCTCTGCATTGTTCGGAATGACACTTAAGTAATCATTTCACGGTTAGCCTGCACCTGTTGTTTACGAAGTATGTGACGAGTAAAATCGTATTTGATGATTTGAGTTGATTAGAATCTAGATCCATCTCTTTACACTACACAAGTGTCTCTCCTGGACCTAGTTTGTGTTATCAACGAGGCTCTAAAGCTTTCCTGATTGGAGCATTATACCATTTTGCATGCAGGAAGTTTTTTATTCATTATTTTATTTCACCTTTATTTAATTAATTAACCAGGTAGGCCAGTTGAGAAAAAGTTCTCATTTACAACTGCGACCTGGCCAAGATAAAGCATAGCAGTGCGACAAAAACAACAACACAGAGTTACACATGGGATAAACAAACGTAAAGTCAATAACACAATAGAAAAATCTATGTACAGCGTGTGAAAATGTAGTATGATTAGGGAGGTAAAGGCAATAAATAGGCAATAGTGGCGAAATAATAACATTTTAGCATTAACACTGGAGTGATAGATGTGCAGATGATGATGTGCAAGTAGAGATACTGGGGTGCAAAAGAGCAAAAATAAATAACAATATGGGGATGAGGTAGTTGGGTGGGCTATTTTCAGATTTGTTGTGTACAGGTGCAGTGATCGGTATGCTGCTCTGACAGCTGATGCTTAAAGTTAGTGAGGAAGATATAAGTCTCCAGCTTCAGTGATTTTTGCAATTCGTTCCAGTCATTGGCAGCGGAGAACTGGAAGGAAAGGCGGCCAAACGTTGGCTTTGGGGATGACCAGTGAAATTTACCTGCTGGAGCACGTGCTACGGGTGGGTGCTGCTATGGTGACCAGTGAGCTGAGATAAGGTGGGGCTTTACCTAGCAAAGACTTATAGATGACCTGGAGCCAGTGGGTTTGGTGACGAATAGGAAGCGAGGGCCAGCCAACGAGAGCATACAGGTTGCAGTGGTAGGTAGTATATGGGGCTTTGGTGACAAAGCCAAAGTCCAGGATCGGTAGGGTAGTCAGTTTTATGAGGGTATGTTTGGCAGCATGAGTGAAGGAGGCTTTGTTGTGAAATAGGAAGCCGATTCTAGATTTAATTTAGACTTAGTGTGAGTCTGGAAGGAGAGTTTACAGTCTAACCAGACACCTAGGTATTTGTAATTGTCCACATATTCTAAGTCAGAACTGTCCAGAGTAGTGATGTTAGTCGGGTGCGGGCAGCGATCGGTTGAAGAGCATGCATTTAGTTTTACTAGCATTTAAGAGCAGTTGGAGGCCACGGAAAGAGTTTTGTATGGCATTGAAGCTTGTTTGGAAAAAAAATTACATTGTAGGCCTCTCTCATCTTTTTAAGTGGGAGAACTTTGGTGGCTGACTAAATATACTTTTTTGCCCCACTGTATCAATGATGTCGCTCTTGCTGCTGGTGATTCTCTGATCCACCTCTACGCAGACAACACCATTCTGTATACTTCTGGCCCTTCTTTGGACATTTTGTTTATGGTGTCCTTTGACAGCTCTTTCGTCTTGGCCATAGTGGAGTTTGGAGTGTGACTGTTTGAGGTTGTGGACAGGTGTCTTTTATACTGATAACAAGTTCAAACAGGTGCCATTAATACAGGTAACGAGTGGAGGACAGAGGAGCCTCTTAAAGAAGAAGTTACAGGTCTGTGAGAGTCAGAAATCTTGCTTGTTTGTAGGTGACCAAATACTTATTTTCCACCATAATTTGCAAATTAATTAATGAAAAGTCCTACAATGTGATTTTCTGGATTTTTTTTTCTTATTTTGTCTGTCATAGTTGAAGTGTACCTATGATGAAAATTACAGGCCTCTCTCATCTTTTTAAGTGGGAGAACTTGCACAATTGGGGGCTGACTAAATACTTTTTTGCCCCACTGTATATACAGAGAAAAGAGTCGGCCCGAGAATTGAACCCTGTGGTACCCTCATAGAGACTGCCAGAGGTCCGGACAACAGGCCCTCCAATTTGACACACTGAACTCTTTCTGAGAAGTAGTTGGTGAACCAGGCGAGGCAGTCATTTGAGAAACCAAGGCTGTTGAGTCTGCCGATAAGAATGCATTGATTGACAGTCAAAAGCCTTGGCTTGAGGTGCCCCCATGACCAGCTCGGAAACCAGATTGCATAGCGGGGAAGGTACGGTGGGATTCGAAATGGTCGATGATCTGTTTGTTAACTTGGCTTTCGAAGATTTTAGAAAGGCAGTGTAGGATAGATATAGGTCTGTAACAGTTTGGGTCTAGAGTGTCTCCACCTTTGAAGAGGGGGATGACAGCTTTCCAATCTTTAGGGATCTCAGCCGATATGAAAGAGAAATGGGTGATTGCTGTCACTGTAGCCAGCTGTCAATCAATCTTCTGTGAATGTGGTCTCTTAGTATCACTTTGTCAAAGTTCCCCACCCTTTTAGTGTTTCATTTATAATACCTATTTTTGGGATTAAATGTGTTTCAAAACATAGAATATGTGGAAACACCTTAAGCAGTTGGCTGCATAACTTTCTGCACTCCCCTTTCTCACTCAGTAGATTTCCATACACCCAGTTCTAATATGGTTAATATGTCTCAGGATATTTCAACATTTCAAATTAGAACCCAACATCATAGACTGCAGCTTTAACTGCTATTCCTGTGTAATTTCATATTTATAAAGGGTTTATAAATGTAAAGGTTGTATAAGCCTTCATTCACATAATTTGCAGCTGAGTGTGTCTACACTCGTAAGAAGCAGGTACTGTGATATGTGCTGTAGCATTAATGTATGTGTAATGTGAGTACAGGGTCTCCTCCCTGGTCCCACACTATGCAGGGGTGTGGATCTGACTGAATATTGACACCCAGTGATTCATGCCCCCTTGTGTGTTGATCTCTGGGTCTGTTTACCAGCCATAGTGTACGACAGAGGCATCACTGGGACAAAAGAAGAGTTATAATGAAAATAGGGCGAGAGGGATTTCATGACAAGAGGGGGAAATCAGAGGCTAAGATAAGAGTTACATGGAAAAGAAAGAGTGGTTGGGAGAGGGAGTGAAGATTGAAAAGCAGAAACAGAGAGAAAGAGATATTTAAAGAAGGAGCCCTAGAGATGTTTTCTGGAGGACGATCTAAGCTCAGCTCACATCTCTTTCTTTTGTACTCATTCTACTCTCCCCCTCCTCCACTCTTTCACACAGATCGGTCATCTCTCTCTTCCTCTCTCGCTCTTACTCTCTCTCCATCTCTCTCTCACTCTCTCTTTTTCACACACACACACACACACACACACACACACACACACACACACACACACACACACACACACACACACACACACACACACACACACACACACACACACACACACACACACACACACACACACACACACACACACACACACACACACACACCATGAAAGCATGCCAAACTACCAACCTCTCCATGCTACAGTACCTCTCATATGCCAGTTTCACTCTCTTCACTCACCCCCTCTCAACCTTTCTCTTTTCCTGTCCCCTCCACTCCCCCGCCATCCCTTCCTCTCTTTCCTCCCTCCATCCTTGTACACCTCATCTTCCTCTGCTTTCCTTTCTTCCTCCCACCACTGGGATCTGTACGGCCAAAACAATGTACAGTTAGACTTCTTGTTAATTTAATCTCCCATCCCTCCTCATCCATCTATTTTACCTCCTCCATCTCTGTTATTTTGCTCTCTCATGCTTTCATGCTCTCTCTCTGTCTCTCTCTCTGTCTCTCTCTCTTTCTCTCTGTCTCTCTCTCTCTGTTCCTCTCTTTTGTCTCTGTCTGTTTCTCTCTCCCACTCACACTCTCTCACACTCTCTCACACTCTCTCTCACACACACGTTTCTATTGACTATTTTCTGCGCTGTCAAATAGTCATGATCAGCTTCTGGCTGGCAGAATGAGCAAAACATATTACCTCTAATGTTGCTAGCTATTCGACATGTGAGTCTGAAAGATGTTGAGATGGATCTTATGAAAGAAATGAAGAGAAAGAGAGAGAAAAGGTTTGAAGAAAATTACACATATATTGTTGTTCAACAAAGCTTATCTCCATTCCAGCCTCACTAATCTCCCATTCAGCTCACCTGTTTGTCTGGCACAGGCCTGAGATCAGGATAGACTACAGCCCTGCCAACTCTACTGTAGTCTGTAGCTGAGCTATAATTAACACTGACCTGCTGTCAGCTGCATGGATGGCAACATCTACCTAGGAGAGATTTGGTTGTTGACACACAATAAGAGTATAGTAAGTATTATGTAATGAGGGCAGCACCAACTCCTTAGACTGAGGATGCCAGTGACAACTCTCTCTGTGTTGTTGCATCATGTCTTATAGTGTGGAGGGCAGGAGTGATCTCTCTTCTCCACATGCATTGGTCAGTACCCTGGAGAGGGGTGTGTGTTTTTAAAGGTTACACAATGTCCATTTGAGCCCCCCTCCCAGCCCACTTTACAGTCAGTTACAGAGGAGCCTCCATGCTCAACATGCGATTCAGCACACACCAACACACACACAAACACTTGTATGCACATAGGGTAAGTTAAGCAAGTTGAAGGGAATTTTCTTTAATCTACACACTTAGTGAATCATAAAATCATCTGTTATTGTGCCCTCTACCCTCACCGTTGGACCTGGTCCTTAGTGAATGTTATTTTTGTGACTGTGGAAGGGGGAGAGAGGGGACTTCTGCTGCTACCACCACCACCCCTAGTCCTGCACCTGTTCCCTGCATTCCCCCTCCTCTCTCCCCATGTCTCCTGCCATGTCTGGGCGGTTCAGACATGGCAGGAGGCTCTTGTCTGGGGGCTCTTAATGTACAGCATGTGTTTGACGTGGGCCCTTGTGCCCAGCTCTCCATCTGAACCCGCACACCCCACCCAGCAAAACACAAAACTGCTCTTTCAGAGTACACTGCTTTAGCAGCACAAAGGGACATGGCTGTTCCTCCTGAGAAAAACATACTGTACGTTGAGACAAAGCTATGTACAAATATTTCAGCTGACCCTGTGTTAGAGTATGGTGGTCAGTGATAGTGAGCATCACGCTACACAGTCTTGTCCACTCAGCATGGGAGTCCATCTGCAATGTTGTCCTCTCAGTGGGGGGTGAGGTCTGTCAGCAGAGCTTGGAGTGATGGAGTAAGGTTAGACCGTGTACTGTAAGATGGAGGGAGAGAATGCATCATACATGGAGGCAGAGAAAAGCACGTTGAAAAGCAAACGGCATCTCTACAGATGTAGGATCTTAATTTCCTCATTCTTTTTGTTGCTGAGAATTTTTCTGCCCAGCAGGAAATAAAAATTTGCAAAGTGTATTTGAGTTTTAAAAAGGCTTCTAAAGTTTGTCATTTCCACTTAGAAATGTCAGAATGGATTTTCTCTCACGAAAAATGCATCAACCCCTACAAAAATGTCCACATAATGATTCACATTTTCTGTTGCTGCAGGATTATTTTCCTGCTGCAGAAAACAGACTCAAATTAAGATCCTACGTATGGAATCCCCCATAACATTCACAAATCATCATTTAACATACATGACATAGGTTGTTTACAGGCCTGCTTACACATGAATGGCAGGCACACAGATCAGGAATAGTATATTATGTACTCTTTAGGGAGATACACTGAGTGTACATTAGGAACATTAGGAACACCTGCTCTTTCCATGACATACTGTAGACTGACCAGGTGAATCCAGGTGAAAGCTATGATCCCTTATCGATTCCACTTGTTAAACCCAGTGTAATCAGTGTAGATGAAGGCTACAAAAGGATTTCTAAGCCTTGAGACATGAATTGTGTATGTGTGCCATTCAGAGGGTGAATGGGCAAGACAAAATATGTAAGTGCCTTTGAACCAGGCAGGTGCCAGGCGTGCCAGTTTGAGTGTGTCAAGAACTGCAGTGCTGCTGGGTTTTTCACTCTCAACCGTTTCTCGTGTGTACCAAGAATGGTCCACCACCCAAATAACATCCAGCCAACTTGACACAACTGTGGGAAGCACAACTTGGTGTCAAAATGGGCCAGCATCCCTGTGGAACCCTTTCGACACCTTGTAGAGTCCATGGCCCAACGAATCAAGGCTTTCTGAGAGCAAAAGGAGGTGCGACTCAGTATTAGTAAGGTGTTCCTAATGTTTTGTACATTCAGTGTCAACAGCGTGCCCTTACCAACCCAGTCTTGATCTGAGATCTGAGTTCTTGTGTCAGTATTATAGGGAACATGGATTACAATATTTCTTTTAATGAAAGGGACAAAAGAAAAGATTTAGGATTACACCCAAGGATTAGGATTAGGATGTGGAGTTAGGATTATGATAAATGTTTTATCTGGAAGCTTGGGGTGAGAGTGATGGAGTATTCCCTGAGTTTAGTGGCTTAGTCTAAATGGTGTCTTCAAGTACATTATGTCTTTCTGGTCTGTCCTGAACTTGTAAACACAGATGTACAGCTATGAAATATTCACCAGAGTTAAAACATTCCATGTTAGAGAACAGCTGGGAAAATACAAGTGGAGGAGAAGTGGAGAACAATAAACCCTAAGGGGAGACTGAGGGGAGAAAGAGCGAAAGATCGTTTTAGGAGGTGAATCAGGGGTTTGAGAGAGGCGAAGGTAAAGGTTAAGATTTGAGGAAAATGAAGAAAGACAGGACATAAAATGTGACATGTTGAAAGGAAAAGATATACACACAATGTGAAATTCCTAACGTCATACTTAAGCAAGGAGGTGGAACAGTAATTTCAGAAAAGGGCAAAATTGCTTCCTGTCTGTGTAATTTTGAATACTGGTGCTGTGAGGATGTGTATGACAGGCCAGCCTTTGCTACAAAGGTGAACAGCAGGGTAACTGTGTTCAGCAGTGTTGGTGTCACGACTGCTACTCAAACTGTGGTCATTGAAGGTAATGACAATTATGTCCCCCTGTGTTTGAGTGCTAACAATGCAAGATCCCGAGCAAGAAAAGTATCTCTCTGCGAGGGATGCAGGTCATTTTGAAACAATTCCACCACAAACAACACATAACAGCGCTAGAACAACACTAAAGTGGGACTAGCGAGCACAATAGCTCCCTGCAAAACATCTGATCAGGAGAACATAGTTGTATAACTGTATAACCACAGTCAGGATGCCTGAGCGAATGTCCACTTGCTTAGGCTCGGAAACAGAATCGTTTCAAATGTATTGCTTTTAAACTATTCAGTCAGGTATTTCTTTGATTAGATTTTTTTTTTTTATTACTATTCTGCCCCTTTTAAAGGATTTTTTTCATACTGGTTGATATTAAAAGGGACCGGCCCACATTGTAAACAGTACTGCCATGTTTCACATTGTGAATTATGACTGACCAGGGATTGGTTGACATGAGTTCTGACAGCAGCACAGCTGGACCAGTCAGATACAAGCACATTGGTGTGCGTGAGAGAGAGATATACTGTAGACAGTGATAGAGTGTGAGAGAGGGAGGACGAGAGAGACAGAGAGAGAGAGAAGCAGAGGGAGGTTGAGGAGGTGTCAGGGTGTAAATAATGTGTCTGAACATCACCAGTCCAACGAGTCAGATGAAAGTGAGACTGGCACAAAAAACAACAAACCCACAACTGGATTTGGACAAGAGGCCACATGAATGAGAATAATGTCCTCACTACTGTTACTGTGTCTTATTGAACGATGTACTGCTAATAACACAATGCCATACATTTTCTCAGATGTCTTTCAAATGCATTACTGTGAGATGGACAGTTCTCAGAATGTAATGATTCAAATCCAACCCAGATCATATGTAAAATAATTTTACGGGAAAATGATATGACTCACTCCTACTTCAAAATATCTCTGTTTCTCTCCAGGCTGTTGGGGATAAAGATACACAAAGAGAGAATCACATTAGCTTGGAACGTGATAAATCAGGGGCTTTGGGTATCATTGTTGATAAGATAATGTTGTATCTGGAATAGCCTACATTATTGCAGATGTGTTACTTAAACATAAACCTACTCCGCATACTCATTGTCAGGATAGAACATACAGTTAATAAACAGTATAATTTAATATAACGCCAATTATAAAGTATATGTTTAGCTCTTATGTATCTTTCAGTGATGCTGCTGGTCATCATTAGTTCTTCATTACTCTTACAATGATCTCCCTTGATGTCACGTCCTGACCTTAGAGATCTTTTATTCTCTATTTTGGTTAGGTCGGGGTGTGACTACGGTGGGCATTCTAGTTTCTTTATTCCTAGGTTGGCCTGGTATGGTTCCCAATCAGAGGCAGCTGTCTATCGTTGTCTCTGATTGGGGATCATACTTAGGCAGCCTTTTCCCACCTGTTTGGTGTGGGATCTTGTTTGTGTATAGTTGCCTTGAGCACTGCATAGCTTCACATTCATTTCTTTCTTCTTCTTTTGCCAGTTCACGTTAAATAAAGATGATGAACCCAAACCACGCTGCACCTCGGTCCGATTCTTACAACAACGTTCGTGACACTTGAATCATTCTGAATGAGGACAATATACCTCCACACTTTATGCATTCATAAATCCTGCTGAGAGGAAATGAAATTGCACAATATTGTGAACTCGTCTCTACCGTTATATTCTTCACCATGACAACCGCTCATGGCATAACATGTCTCTCTCTCAAGGGAGGGTAGAGAGGGAGGGTAGAGAGAGTGTGTGTGTGTGTGTGTGTGTGTGTGTGTGTGTGTGTGTGTGTGTGTGTGTGTGTGTGTGTGTGTGTGTGTGTGTGTGTGTGTGTGTGTGTGTGTGTGTGTGTGTGTGTGTGTGTGTGTGTGTGTGTGTGTGTGTGTGTGTGTGTCGCAGATGTCGGCAGTGTCTATGGTCAGAGGGAGATGGAGCACAGATAATATCCTAAGGGAGTGTGAAGCTGAAACATGTCCCCTCACCCAGCACCATGTCCCTAGCTAAGTGGAAGGAAAGGGCTATTACTATCCCTTCACTTCCCTGATAAACGAGGCCATACAGCTAAGATTTATTGTGGGTATTTGAGTTACAAAGTCAGATGCAGCTCCATTCCACCGTACAGTGTATATTCCATGTGAAACAAAAAGTCATGTAAAAGTATATTTTGGTCTATTCAACATGTGGGAAAATATTACATGTAGACACCATTTTCATATATATTTTTTTAACTGTAGGACGACTTGCTATTGAGTTGATATCTCAGTAGTGTATTATTATCTCTGATATCCATGGATCTACCTATATAAGAAAAACCCTGGAATCAGACTTTGAACACGTCACAGGAGCTCATATAACTGGTTTGGAGGATGCTTATGATCACATTCACACTACTCTTCATACACAGCATCCAAAAATAACCCACTGCTCCTCCGTAGTAGACTACCGATACCAATGCAAGCAGTTCTCCCTCTCCCTCTCTCTCACACTCTTTTCACCCTCCTCACTCCCAGTCTCTCTTTCGCTCTCTGATATTCCTTGTTTTCTCTCTTCATGTTGCAGAAGAATTCTATTTATTCTGTCTTTATTCCATCTTCCTCCTCTCCCCTGTAGATGCTCCCTTCTCTCGCTCTCTCTTCCTCCAGCTTTCTCTCTCTCTCTCTCTCTCTCTCTCTCTCTCTCTCTCTCTCTCTCTCTCTCTCTCTCTCTCTCTCTCTCTCTCTCGTACTCTACTCTCTCTCTGTCTCCCGCTGCACTGGTCAGGCTTACAGTAGGTGCTCTCTGCCTCTATTGATCTCTTCACCGGACCTCTCTCTCGCTCCCATCACTCCTATGCCTCTCTCTGTGGATGAGGGGAACCGGGACTTGACTCTCCCTCCTTCCTCTCCTCCGCCACCTCCTCCTCCTCTTCTTGCCTAACGCGGGGATCATGTTCTATTTCCAGCTGGTGATCATGGCAGGGACGGTTCTCCTGGCGTACTACTTTGAGTACACAGACACGTTCCCCGTGCACATCCAGGGCTTCTTCTGCTACGACAAGATGTTCTCCAAGCCCTACCCCGGCCCGGATGAAACCAGCAAGATACCCCCACTGCTGGTCTACTCACTGGTTACAGGCATCCCCTGCTTCACGGTAAGACCATGTGGTTAATCCTGTGTGTGTGTGTGGGGGTGGAGGGGGGGGGGGGGAGTGAGAGCATGAGTGCATGTATGTGTGGTATTCCAAGGGGGTGGGTTTGAGTACCTGGATGTGTTTTGTATGTTTACCCGATCCTATGTGTTTGTTTGTGTCTCGGAGGAGAGGTGCTATGGTTCTGTATATTACCATTCATCATTTGTCTGAATGTTGGATCCGGTCTGTCATTTGGTGAGTGAAAGCATCTCCAGTGCATTTCTGCTTTATGACAGACATGGTGAACAGATTGGTGAGCCACGTGAAGCCCCCTCCCTCCATTTCAGAGCCTGTCACAGAAAGGTGTGTGTGTGTGTGTGTGTGTGTGTGTGTGTGTGTGTGTGTGTGTGTGTGTGTGTGTGTGTGTGTGTGTGTGTGTGTGTGTGTGTGTGTGTGTGTGTGTGTGTGTGTATTTGTGTGTGTGTGTGTGTGTGTGTGTGTGTGGTCAGCCAGGGAGGAGAGCTCAGGCTTGTGGAGAAAGCTGTGTATGGACAGATATAAATAGATATTGGGTGAAGATAGTCACACCACGTAAAGATGTAATGGAAACAAACAGAGTCGGAGAAACGATTGGCGAGAGAGTGAGAAAACAGAACATGGAAACAGCAAAGTTTTAGAGGCTGTGAGGGTTATATGGTCAGTGGGTTTCATTTGAAAGTAATAGACAGAAAGGTCAATTGAATGGAGATGTGAGAAGATGAGACAATAAAGAGAGACAAAGACCCACAGAGATGGTTGATAGAAAAGAGATGGTAATGTGGATGGAAGGGTACCAATGTTGTGGAGCTGTCAGTGTGAGAGATTCAGTGGGCGTAAAACATGGAGCACCTGGCACTGAACAACACAGGCCAAACCTGCTTCCGTGTTTCAGACAACAGACAATACTGGCCTTAGCTGAAAACCACCACAATAAAAGACCACAACAGCTTTAAAGTGCATTAACCAAGATTTGACCTGGGTCAAGCTTCATTTCACTGCATCAGAGCACAGCCAAAACCTGACCTAACCTTAACTGACAGGGGCCAAACACGTAACCAGTGGGCAGGCATATTCATAACACCTCCCGCCTATAGTACCTCTGTCATTTTGTTGTTGACTCTAGTCTAGAGACATTTGATCCCTTTTCCCAACAGCTACAGTACAGTGCACCAGTCAGTCCTTTACCTTTGCTTGTTGGCCAGTGTATTTGGGTCAGAGCCAGTTCTCCAGGGCTAGTAGTTGGCACTATCCTCCTCACTCATCTTCCCAGGGGTCCCCTCTTTCCTAATTAAAGTAGTCAGTTATCCTTTGACATCTCAGCTCTGCATTAGGAGCCAGTCCCCTGCTTAGAGGCCAACAGTATCCACACAGACCAAAGAGGGTTTGGCCACTTTCACGCCACATCTGTGACTTTTCAGTTGCCGCTTGTTGATAATTGACCCCTTTCCTCAGAATGCTGCATTATGTATGAAGTACTACTGTATGATGGCCCTGTACAGTGATCCGGTCACAGATCTCATAGCTGTTTTATGTTCAACACCATGTTGGAACTTTGTCCTGAGTGTCTGTGGTGGTCATCAGTCCAGTGGTTAGACCTAGTATTTGCAGAAATGACATCGTGATGATGTAGTGTCAGCATCCAGTGGGCTCTACTAGAAAAGGTTTGTAAGTGATCTAGGAAAAAGTGTGAAAAACAATTGTGAGGGTGGATGATGAATGGGCAGCAGTTGATATCACGCTGAGGTAAAGACAGGAACCTCTACACCAGTGTTATCACGCTGAGGTAAAGACAGGAACCTCTACACCAGTGTTATCACGCTGAGGTAATGATAGGAACCTCTACACCAGTGTTATCACGCTGAGGTACTGATAGGAACCTCTACACCAGTGTTATCACGCTGAGGTAAAGACAGGAACCTCTACACCAGTGTTATCACGCTGAGGTAATGATAGGAACCTCTACACCAGTGTTATCACGCTGAGGTAATGATAGGAACCTCTACACCAGTGTTATCACGCTGAGGTAAAGACAGGATCCTCTACACCAGTGTTATCACGCTGAGGTAAAGACAGGAACCTCTACACCAGTGTTATCACGCTGAGGTAATGATAGGAACCTCTACACCGGTGTTATCTCGCTGAGGTAATTTATTTTGATTTTTTATTTAACTAGGCAAGTCAGTTAAACCTTTTTGGGATAGTGGGCAGCATTTTCACTTTTGGATGAATAGCGTGCCCAGAGTGAACTGCCTCTTACTCTGTTCCAGATGCTAATATATGCATATTATTAGTAGTATTGGATAGAAAACACTCTGAAGTTTCTCTGAAAACTGTTTGGATGATGTCTGTGAGTATAACAGAACTCATATGTCAGGTGAAAACCTGAGAAAAATCCAACCAGGAAGTGGGAAATCTGAGGTTTGTAGTTTTTCAAAGCTTGGCCTACCAAATACACAGTGTCTATGGGGTCAAGTTGCACTTCCTAAGGCTTCCACTAGATGTCAACCGTCTTTAGAAACTTGTTTCAGGCTTCTGCTATAAAGGAGGGGGGAATGGGAGCTGAATGAAACATGAGTCTGGCAGAGTGTCTCAGGCTCGTGACGCGCGGTCCCGACAGAGTTAGCTCTCGTTCCAGTGCTTTTCTTCAGACAATGGAATTCTCCGGTTGATGATTTATGTTAAAAACATCCTAAAGATTGATTCCATACATCGTTTGACTTGTTTCTACGACCTGTAATGGAACTTTTAGAGTTTTCATCTGGACATAGTGCTCGCGCCTCATGAATATGGATTACTGGGCTGAACAACAAGAAGTGAACAACAAGTGGCTATTTGGACATAAATGATGGACTTTGAAACTTTATGGAACAAATCAGCCATTTATTGTCAAACTGGGATTCCTGGGAGTGCCTTCTGATGAAGATCATCAAAGGTAAGTGAATATTTATAATGTTATTTCTGACTTCTGTTGACTCCAACATGGCGGATATTTCTTTGGCTGGATTGGGCTCTGAGCGCCGTACTCAGATTATGCTTTTTCCATCAAGTTTAAAAAAAAATCTGACACAGAGCTTGCATTAAGGAGAAGTCTATATTTAATTCTGTGAATAACACTATCTTTTATCAATGTTTATTATGAGTATTTCTGCAAAATCACCGGATGTTTTGGAATCAATTTTGGATATAAATATGCACATTATCGGGAAAAAAACCATACATGTAATTGTGTAACATGATGTCCTATGATTGTCATCTGATGAAAATTATCAAATTATGATGATAAATGTTCTGCTTTTTGTGACTCCTATCTTTGGCTGGAAAAATGGCTGTGTTTTTTTTACTTGGCTCTGACCTAACATAACCATATGTTGTGGTTTCGCTGTAAAGCCTTTTTGAAATTGGACACGATGGGTAGATTAACAAGAAGTTTATCTTTCATTTGCTGTATTGGACTTTTTAATGTGTGAAAGTTACATATTTCCCCAAAATATTTTTGAATTTCACGCACTGCCTTTTCAGCGGAATGTTATCGCTAGCGGAACAAATTCTTATTTTACAATGACTGCCTACCCCGGCCAAACCTTACCCTAACCCAAATGACACTGGGCCAATTGTGCACCGCCCTATGAGTTTCCCGATGACGGCCAGTTGTGATACAGCCTGGGATTGAACCAGGGTCTGTAGTGACGCCTCTAGCACTACGGTGCAGTGCCTTAGACCACTGCGCCGCTCAGGATGACAGTATGCTCTACACCAGTGTTTTCCAACTCCAACAGTACACATTTTTGCTATAGCCCTTTGACAAACACATCTCATTCAATTCATCTAGGGCTTGATGATCAATTGGCAAGTTGAATCAAGTATGCTTGTCAAGGGTTGCAATAGAAATGTGTACTGTTGGGTGTACTGGAGGACCAGGGTTGGGAAACTCTGCTTTACACAGAAGCAGAGCTGATTCCCTGCAGGGAGCCAGACCCCATGGAGTTTACATTCAGCTGGAGTGACGTCATTCTGATGCTGGCTTTTGATTCAATGTTATCTCAAAAACACTGCTTTTGTGTTTGTGTGTTTGTGTGTGTGTGTGTGTGTGCATGTGTGTGCTGTGTGTGTGTGTGTGTGTGTGTGTGTGTGTGTGTGTGTGTGTGTGTGTGTGTGTGTGTGGTGTGGTGTGTGTGTGTGTGTGTGTGTGTGTGTGTGTGTGTGTGTGTGTGTGTGTGTGTGTGTGTGTGTGTGGTGTGGTGTGGTGTGTGTGGTGTGTGTGTGTGTGTGTGTGTGTGTGTGTGTGTGTGTGTGTGTGTGTGTGTGTGTGTGTGTGTGTTTGTGTGTGTGTGTGTGTGCGTGCTGTGTGTGTGTGTGTGTGTGTGTGTGTGTGTGTGTGTGTGTGTGTGTGTGCGCGCACGTCAACTGAATTATTCCAGAAAAACAAGTGAACTTTAAAAAGACAGCTGCATTTATTTATTTATTAATACATTCCATCCAGTAGGATACTGTGGGCTTTTACCCCAAGGCTGTTTCTGCATTTGCAGTTACTCTGGCCCCCGCTCCACACGCAGATCGTCACACACATGCAAGCAAGTGCATGCACACACACTTGAGCTTGGTTTATTTGTAGGGAATCTTAGAAGTAGGTCTGAGGCTTAATTACATTTTACATTTTAGTCAATTGGCAACTTACAGTTAGTGCATTAATCTTAAGATAGATAGGTGGGACAATCACATATCACAGGCATAACAATTAACACTTTCCTCAATAACGTAGCTATTTGTAGAGTCAGAGCTAGAAAGGCGGGGTCAACTGCTGTTTATGTTTTTTATTTCGTTTTTGGGGGGGGCAGGGTCGAGGTGAGGAGGATGATTATTTCAGAAAATGTTTGAAGAGGTAGGGTTTCTAATGTTTTCGAAAGATGTGCAGGGACTCTGCTGTCCTAGCTTCATGGGAAAGCTGGTTCCACCATTGGGGTGCCAGGACAGAGAAGAGCTTGGACTGGGCTGAGCGGGAGCTGCCCCCCGTAGGGGCGGGAGGGCCAAGAGACCTGAGGTGGCTTGGATTGGGGTGTAGGGTTTGAGCACAGCCTAAAGGTAGGGAGGGGCAGTTCCTCGTGCTGGTCCGTGGGTAAGCACCGTGGTCTTGTAGGGGATGCGAGCTATGACTGGAAGCCAGTGGCGTGTGCAGAGGAGCGGGCTGACCTGAGAGAACATGTCTTATAGTAGATTCTATCTGACAGTTGATGAGTGTGTGTATGTGTGTGTCCACATTGTCATGCAGAGATGTAGTGAGATCTAACGCATCATCCCCAAGAGTCCTTTATCAATTCCCCCCATCAAAATTTCTGCCTAGATAAAGAGATGGATCCTCTGCTTAACCTGCCCTCTCACTTCAGCCTTAATGGACTACCACTTGGCCTACCAAACCTTCTCACCAGAGAATACTTTTCCAGCATGTACTGTATTGTAGGCCTATGAGAGAAATACTGAATCTGGGGTGTATCCCAATACTCTACCGTGGCAAATCATCCTCTTCTACTCCAACAGTTATTTGAGAGGACAGAACAGATGGAAACGATGTGCTTAGTGCCCATTATGTGTGTCTCATTGAGGAGAAGCTGAATCTAACAGGAACCTGAGGAATTCACACTAGCAGTCCTTGGTTTTGCTAGCAAATAGGCTCATACCATTGCACGTCTGCCCATCCAGTCTCTTCGTATCAGGAAAGGGTAATGGGGATGACAGGTAGCCCTAATGGAAGAGAAGCGAGAGTTTTGGGACTAATCCGTCTGTGTTTAAAATAGACTAGAGCAGGGATAGTCAACTAGATTCAGCCATGGGCAATGTTTTTTTCTTGAGTGGATGGTCGTGGGGTTGGAACATAATTACAAATAATTTGTAGACTACAAATTAACTGCAAGAAGCCCAAAAATAATTAATATTTGACTAAAACATAATCATTTCATCAAACCTTACTTACATGTTTATACGATCACGTGCCTCTGTTATTCTTGGGAATACTTGGAACAGATTTCCGAAATTAAAATCACTTGGAGCTGATTTCCTGGTGTTTATACAGTATTTTATGTCCAACAATGAAAATGATAAATAATACAAATTTAATTTAAAAAACGTACTTTTTATTTCTCAGAAAATGGCCCAAATTGGCACAGGCTTAGGATCGTGTGAGTAAGATGTCATCTAAGATTAGCGTCTCTTAACAGTTAGCCTTTAGAAATGGAGGTAGATGCCAGCTCTATCTGTTAAGGTTTTCTTCTTCCTCTGAAGAGGAGGTGTAGCAGGGATTGGACCAAAATGCAGCGTGGTTATCTTCATACATCTTTAATAAAGATAATGACCAATACAAAACAACAACCGTAAAAACCCTAAACAGCCTTATCTGGTGCAAACAAACACAGAGACAGGAACAATCACCCACGAAACACTCAAAGAATATAGCTGCCTAAATATGGTTCCCAATCAGAGACAACGATAAACACCTGCCTCTGGTTGAGAACCACTCTAGGCAAACATAGACTTACCTAGACAACTCTACTATACCACAATGTCATAACCTACAAAAACCCCAAGACAAAACACACCACATAAATAACCCATGTCACACCCTGGCCTGACCAAAATAATAAAGATAACACAAAATACTAAGACCAGGGCGTGACACTATCGGTGAGCTCTAGAACTGCTTGCTCAGTACAGTTCCATCAGGCCAAGTCGAAGTGAGATCTCATGCACATGATCCAACTGGAAGACAGAAAAGTTGGAAGGAGAGGAGGACCAAAATGCAGCGTGGTAAGTGTTCGTCATATTTTAATTGAAAAACTGAACACTACACAAAATAACAACGAAGAGAAAACGAAACAGTTCTGCCAGGTGAACAGACACTAAACAGAAATTAAACACCCACAACCAAAATGGGGAAAACAGGCTAGTTAAGTATGATTCTCAATCAGAGACAACGAACAACACCTGCCTCTGATTGAGAACCATACTAGGCCAAACAGATAGAAATATAACATAGAAAAAAGAACAGACTACCCACCCCAACTCACGCCCTGACCAACCTAACACAAAGACATAAAAAAGGAACCAAGGTCAGAACATGACACTGGAGATCTGGTGCATACCACTCGCACCTCTCCCTTAGGCTCAATGCCCACATTTGCCCGGCACGGGCGGAGTGCAGGAATAGGACGCACTGCACCCTCCCAGCACGCAGAGCCGGCGCAGGATACCCTGGGCCGAAAAGACGTACCGGAGACCAGACACGCTGAGCCGGCACAACAAGAAGATGTTTTCTCTCCTGTGTCTCCCTGCTGCTCAGAGGCTGGGAGGGGTGGGGGTGGGGTAGATCAGCTTTAATATTGCAAGTTAAAAAGACAGCTGCATTTCTTTATTTATTAATGCATTCCATCCAGTAGTGTCATGTTCTGACCTTGGTTCCTTTTTTATGTCTTTGTGTTTGACCTCAGACTGAGGATTAAGGTTCACCTTCCAACAGGACAACGACCCTAACAATACAGCCAAGACAACGCAGGAGTGGCTTTGGGACGAGTATCTGAATGTCCTTGAGTGGCCCAGCCAGAGCCCGGACTTGAACCCGATCGAACATCTCCGGAGAGTCCTGAAAATAGCAGTGCAGTAACTCTCCCCATCCAACCTGACAGAGCTTGAGAGGATCTGCAGAGAAGAATGGGAGAAACTCCCCAAATACAGGTGTGCAAAGCTTGTAGCGTCATACCCAAGATGACTCTATGCTGTAATCACTACCAAAGGTGCTTCAACAAAGTAAAGGGTCTGAATTCTAATGTAAATGTGATAAAAAATAAATAATCATGCATTAACAAATGTCTAAAAACCTACCTTTTCTTTGGGGTATCAAGCAATTTGATCCATTTTAGAATAAGGCTGTAACGTAACAAAAAGAGAAAGGGTCTGAATACTTTCCCGAAGGCATTGTATATGCATTTTACAGACACAGTATATTTTATAATGGTTTTTTGGTTTGTTTTTAGTACCATCCTTCAGCTATCCTTCCATCTATCTCTGAACACCATACAGTTTTGATATTTCTATTTGCCACATTTTTCCATTGTGCTGTTTCACAAAAATGTTGACCCTTTCTAATCTCATGGTTTCTACAGATAGTAAATTAAAGATAAACATTTTTGCTGAGAGTATTACTATATTGATCTACTAACTATGACTTTTAAATCACCCAGCAGTGCTATTTGCAGAGTTAGCTCCAGGTATTGCAATTAATCAGCCATTTCTGAACCTGCAACCAAAAACAAGCTACATATGGACAGTACCAAAACAATGTATCCAATTGTTTACAGACAGATTATTTCACTTATAAATCATTGTATCACAATTCCATTGGGTCAGAAGTTTACATGCACTAAGTTGCCTGTGCCTTTAAACAGCTTGGAAAATTCCAGAAAATTATGTCATGGCTTTAGAAGCTTCTGATAGGCTAATTGACATAATTTGAGTCAATTGCAGGTGTACCTGTTGATGTATTTCAAGGCCTACCTTCAACCTCAGTGCCTCTTTGCTTGACATCATGGGAAAATCAGCCAAGACCTCAGAAAATAACTGTAGACCTCCACAAGTCTGGTTCATCCTTGAGAGCAATTTACAAATGCCTGAAGGTACCACGTTCATCTGTACAAACAATAGTGCACAAGTATAAACACCATGGGACCACGCAGCCATCATACCGCTATTATGTCAGAAAAAGTACGTTATAAATGATTCTGTCCTGGTTAAAAACAATATCCTCACCCACGTGGAAATTCTATAAGAGTAATTCTATAAGAATTATTTGACTACCTTTTAATCATAGTGATACATACTGAAATTTGGATTTTGGGTCCAGAAAGTAAGAAAGAAAGAAAGGATCAAATGAAGGACAACTGGAGTGCAAATGAGCGCACACACACACACACACACACACACAAACACACACACACACACACACACACACACACACACACACACACACACACACACACACACACACACACACACACACACACACACACACACACACACACGCAGATGCAGATGGCAGGGTGGTCTCCAGGGGGACGTGTTGGCTGTGTCTCTTCTCTGCCATGGGACCATATGTGTCTAGAAAGAGTCACTGTTGTCGCTTGGGCCGCTGTGAACTGCTTCAGGGAAGGACGAGGTGAAGGAGGGGTGCCAATGGGGAGCAGGGGTTAAGAGAGGGGTGCAGAGGAGGAGGAGGAGAATGTAAGGGAGGGGTGCAGAGGAGGAGGAGGAGAATGTAAGAGAGGGGTGCAGAGGAGGAGGAGGAGAATGTAAGGGAGGGGTGCAGAGGAGGAGGAGGTAAGCGAGGGGTGTGGAGGGGGCAAGGGAGGGGTGCAGAGGGGGAGGGGGTAAATGAGGAGTGCCAAGGGTGAAATGACAAATTGAGAAATGTGAGAAGAGTATCAGATGATGAAATACAGGGAGGGGATAGAGAAATATTGAGTGTGGAGGCACAGAAAGAGATGGTTGGGAGAGTAGGACTTTCCTTGATCTCCCTAAGAGATAAACACAATATATCTAGTAGAGAGGGGTTGAAGTGAAGGTACATAGTACACACCATTAAGAAAAAGAGAGGTTGTCGCCTATTATTTTTAGGAGAATGACCGTGTCTAGTTTAACCACTGTGAAGTGGTTACCATGGTAATACCCAGCTTTCAGAGTGGTGCTATATCTGTTTGGTATCCGTGCAGCAGGCCAATTTACAAGCAGCTTCACAGTCCCGCTCAGCCTCAACACAATCACAAGGATTATATGACTGACCACATTGATAATCACTTTACTGAGCTCGATCAGAGCCGATACACTGATCGCACCATCAAACGATTCACTCCATCCCCTTGTCGCTTCTTTCTATCTCTTTTCTGATCTGGTTCTCTTGCTCTCTACTGTTTCTCTCACTTTGGCTCTTGCTCTCTTTATTTGCATTACTTTCTCTCTGAGAGTGGGTATAGGTTATGTATCATTTATGGTATAGTGTATGTATAGTTCATATATATTTTATGGTATAGTTTGTATATAGTTTATGGTATAGATTATGGTATAATTTATGGTGTAGTGTATGTATGGGTTATGTATAGTTTATGGTTTAGTTTATAGTATAGCTTATGGTATAGTGTATGGTATAGTGTATGGTATAGTTTATGGTATAGTGTATGTATAGTGTATGGTTTAGTTTATAGTATAGTTTATGGTATAGTTTATGGTTTAGTTTGTGGTATAGTGAATAGTGTAATTATAGTATAGTTTATGGTATAGTTTATAGTACAGTGTATGGTATAGTTTATAGTTTATGGTATATTTTATAGTATAGTTTATAGTATAGTTTATAGCATAGTTTATAGTATAGTTTATGGTATAGTGAATAGTACAATTATAGTTTATGGCAGAGTTTTGTCTCTATCAGCTCCATGTAGCATTAGCCTGGTTCTCCTGAGAAGGTTTCTTTACTGACCTGATTGGCCATAGATAGCCTACATATACCTGCATGTAAAGTAATACTGTATGTGTGTATAATGTGTATAATATAAGCAGATTATGTTCCAGTATCTAGTTGTACTGTATGTGACAGCTGAAGACATACACCCGCTTGTGCAATGTGATTAGAGTGAACTCGTCAGTCACAGCTCCACAGCACGGATGACTGATCCCTTTACGCTCAGGCAGAAAGCAGAGACACCTCAGTGGTCCTGGCAGAGGGACATGCTTCACTCAACACCCCAGAGACCAGTTAGCAGCATCATCCAATTCTGTTTTACTCACTCATCCTCACTCTCTTCAGCTTCTGCTCTCCTTCTCTCGGTTCCTCCCTCTTCATTTCGCTCCTCTCTTTTGCCTCTCTTCCTGCATCTCTGTACTTTTCACACTAAAGACAGACTCTGTTCCTCATCTGCAGCTGTGGCTTAGCTGTTTGGCTGGTGAAAGGGAATTTAGAGGGATTTAACAGAGGAGATTTTGGGAAAAGAGAGCATGAAATGAAAGAGTTGAAGAATGGAGGGGAAGGACAACGAGAGAAAGGGAGAGAGAAATCCTAACCTACTTTCCCTGTTGGGGACAGGGAGGAAACATCTATAAAGGTTGACTGACATAGAAAAAGACATGAGGGAGGAAGGAGTGGGTAAGAGAAGAGTGATATAACACAAGACTAAAGGGTTATGGTTGGTAAAGACTATAGAAATCACAGCATTAGAACAAACCGAAAACAGCCAGAATGATTAACCGTACATGTCAACCATAGAAACAGTTCAGCTGTTTACACTGAAATAAGTGCGTTGAAAACAGTTATTTTCCCTTCATATCAGAGAGCTATATCAATGTCCATGAAGTGCACTCACACATTAGTTAATTGGCGTGTGTGTGTGTGTGTGTGTGCGTGCGTTCGTGAATGCACGCGCGTATACAGATTTCATTCAACCGCGATAGTGCTTGTTCTCTCTTGTAACGGTTCATGTTGAACAAATGGTTTTAACAATCCCCAGCCTGGCCAGCTGTTCCTACCCTCCGTGGAGATGTGGTACAGCCTGGTTCCTCTTCATATTAACATGATACTGTATACACTATACAATCCCAGCCACTACTGTATGTACTAGATGGGATCTAACTCCAAGTCGCCAAGGCCCTTAACACTTCCTTTACGTACCATTCATAGTGTTGTAGGCTGTAGCTTATTCTCTCAGCACCAGAGGAGAATCAACTCAATCCACTGTGACATGTATCCTACATGGTAAACCTATCTAAAGCCCAGTGTATGTTGAGGTGATTCAGGTCAGATTCCACTGTAGGTGATGACACACACAATAGCAGTAGAGGTGGTATGCCATGTACCATAATGCATCTGTTTATGGGATTGGAATTGTCAGCCTTCCATTTCCCACACACTCATCTTAACAGAGTCAGCTGTTGGACCAGAGCGGTGTGTGTCGGTTCGCTGAGCATCCGTAGCCGTATGTGTGTGTGTGTGTGTGTGTGTGTGTATCTGAGGAACAATGGTTCTGCTCCAGTGCTGTGTTGTTGTCAGGAGGCTGCTGCTGTTCTTGTCACTCTCGGTTTTATTGTCTGTGTTTATCTGGGATCTAACAGGCCTCTTGGAATTAGCCTCAGATGATTACCTCGGGCTGTTATCTCCCTGCCTCTTCTCCTCCTTATCTTCTTTCTGCCTCTTCTCCCTGTCTTCATATCTCCTTCCCCCTCTTTCCCACGTGATTAGAACTGATTCCCAACTTGTTTTGGTGAAGACACATATTTTGATATGCACAGTAAAGATATTTACCCAGTTGCTTACACACAAACACAAACTGACTCCTCCAACTTGCTCTAACTCTGGCAGGAATGTTTACACACATACACACAGACATACGCACACATACAAACACGCACACACACACATGCACACACACACATACACACACACACACACACACCCCAACATTGTCAGGGTCCAGTTCATCCCACTTGTCAGAGCTTTTTTCTGATTCAGTGACAGACGAGGGTGAAGTGCAGGACGTTCTCTTTTCTCTTCTCCTGTCCGCTCTGTGTCTCCACGCAACGCATATTAGACTGATGTCACAGCCCAGGCACATAATTGGTCAGATACTGTTCTTAGTCTGTTGAGGGGATACTGCCTGTCTGCAGTAGGTTGAGGTTAAACATTTAGTTTATTTAGTTTATTATTTAGTTTATTCCAGTCAATTTAGGAAGTATACTGAAATTCACATTTCAATTCCAATTCCCTTCAATGCTTTTCAATGGGGCGGCAGCATAGCCTAGTGGTCAGAGTGTTGGACTAGTAACCGAAAGGTTGCAAGTTCAAATCCCTGAGCTGACAAGATACAAATCTGTCATTCTGCCCCTGAACAAGGCAGTTAACCCACTGTTCCTAGGCTGTCATTGAAAGTAAGAATTTGTTCTTAACTGATTTGCCTAGTTAAATAAAATGCTTTTCAATGAGGAAAGTTTGGAATTTGAATTTGGTTTACTTCCTGAATTGACTGGGATTGAAATGTAATTGACCCCAACCCTCCTGTGTGTTTTCCACTCTCTCTCTCCTTTCCTCCTCAGAGGTGTGGTGGAGTGGGTCTAATAACACTGCGAACAAACACTTACTGCTTCACATCAGTCAACTGGTGCTGTGTAGAAACAGAATTGTTACGGGATTGTGTTGTAGACAGCACATTGACTGTCGTACTTAACTTCCTTGACATTAAACACAAACATTCCAGCAATGTTACCTTGACTCCTTAAGAGAGCAGTAAGAATAGAGACACGCAGCAGAGCGAGCTCGAGCGTTATGGAGGGGATCATTTAAAAGACGTCAGTTAATAATGTGCAACATGATTCACCATGCAGACAGAGTTCCAGGGACCTCCGTGAATAATTAATTGCTACAGTTTGCTCTCACTCACTTTCCCTCGCCCCTCTCTTTCTGTGTCCCTCTCCCTTCACTCGCTCCCTCTCCATCTCGACACGCTCTTCTATCTCCCTCTCTTTCTGTGTCCCTCTCCCTTCACTCTCTCCCTCTCCGTCTCGACACGCTCTTCTATCCCCCTCTCTTTCTGTGTCCCTCTCCCTTCACCCGCTCCCTCTCCATCTCGACACGCTCTTTAATCTCCCTCTCTTTCTGTGTCCCTCTCCCTTCACTCGCTCCCTCTCCATCTCGACACGCTCTTCTATCTCCCTCTCTTTCTGTGTCCCTCTCCCTTCACTCGCTCCCTCTCCATCTCGACACGCTCTTCTATCTCCCTCTCTTTCTGTGTCCCTCTCCCTTCACTCGCTCCCTCTCCATCTCGACACGCTCTTCTATCTCCCTCTCTTTCTGTGTCCCTCTCCCTTCACTCTCTCCCTCTCCATCTCGACACGCTCTTCTATCTCCCTCTCTTTCTGTGTCCCTCTCCCTTCACTCGCTCCCTCCATCTCGACACGCTCTTCTATCTCCCTCTCTTTCTGTGTCCCTCTCCCTTCACTCTCTCCCTCTCCATCTCGACACGCTCTTCTATCTCCCTCTCTTTCTGTGTCCCTCTCCCTTCACTCGCTCCCTCCATCTCGACACGCTCTTCTATTCTCCCTCTCTTTCTGTGTCCCTCTCCCTTCACTCGCTCCCTCCATCTCGACACGCTCTTCTATTCTCCCTCTCTTTCTGTGTCCCTCTCCCTTCACTCGCTCCCTCTCCATCTCGACACGCTCTTCTATTCTCCCTCTCTTTCTGTGTCCCTCTCCCTTCACTCGCTCCCTCTCCATCTCGACACGCTCTTCTATTCTCCCTCTCTTTCTGTGTCCCTCTCCCTTCACTCGCTCCCTCCATCTCGACACGCTCTTCTATTCTCCCTCTCTTTCTGTGTCCCTCTCCCTTCACTCGCTCCCTCTCCATCTCGACACGCTCTTCTATCCCCATCTCTTTCTGTGTACCTCTCCCTTCACTCGCTCCCTCTCCATCTCGACACGCTCTTCTTTTCTCCCTCTCTTTCTGTGTCCCTCTCCCTTCACTCGCTCCCTCTCCATCTCGACACGCTCTTCTATCTCCCTCTCTTTCTGTGTCCCTCTCCCTTCACTCTCTCCCTCTCCATCTCGACACGCTCTTCTATTCTCCCTCTCTTTCTGTGTCCCTCTCCCTTCACTCGCTCCCTCCATCTCGACACGCTCTTCTATTCTCCCTCTCTTTCTGTGTCCCTCTCCCTTCACTCGCTCCCTCTCCATCTCGACACGCTCTTCTATTCTCCCTCTCTTTCTGTGTCCCTCTCCCTTCACTCGCTCCCTCCATCTCGACACGCTCTTCTATCTCCCTCTCTTTCTGTGTCCCTCTCCCTTCACTCTCTCCCTCTCCATCTCGACACGCTCTTCTATCTCCCTCTCTTTCTGTGTCCCTCTCCCTTCACTCTCTCCCTCTCCATCTCGACACGCTCTTCTATCTCCCTCTCTTTCTGTGTCCCTCTGCCTTCACTCGCTCCCTCTCCATCTCGACACACTCTTCTATCTCCCTCTCTTTCTGTGTCCCTCTCCCTTCACTCTCTCCCTCTCCATCTCGACACGCTCTTCTATCTCCCTCTCTTTCTGTGTCCCTCTCCCTTCACTCTCTCCCTCTCCATCTCGACACGCTCTTCTATCTCCCTCTCTTTCTGTGTCCCTCTCCCTTCACTCGCTCCCTCCATCTCGACACGCTCTTCTATTCTCCCTCTCTTTCTGTGTCCCTCTCCCTTCACTCGCTCCCCTCCATCTCGACACGCTTTTCTATTCTCCCTCTCTTTCTGTGTCCCTCTCCCTTCACTCTCTCCCTCTCCATCTCGACACGCTCTTCTATCTCCCTCTCTTTCTGTGTCCCTCTCCCTTCACTCTCTCCCTCTCCATCTCGACACGCTCTTCTATCTCCCTCTCTTTCTGTGTCCCTCTGCCTTCACTCGCTCCCTCTCCATCTCGACACACTCTTCTATCTCCCTCTCTTTCTGTGTCCCTCTCCCTTCACTCTCTCCCTCTCCATCTCGACACGCTCTTCTATCTCCCTCTCTTTCTGTGTCCCTCTCCCTTCACTCTCTCCCTCTCCATCTCGACACGCTCTTCTATCTCCCTCTCTTTCTGTGTCCCTCTCCCTTCACTCGCTCCCTCCATCTCGACACGCTCTTCTATTCTCCCTCTCTTTCTGTGTCCCTCTCCCTTCACTCGCTCCCTCCATCTCGACACGCTTTTCTATTCTCCCTCTCTTTCTGTGTCCCTCTCCCTTCACTCGCTCCCTCTCCATCTCGACACGCTCTTCTATTCTCCCTCTCTTTCTGTGTCCCTCTCCCTTCACTCTCTCCCTCTCCATCTCGACACGCTCTTCTATTCTCCCTCTCTTTCTGTGTCCCTCTCCCTTCACTCGCTCCCTCTCCATCTCGACACGCTCTTCTATTCTCCCTCTCTTTCTGTGTCCCTCTCCCTTCACTCGCTCCCTCCATCTCGACACGCTCTTCTATTCTCCCTCTCTTTCTGTGTCCCTCTCCCTTCACTCGCTCCCTCTCCATCTCGACACGCTCTTCTATCCCCATCTCTTTCTGTGTACCTCTCCCTTCACTCGCTCCCTCTCCATCTCGACACGCTCTTCTATTCTCCCTCTCTTTCTGTGTCCCTCTCCCTTCACTCGCTCCCTCTCCATCTCGACACGCTCTTCTATTCTCCCTCTCTTTCTGTGTCCCTCTCCCTTCACTCGCTCCCTCTCCATCTCGACACGCTCTTCTATCTCCCTCTCTTTCTGTGTCCCTCTCCCTTCACTCTCTCCCTCTCCATCTCGACACGCTCTTCTATTCTCCCTCTCTTTCTGTGTCCCTCTCCCTTCACTCGCTCCCTCCATCTCGACACGCTCTTCTATTCTCCCTCTCTTTCTGTGTCCCTCTCCCTTCACTCGCTCCCTCTCCATCTCGACACACTCTTCTATTCTCCCTCTCTTTCTGTGTCCCTCTCC